>NC_091741.1:31205028-31505028 GCF_043380555.1 Nothobranchius furzeri | reverse complement strand
ATTTAGGAAATGTTTAAAAATATGTTTAAAATGAGCAAAAATAGACAATTGTGGTTAAAAAAATGTAAAGAAAGAGAGAGAGTGAACAGGAAAGAGGGAAACCAGTGGATCCTGAGGAAGGTGGAATAGGTGGGGAGAGCAGAATAAAGAGAGAGAGGTGAAGAAGGTCATACAAAAGCCAGCTTGAACAAGTGAGTCTTCAGCTGCTTTTTGAAGGAGACCACTGAGTCCACTGATCTCAGGCTCAGGGGGAGAGAGGTCCAGAGTCTGGGGGCCACAGCAGCAGATGATCTGTCACCTTTGGTCTTTAGCCTGGGTGAGAGCTGGGTCAAAGGTCACGCCAAGATTCCTGACAGAAGGTTTGGTGTGGGAAGCAAGCTGACCAAGAGAGTCTCTGACTTTGGGAACCAGCTTGTCTGGGGCACAGATGAGGATCATAAAAGAGAAAATGGAGTCATGTGACCAAAATGGCTGACTTCCTGTGCGATATAGAGCATGTCTTCAAGAAAAATTTTTGCAGGTCCTGAGACACTTAATAAGTTTACCAAATTTCATAATCCTCAGTGAAAGCATGGCTTGGGGCTGACAGTTTTAATGGTTCTAGAGGGCACTATTTAAAAATAGGCCACGCCAACCGGATTTTGTCATAAGGTTTTTTTGGGGAACTGGTCACATTTAAACTTGACCATTTTGGTCATGAGGGGGCGGGGCTTGTGTGATGTCATTATCCAACCATTAATTTTTCTTTGGGGGTGGATGACGAATAACCACAGAATATTTTGTAACTCTGTTCCTGTCGGTTATGAAATTATAGTCATTTATATATTTTTTAGGGAGTAGTCGAATTTCGAGGCCTGGCCCCTCAACATATACGAAAACTCAAAATCTTAATCTCCTTTTGATCACCCATCCCTTCTGAGCAACTGCAGATACTTTCTGAGATGATCATGCGAAAAATGACCTAGTAATTCCATCAAAGGCGGACCCTTAAAACTACCAAAACGAGGTAAAAATGGCGTTTTCTATCCAATATGGCCGACTTCTTGCTGATTTGACAACATGTGTGCTAGAGACTTTTTTTTTGTGTGGCTTGATATATTCCACTAGCGTAGGGGAAATTTCAGATTTTAGGGAGCGGTGTTGAGTCATTCCTTTTGTAATTTTTCCAAGTCCTTAAATATACAAAATTCTACACTGGGATCAATGCTTTGGCCAAATGTGGTGACTTTTTGAATATGTTAAGGGCTCCAAAAAGGCAATTAATTTGCAGGAAGAATAATAAACATTTGAAAAACGAGGCATTCGCAGCACTTTGGCTGCTCGAGCTTAAATATTATATCCTGTCAGGCAGGCCAGAAAAGTCACTAGTAATCCCACGTGATCAGTTTTCAATAGTACGCAACCATAGGCAGCGCAGAAACTGGCATAGTTGCTCACTCTGCATTTACTTTTGAGAGTGAGGAGACCCTCCAATATGGCGGCAACATATTCATGTCTATGGATGTCACAATAAGGGACATTTTGAAGCTGTTCATTGAAGCAAAGAAATCTTGTCACCTAAATCTGACAGAAAATTGATGGAAGGTTTTTATTCATGTTTGTTGATAAAGACAGTAAATACCCATATGGATGCACAAACTTAGTTTTTAACTCAGTTTTTAACTCTCTGACAACTCTGTTTGAAATTGAATTGTCTACAATCACGTCCTTCCTAATCTGAGAACTGTGTTGATCTCCAGCTGGACTACGTGGTGACATGTGCTGTCTGCACTCGCTCAGATGCAGGAGACATCCACATTCACAAGAAAAAATGTCAGGTAGGAAATGGTAAATGGTTCTTCAAAATATATCCAGTCATTTACCCATACACACATACATTTAATTGAATTCAAGTTTATTTATGAAGCTCCAAATCACGACAAGAGTCGTCTCAAGGACCTTCACACAGTAAACATTCCAATGCAGGTCAGGTCATTAAGCCAATCAGTAAAAAGTTTCCTATATAAGGAACCCAGCAGGTCGCATCGAGTCACTGACTAGTGTCAGAGTCTTTACAGCAATCCTCATACTAAGCAAGCATGCAGCGACAGTGGAGAGGAAAACTCCCTTTTAACAGGAAGAAACCTCCAGAGAATCCTGGCTCAGTATAAGCAGCCATCCTCCACGACTCACTGGGGATGGAGAAGACAGAGCACACACACACATACACATACACACACACACACACGCACACACACACACACACACACACACACACACACACACACACACACACCAAGTAGTGTTTCTATGGTTACATTGTGATGTCTTAGTAAATATTGTATTTAGTGAGAGATCAACTTTATTGTATTTATCCTAGTGGATCTATAATTAAACGGGTAAACTAGTAGTAGCACATCCAATGTCAAAGAGAGTCAAATGTTATTATCAGGAGAGAGAGAATGTTTAAGTGGTTAGCAGCAGTGTGCTAGACGATGGCCCCCTCCATGAGGCCACCACAGCTCAGCAGAACATCGTTGTAGCTTCTTCTGGGGAGAAAAACACTTAGAGAGAAAATAAAGTTAACAGCTGAAATAGCAGGAAATAATACAGTTAAAGAGCAGATTGTAGAAGAAAGCAGTAGATTGTGAAAAGTGGTCAGTGTGTCCTCCAGCAGTCTAAGCCTATAGCAGCATAACTACAGAGATAACTCTGGATAACCTAGCCTTTTAGATGGAGGCATGTTGGAGGCAGGGCAAGGGAGAGCCGTCTTTACCGACTGTACACTCCACCTCCCTCTACTCCCCCACTTGGCCAGATCTAGGCTAACATCAGATTTTAACCATAGAACCTCCATCCAACCATCCATCCATCCATTTGCATCCTCTTATCCAGAGTCGGGTCGTGGGGGCAGCAGCCTAAGGCGAGAGGCCCAGTCTTCCCTCTCCCCAGCCACTTGGGCCAGCTCCTCCGGGGGAGTCCCAAGGCGTTCCCTGGCCAGGTGAGAGACATAGTCCCTCCACCGTGTCCTGGTTCTTCCTTTAGATCTCCTCCCGGTTGGATGTGCCCGGAAAACCTCACCAGGGAGGCGTCCAGGAGGCATCCTGACCAGAAGCCCGAGCCACCTCATCTGGCTCCTCTCGATGTGGAGGAGCAGCAGGTCTACTCCGAGCCCCTCCCGAATGACCGAGCTTCTCACCCTATCTCTAAGGGAGAGCCCAGCCACTCTTAGGAGAAAACTCATTTCGGCCGCTTGTATCCATGATCTCGTTCTTTCGGTCACTACCCAAAGCTCATGACCATAGGTGAGGGTAGGAACGTAGCTCGATCGGTAAATCGAGAGCTTCGCCTTCTGATTCAGCTCTCTCTTCACCACGACAGACCGGTACAACGCCCGCATCACTGCAGATGCAGCACCAATCCACCTATCGATCTCACGCTCCTGCTTTCCCTCACTCGTGAACAATACCCCAAGATATTTAAACTCCCCCACTTGGGGCAGGACCTCATCCCTGACCCGGAGAAGGCATTCTACCCTTTTCCAAATCAAGACCATGGTCTCAGATTTAGAGGAGCTGATTCTCATCCCAGCTACTTCACACTCAGCTGCGAACCGCTTCAACGAAAGCTGAAGATCACGTTCTGATGAAGCCAACAGGACCACATCGTCTGCAAAAAGCAGAGACCTGATCCTCAGGCCACCAAAATGGATGCCCTCCACACCTTGGCTGCACCTAGAAATCCTGTCCATAAAGGTTAAGAACAGAATCGGTGACAAAGGGCAGCCTTGGCGGAGTCCAACTCTCACTGCGAATGAGCCCAGCTTACTGCCGGCAATGCGGACCAAGCTCTGACACCGGTCATACAGGGACCTAACAGCCCGTATCAGAGGGTCTAGTACCCCATACTCCCGGAGTACCCCCCCCCCCCCCCCCCCACAGGGCCCCCCAAGGGACGCGGTCAAATGCCTTCTCCAAATCCACAAAACACATGTAGACTGGTTGGGCAAATTCCTACGCACCCTCCAGGATCCCCCTAAGGGTATAGAGCTGGTCCAGTGTTCCACGTCCAGGACAAAAACCTCATTGCTCCTCCTGAATCTGAGGTTCAACAATCTGATGGACCCTCATCTTCCAGAACCCCTCAATAGACCTTACCAGGAAGGCTCAGGAGTGTGATCCCCCTGTAGTTGGAACACACCTTGCGGCCCGCCTTTTTAAATAAGGGGACCACCACCCCAGTCTGCCAGCCCAGTGGGACTGCCCCCGATGTCCACACGATATTGCAGAGCCGCGTCAGCCAAGGCAGCCCCACAACATGCAGAGCCTTAAGGAACTCTGGGCGGATCTCATCCACCCCCGGAGCCTTTCCACAGAGGAGCTTTTTAACCACCTCAGTGACCTCAGCTCCAGAGTTTTGAGAGGCCAACCCAAAATCCCCAGACTCTGCTTCCTCACTGGAAGATGTGTTTGTGCGATTGAGGAGGTCTTCGAAGTATTCTGCCCACCGATCCACAAAGTCCTGAGTAGAGATCAGCAGCACACCGTCCCCACTATAAATAGTGTTGGTAGCACACTGCTTTCCCCCCGAGGCGTCGGATGATGGACCAGAATCTCCTCGAAGCCGTACGGAAGTCTTGCTTTATGGTCTCACCAAACTCCTCCCATCCCTGGGTTTTTACCTTGGTGACCACCGGAGCCGCATTCCTCTTGGACTGCCGGTACCCATCAGCTGCCTCTAGAGTCCCACAGGCCCAAAAGACCCGATAGGACTCTTTCTTCAGCTTGACAGCATCCCTAACCGCCGGTGTCTACCAGTGGGTTCTGGGGTTGCCACCACGACAGGCACTGACGATCCTGCGACCACAGCTCCGGTCGGCCGCCTCAACAATGGAGGCACAGAACAGGGTCCATTCAGACTCAATGTCCACCGCCTCCCCCGGGTCATTTTGGAAGTTCTGTCGGAGGTGGGAATTGAAGCTCCTTCTGACAGGAGACTCTGCCAGACGTTCCCAGCAAACCCTCGCGATACGTTTGGGCCTGCCTGGTCTGACCGGCATCCTCCCCACCATCTGAGCCAACTCACCACCAGGTAGTGGTCAATTGACAGTTCCGCCCCTCTCTTCACCCGTGTGTCCAAGACATGCGGCCGCAGGTCAAATGAAACAACAACAAAGTCGATCATCGAGCTGAGGCCTAAGGTATCCTGGTGCCAAGAGCACATATGGACACCTTTATGTCTGAACATGGTGTTCATTATGGACAATCCATGACTGGCACAGAAGTCCAATAACAAAACACCACTCAAATTCAGATCAGGGGGGCCATTCCTCCCAACCACACCTCTCCAGGTCTCACTGTCGTTGCCCACGTGAGCTTTAAAGTCCCCCAGCAGAACGAGGGAGTCACCAGAAGGAGCGCTTTCCAGCACCCCCTCGAAGGTCTCCAAAAAGGGTGGATATTCTGAACTGTAGTTTGGTGCATAAGCACAGACCACAGACAGAACCCGTCTCCCCACATGCAGGCGGAGGGAAGCTACCCTCTCATTCACTGGGGTAAACCCCAACATACAGGCAACATGATGGGGGCAACTAGTATAACCACCCCTGCTCGGCGCCTCTCAGTGGGATCAACTCCAGAGTGGTAGAAAGTCCAATCTCTCTCAAGGAAACTGGTTCCAGAGCCAGAGCCATTTATTGAGGTGAGTCCGGCTATATCTAGTTGGAACCTCTCAACCTCACACACCAACTCAGGCTCCATCCCCACCAGAGAGGTGACATTCCATGTACCAAGAGCCAACTTCTGTAGCCAAGGATCAGACCGCCAAGGTCCCCGCCTTCGACTGCCACCCATCACACACTGCACCCGACCCCTTTGGCCCCTCCCACGAGTGGTGAGCCCATGGGAAGGGGGACCCACATTTCCTCTTCGGGCTGTGCCCGGCCAGGCTCTATGGGTGAAAGCCCGGCCACCAGGTACTTGCCAGCCTGCCCAACCTCCAGACCTGGCTCCAGAGGGGGGCCCCGGTGACCCACCTCTGGGCGAGGGAACACGGTTTCCATTTAAATAATTCATTATAAGAGGTCTTCGGGCTGTTCTTTGTCTGATCCCTCACCTAGGACCTGTTTGCCATGGGTGACCCTACCAGAGGCAGAAAGCCTCAGACAACTAAGCTCCTAGGATCATTGACGCACTCAAACCCCTCCACCATGGTAAGGTGGCAGCCCTATCAAATAAAATGTTTTAAGCCTAATCTTAAAAGTAGACAAGACCACTCGTCCATATCTGGGCTAACATCAGATTTTAACCATAGGCATTATCAAATAAAAATGTTTTGAACCTAGTCTTAAAAGTAGACAAGGTGTCTGCCTCACGGACTAAAGCTGGGAGCTGGTTCCACAGGAGAGGAGCCTGATAACTAAAAGATCTGCCTCCCATCCTAATTTTAGATATTCTGGGAACCACCAGTAGACCTGCAGTCTGAGAGTGAAGTGCTCGGTTAAGAACGTATGGAACAATCAGATCACTGATGTATGACAGAGCTTGATTATTAAGAGCTTTATATGTGAGAAGAAGGATCTTAAAATCTATCCTGAATTTAACAGGTAGCCAATGTAGGGAAGCTAAGACAGGAGAGATATGATCTCTCTTTTTAATTCTCATCAGAACTCTAGCTGCAGTATTTTGGACAAGCTGAAGACTTTTAACTACATTCTGTGAACTTTCTGAGAGTAATGGATTACAGTAATCCAGTCTTGATGTAATAAATGCATGAACTAGATTTTCAGCATCACTCCTGGAAAGGATGCTTCTAATCTTAGCAATATTCCTAAGGTGGAAAAAGGAAATCCTACAAACCTGTTTAACCTGGGATTTGAACATTATATCCTGGTCAAAGATAACACCAAGGTTCCACCAAGGCGACGGTGGCAGAGGAGTTAAGTGCTCGCTCCGTAATCGGAAGGTTGCAGGTTCGAGCCCCGCTCCGTCTGCCGCTGTCGTTGTGTCCTTGGGCTAGACACTCAACCCCCCTTGCCTGCTGGTGGTGGTCGGAGGGACCGGTGGCGCCAGTGCTCGGCAGTCTCGCCTCCGTCAGTGCGCCCCAGGGCAGCTGTGGCTACATCGTAGCTCATCCCCACCAGTGTGTGAATGGGTGAATGACTGATTGTGTTGTAAAGCGCCTTGGGGGGTTCCAGGACTCTACAAGGCACTATATCAAATACAGGCCATTTACTTTGTTCTCCGAGACTAATTTAATTTAATTCACACAACTGTCTTGCCCTAGAACACACCTGGGACCGACTGAGCTGGACTTGATCCTGCAATTCTCTAGTTATGAGATGGCCACTTAAGTTCTCTACTGACCCAACATATAAAACAACAGTCAGAAGTCATTCAGGGGTTTATTCTTCACAGTAACACTCTAAATATTCTGTTAACTATGTTTCTTTTCAGGAGGTTTTTGCATCTCCAAGTAAGCATGCCATGGACAGCAAAGGGGAGGAGTCCAAGATGAGCTATCCCAACATCTTCTTCATGATCGAAAACTTTGAGGAGGTACCATCACTTGTTCAAAGGGTTGCCTTAAACATCTGAACATGTGTTCTACCAACAAGAACTCCTTGGTGTGTGGTAGAAATGACCCAAACCAGTACTGAACATTTCTAGGCACAGCCTGGGGTTGGAAGGTGTTGAGCTGACTAGCATGAGGATCTCGTCTCTGATTTCTGAGGATGATGTGGCCCTCTTGGCTCCATCAAGTTGTGATTCTCAATGTTTATTGAGGAGATTCCCAGCTGAATGTAAAGTGGCTGGGATTAAAATCAGCACCTCCAAATCCATGGCTGTGCTTCTTGACTCAAAAATAGTTTATTGTCAGCTCCAGGTTGTGGCAGAGGTCCTACCTCAAGTGCAGGAGTTGAGAGCAACTTCATTGAGAAACCAGTTTCATTCGTTGAACATGTTGAAACATGCTCAGTCAGCCTTAACGTGAAAATAGTTTACTATACTTCTGTCGGCGCGCATGGATGCAGCGGCTCATGGCTCCCAGCAACTAGACACAATTGTTTGTCTTTTGGGTTGTGTTGTTTTACCAGCCCACTTCCGCCATGGACTTATTAAATACTCACCCCAGGAGATTTTGGCCATCGAATTTCAGCTAAATACTAAAGTAACAGTAGAATTCACCCGGACATGCAATATTCCACCAGAGATAGCCAGACCAGCTGGAGCTCCATGGACTGTTTTCGGCTCTACAAGACATTGTAGACAGTGCAGAGACAGGAAACAGAAGCGAGGCTGCTGAGCAGGCCTACCAGCACAGATAAGGAGGAAATCACACCGCCCGCCGCTACCATCCATTCTGCTCGTAAATGCCCAGTCTCTTGCCAACAAATTGGATGATCTGCAATCACAGCTTGCTTACAACCACACCATTTGTGATTGTTGTTTGCTGATTATTACAGAATCCTGGCTCCACCCACACATTCCAGACGCCAGCATTGAGCAAACCGGCTATGTGCTCCATCGCCTTGATTGGGATAAAACCTCTGGAAAGACTAGAGGAGGAGGACTCTGTGTTTATGTGCATGAAGACTGGTGCTGGAACAGCAGAGTAATGAATACCTTTTGCTCATCAGACTTAGAGGCTCTGTCTGTCCAGTGCAGACCATTCTATCTGCCACGGGAGCTAACGCTAGTCATTGCTACTGCTGTTTATATCCCACCTAATGCTAACGTTAACACTGCACTTGGCCAGCTTCATCACGTTTTAACCAAACAGCAGCAGGCTCACCCAGAGGGAGTACACATAATAGCTGGGGACTTTAATAAAGCATGCTTAAAGATTGTTTTCTCCAAACTCCTCCAACATGTCAAGTTTGCAACCCGGGGTAAAAATACACTGGACCGTGTATATACCAACATCTCATCCCAGCTTACACTCCCCTCAGGAAGCAAACAAAACCCACAACACACACCGTCACCACCTTACCTGCTGAAGCCCTCCCACAGCTACAGGACTGCTTTGCCTGCACAGACTGGAGAGTGTTTGAACAGCAGGACCTGGAGGCACACACAGACGGTGCTATCCTACATCAGAACCTGTGTAGAAAATGTCACAGTGACCAAACAGACTCGGATCTTCCCAAATAGGAAGCCCTGGATGACATCAGAGGTCCAGGCTCTAATCAGAGCCCGCAATGTTGCCTTCAAGTCAGGTAACAGCGACTTGTACCGCATAGCCAGAACTATGGGGCGACGGTGGCACAGGAGTTAAGTGCTCACCTCGCAATCGGAAGGTTGCAGGTTCGAGCCCCGCTCAGTATGTCGCTGTCGTTGTGTCCTTGGGCAAGACACTTAACCCACGTTGCCTGCTGGTGGTGGTCGGAGGGACCGGTGGCGCCTGTGCTCGGCAGCCTCGCCTCCGTCAGTGCTCCCCAGGGCAAAAATTGTGTGAATGTGTGTGTGAATGGGTGAATGACTGATTATGTTGTAAAGCGCCTTGGGGGGTTCCAGGACTCTAGAAGCCACTATATCAAATACAGGCCATTTACCAACTAGTCTAAGGAAGGACATTCACGAGGCAAAGAGAGTCTACAGGAGGAAAATAGAAGACCTCTTTCGCAACAACAGTCCCCGGAAGATGTGGAAGGGGATCCAGACTCTGACCAACTACAGAGGCCACACTCCGTCCAACACTGGCAGCAGCAGGACACAGGCAGAGGAGCTAAACAACTTCTTTGCTCGTTTTGAAACCACTGCCCACCCACTTTTACAACCCCCCCCCCACACACACACACACACACACACACACACACATAATGTGAGCACCCCCACACCTCCCTCTCTCATCCTTCAGGAACATGAGGTGAGAAGAACCTTGAGAGCGGTAAACCCCAGGAAAGCTGCCGGACCAGACGGCTTACCGGGGATCGTGGTTAGGGAGTGTGCCAGTGAACTGGCAGGTATCCTCACCAAGTTGTTTAACCTCTCCCTGTCTCATGCTTCAGTCCCAAGCTACCTCAAGTCTGCAACAATTATTACCATCACCAAAAAATCTTCCATAGACAGCTTAAATTATTATCGACCGGTTGCCCTCACACCTGTAATCACAAAGTGCCTGGAGCAACTTATCTCCAACCACGTCCAAGCCTGTCTCCCCACCTCCTTCGACCCCCTTCAGTTTTCCTACCGGGGAAACAGATCAACAGAGGACGCCATCGCCCTGACGCTGCACACAACACTGAGCCACCTAGAGACCAGAGGAAGCTACGTCAGGATGCTCTTTGTTGACTTCAGTTCAGTGTTCAACACCATCATCCCAGACATTCTTACCTCAGAACTGCTGAGCCTTCAGATCCCTCCCTCCACCTGCCACTGGATAAAAGACTTTCTCACAAATCGTCCGCAGCATGTTAAACATGGCTACCATCTCTCCTCCTCCATCCTGCTCAGTCCTGGCTCTCCTCAGGGCTGTGTGCTGAGCCCCCTACTGTACACATCGGACTGTACCGCCCCCCACCCATCCACTGCCATCTTCAAGTTTGCTGATGACACCACTGTGGTCGGCCTCATCACAGACGGAGATGAGGCAGCATACCGGGCAGAGGTCAGTAATCTGTCATGGTGGTGCTCAGATAACAACCTCACTCTGAATATACAAAAACAAAAGAGCTCATTCTGGATTTCAGAAGACACCGTCACACACACGCCCCTCTCCTCATAAATGGAGAGCATGTGGACCGTGTCCCCTCCATCAGGTTCCTCGGCACCATCATCTCTGCTGACCTGTCCTGGTGTGCCAACACCAGAGCTCTGGTTAAAAAGGCTCAGCAGCGGCTGCACTTTCTCCGGGTCTTGAGAAGGTGTGGCCTGGGTCAGAAACTGCTGCTGGCTTTCTACTACTGCTCCGTGGAGAGCACCTTCACCTACTCTGAGTGTGTGGTATGCAAGTTCCACTGCTGAGGACAGAAAGGCTGTTCAGAGGACAATAAACACCGCCCAGAGGATTATTGGCTGCACCCTGCCATCCTTGGAGGCCATCTCCAGAACCCGCTGCCTGAAGAGCACCGCTGCTATCCTCCGTGACCCCACCCACCCTGCCCACTGCCTGTTTGACCTGTTGCCCTCAGGGCGCTGCTTCAGGTCAGTTAAATCACACACCACCAGACTTTCCCTTGGGCCATCAGAACATTCAACACAACAGCACCATTCAACCCCCCACATCCCCATCAGTAATGTGGACTCATCTGTTTTCAATTGTTGTTTTAGCAGATCTGAATCACTGGTTGCACTTTCTTGGTGTTTGCTAAATGTTTTTAATTGTTTTTAGTCCTCTATGGTTTTTGATGTTTATTGTCATTTATTGTCTTGTGCACTGTTGATTGTGGACCATCTGTAATTTAATTGCCATGAGCAATTACAATAAAGTCTATTCTATTCTCTTACATTACCAATGATTGAAAATAGATGGGGAAATGCTTGGATTAGAAAAGCCAGTCAGATCTACGTCACACTCACAATTACCATTCATGGATTCACCCATCTTGACTCATGACGGGGAGGCTGTTAGTCTAGCATCCAGGAGAGCACAGTTACTAGAATATAACTGTTAGCATTAGTACCTCCACCACACAGCAAAACTCCTCCAGACTTGTGTTATTTGTGGGGATAAAACATCAATGTTGCAGAGAAAACAGAGTGAGTGGTAGAGTCACGTTGCTGTTGGCCAGGTGACCGGTTTGAAAGCATTGGTCTCTTGCTAAAATGCGGTTGACTTTTCGTAGCCTCACAGAAATGTAGATTTTTTTTGTGCAATTTTGATGCTTTTTTTTACAGTGCATTGTGTTTTATGTCCAAAGTTACATGGTTTGAACTTTGAGAGTGTTAACGAGAGATAAAAGTGTAAAAGTGTTTGAAAAAAGTGTATAAAGTTTTGTATTGAGGGGATTTACAGTCTGTAAATGTGGCGTTGCGCTGGGATGAGCCCATTTGCGGAGGAGAGGAGCACTCTGACTGTGCCACTGCTGGAGTGCATTAGTAATCGGCACTCATGCATCTTTTTATATAAGAGGAGGAGTAGAGCCCTGCACGGGCCTAAAATCTGAGCCCGTGTCCGGCCTGGCCCGAGGGGGTGGAGCCCCAGCCCGACCCGGCCCAAAAAGGTTTTCAGGATTCTCTGGCCCGACCCGAGCCCGACTTTTTGTTTAACGAACTAAATGAAAACAAAGTGTGTCAATCCTGACCAATGTGTTAAAAGACGTGCAGGATCCGATCAATTTATTTTTCCGTCATTTACAGTGACAGAGATACCGGCGCAGTGCGCCTGGCTCTGGTGTTAATCAAGTTAAATTTTATCTCTTTCCAACAATTTTCACAAGAAAACAGAACAGTTAAAAGCAGGGCTTGTGTTGACCGGACAGTTCCCGTATTTGACGGTTTATTTTGACGGAGAAAGAATAGAAAGAATTACCCCGACGCATGCAGACGAACTGACATTTTATTCTAAGCACATCGCAGATGTAGCTAAATCACTCAAGAAAAGATTCCCATCTGAACATCTGAGCTGCTCAGCGCAGCTCGCTGTCAGCGCACATGTGCACAGCGAAGCGAGCTGACGATGTGGAGAGGGGCTTGGAGCGCATCGCAGAACCAGAGCGCATGTGGGAAGGTTCCTCCCACTGAAGCGAGTGTTTTCCAAACCCGGTCTCTCAGAGAGAGTTGTCACTTAGAAAATGTTCCCTGATTATGAAACTTTGGCTGAATAGTGCTTGTTCCTGTCTCCAATGTGGCGACACATCCAGGAGCCGTCTGAGGAGAATCCCAGAATCTCTTCAGCCCAGGAAGCGCCTATGATTACGCACAAGCGTGACACGTCAACCCGGTCTCACAGTCAGACCGGGTTGGACCTGTTCAGGTTTACAGACAATCTTTACATAGAATTGGCATACAGATGTAAAATTAATTCAGTAAAATATAAAGCATTTTATTTAAATAGCCATTCATTATTTTACAAGCACAGAGAGCCGCATCAGATGGATGGAAGAGCCGCGGGTTGTGACATGTTTTCTCCAGGACCAGAGAGGACGCAAACTCAATACATCTCTTTAATTGGGAGGTAATAATTTCTCTGAGTTTTGCGGTTGCGGGCGGGAGTAGACATGCACGCTGCAGGTGCGGGCGGGAGTGTAACACACACGTTGCAGTTGCAGGCGCTAATGGTCAGAAATTCAGCGGGAGCGGGATGAAGAAAACAGTCCCGCGCAGGGCTCTACTGCTGCGTTTGTGTTTCAATTTTTTAATGAATTCGATTAAAAATAAAGGTGCCCGGCCCGGCCCGTGTCCGAGGTAATTGCACAGTCGTTGGCCCGAAGCCCCGAGGGCCTAGTGCTTCAGTGCAGGGCTCTAAGGAAGAGGCACAAGCCTCCTCTACATGGTGACGAGAAACACTGTAGTGAGTGTATGCAAATGAAACAATTCACCCATGCACGCATGCTGGAAATAAAAATGTTGAGAAACATTCTGATGTTTTCTTATTTGAAGTGAGTAGCTGCATATGCTACAAACATCTATAATAATTTTAAAAAAATGAAGCTGACTGCTTTGTAGATTTCGCCTATTGTGGTTCAGTTTTAGAAAATAACACACGGATACAAGCAGCCGAGAAGAGTTTTCTCTGTGGGGTGTTTGGCTCTCCCTTAGAGATAGGGTGATAAGCTTAGTCATCCGGAAGGAGCTTGGAGTAGACTCTGAGATAAGGCTCCAGATCTGGTTGTGTTGAATCTTGGGGTCTTGTTTACAAGTGAGGGAAAGAGGGAGTGGGAGATGAACAGGCAACCTGAGGCAGCTTCTGCACTGATGCAGATGCTAAACCATTCTGTTATGGTGAAGAGGGAGCTATGGCGGGAAGCAAAACTCTTATAGGCCTCAACTCCTCTCAACTCCGCCCATCCCGCCCCAGCCTGGCTGGGTTAATAACACACACATCCTTAGAAATGCGGACATGACTCAGCATATGGGCAGTCTCCAAATTGCTGCAAAGCTATCAGTGATGTCATTATGGAAACCAAGATGGCGCCGAGAAAGGACGCCCTGGTGCTAACGTGTGTCATGTTTTGTTTGTTTTATGTCTGTAAATGGTGTGTCAGCGTGCTCTTACACCCGTGAAGAGCTTCTAAACGTTAGAACATCAACGCCGACGGACCTATTTCCAGTTTTTTTAGTGAGTGTGGCGGATTTGGTCCACTTTTTAAATAAGAAAGTGAGACGCCGTAGGAGAGGGAATCGTGCGGGAGTGCTCGTGCGTCTACGAAGACGCCGCTCACGTACGCCCTTACCTGGGATCTTCCTCTCCAATGTCCGCTCACTTAGTAACAAGACGGATGAACTGGCGTTGCTGATGAGACAGAACACAGACTTTTCTTCCTCTTCTGTCTTATGCTTCACGGAGATGTGGCTCAACGAGCAGATCCCGGATTGCGCGCGCCATTTGGAGGGATTCCAGCTCCTCCGCGCAGACAGACAGCGGGTCTTATCCGGAAGAAAGACAAAAGGTGGAGGTATCTGCTTCTACATCAACAATGCCTGGTGTTCGGATGTGACTGTGCTCTCCCAGTACTGCTCTCCTGCTCTGGAATTCCTCTTCATGAACTGTAAGCCGTTCTACTCCCCATGTGAGTTCGCTTCATTCATTCTGGCTGCTGTTTACATCCCGCCGTGCGCGGACGTGCACAAGGCTCAACGTGCGCTCGCGGAGCAGATCCTAAGTGTGGAACAGACCTTTCCGGACTCTCTAGTTATTATTCTCGGGGACTTTAACAAGGCAAATCTGAGCCAGGAATTGCCTAAGTACAGACAGTTTGTTAAATGCCCGACAAGAGAGCAGAACACGCTGGACCACTGCTACACCACAGTTAGTGGGGCTTATCGAGCCGTGCAGCGAGCTGCTCTCGGCTTCTCTGACCACGCCATGATTCACCTCATCCCCTCATATAGGCAGATGCTGAAGCTCTCCAAGCCTGCAGTGAGAACTTCTAAGAAGTGGACCTGCGAGGCTGTGGAGGAGCTTCACATGTGTCTGGACACAACAGACTGGAACGTGTTTGGGTCTGCCACAGACAACTTGGATGAATATACAGACACTGTGACGTCATATATAAAATTCTGTGAGGACAGCATTATTCCAACAAAAACCAGGGTCACTTTTAACAACGATAAGCCCTGGTTCACACCCAGACTGAGACAGCTGAGGAGGGAGAAAGAAGCAGCCCACAGAGCCAAGGACAGAGAACGCTGCAAGGGCGCTAAGTACCAGTTCTCAAAAGAGCTGAAGAAGGTGAGATCCCGGTACAATATGCGTCTAAAGGAGCAGTTCTCTGACAATGACGCCGCCTCTGTCTGTAGAGGGCTCAGGCAAATCACTAACTACAAGCCTAGGGCCCAACATGCTGCTGACGACCTACAACTGGCTGAACAACTTAACTCCTTTTATGCAAGGTTTGAAGTCCAACACCCCTCCCCCACCCCCCCTACTGCACAGGTTTCTTCAGCCACTCTGGTGTCACATGCCTCCCCCACCATCTTCACCACTGTGAATAGCACAGTCCCCACTGACCACCCCTCCCCCTCCACTGCCTTCTCAGTGACAGAAGAGGATGTGTTTAGACTTTTCTGTAAGCAAAACCCACGGAAATCCCCGGGCCCGGACGGTGTCTCCCCCGCAACCCTGAGACACTGTGCAGAGTGTCCAATCTTCACGGACATCTTTAACATCTCCTTGGAGTCCTGCCATGTTCCAGCCTGCTTTAAGCTGTCCACCATTGTCCCTGTCCCTAAGAAACCCCGTATCACTGGACTGAATGATTACAGGCCTGTGGCGCTGATGCCTGTAGTCATGAAGTCTTTTGAGCGCCTGGTCCTCCCTCATCTCAAGTCCTTCACCTCACCCCTCCTGGACCCTCTGCAGTTCACATACAGAGCCAACAGGTCTGTAGACGATGCCATCAACCTGGCCCTCCACTTCATCCTGCAGCACCTGGATTCCCCGGGAACCTACGCTAGGATCCTGTTTGTGGACTTCAGCTCTGCGTTCAACTCCATCCTCCTGCTCTGCTCCAGGACAAGCTCTCCATGCTCAACGTACCCAACTCCACCTGCAGGTGGATCACTGACTTCCTGACAGACCGTAGGCAGTGCGTGCGGCTGGGGAAGAATGTTTCCACCACTCACATTTAGCACAGGATCTCCACAGGGCTGTGTACTTTCTCCTCTGCTCTTCTCCCTGTACACAAACTGCTGCACCTCGAGCCATGACTCCGTTAAACTGATCAAGTTTGCGGACGACACCACCCTCATCGGGCTCATCTCTGACGGTGATGAGTCCGCCTACAGGAGGGAGGTGGAACGGCTGGTGTACTGGTGCAGCAGCAACAACCTGGAGCTCAATGCTCAGAAGACAGTGGAGATGATTGTGGACTTCAGGAAAGTCACAGCCCCATCTCTCCCCCTCGTCCTGACGGACACCCCCGTCACCACTGTGGACTCCTTCCGCTTCCTCGGAACCACCATCACACATGACCTTAGGTGGGAGCCATCCATCAGCTCCCTGATCAAAAAGGCCCAGCAGAGGATGTACTTCCTGCAGCAGTTGAAAAAGGCCAAGCTGCCGGCCCAGATGATGGTGCAGTTTTACACGGTGAGTCCATCCTCACCTCCTCCATCGCTGTGTGGTACGCTGGAGCCACGGTGAGGGACAAACATAGACTGCAGCGCATTGTGCGCTCTGCTGAGAAGGTGATTGGCTGCAGCCTTCCATCTCTCCAGGTCCTGTACGTCTCCAGGACTCGGGGGCGTGCAGGCCGGATAGCAGCTGACCCTTCTCACCCGGGACACAGACTTTTTGAGCCGCTTCCCTCAGGCAGGAGGTTACGGTGCATCCGGACCAGAACCTCCCGCCATAACAACAGCTTCTTTCCATCTGTCGTTGGACTTGTGAACAGATTATAAACACACAACCATGCTGGTCTTCTGTACTCGACATAACGTCACGTTATCGGCCATGTTACCATTACCTGCCTTTTTTATAGCTGAAAGTTTTATTCTATTTTATTCTATTTTTTTATCTTATTATTCATGTTATATGTAGCACATTAGTACCAAAGCAAGTTCCTAGATTGTGAATTGTTTGTTCACTGACAATGGCAATAAACCTGTTCTGATTCTGATTAGCACATCTCTGCGCATGTGGGTGGGGCAAAACGCGCACTGAGATGTTCACGAGGGGGACATGGGTTACACAAAAAATAGCATGAGGTGATCAGTGGAGTGTGAACTGATCTGTATGCTCCACAGAAACACAACTCGGCAAAATCAATGGTGGTGGTGTTGATGGTTGATTCTACCTGCCAGTCGGAGGCTCCCCCAAATGGTAGGCATGAATTTGAGCCAGCGAATCAGTCAGCAGTGGGTGTGTTGCACTAGATTACCCCAAAGCAGTCCACTTTGGGAAGAGAGCTGAAAAAAGGACCAGTTGTGCGTGGGAAAATTCAAGGTTACCCAGGTGGAAACACTCAAGTTGGAGTAGAGCCGATGCTAGTGTGGAAGACCTACTAATTTGCAAGGCAATCTTCATCCAAATCCTCAGCTGTGGTCATGAGCTGTGACTTTATTTTTCTCCATCAGGTGGCTGGGTTATCTGTAGAGATAGGATGATGAGCTAAGACAAGCCCCCAGAGTAGGTGTTTCAGGCATGTCCTGTTGAGAGGAGGCCCCCAGGCCATGTAAGAATTATATTTCTTCATCGGCCTGGGAATGCCTGGGGATCTTGCAGGTGGAGCTTGTGGGGGTTGCCGTAGAAAAGGGGGTTACGGCCTCTCTGCTTAAGCAGCTGACCCCACGACCTGGACTCGAATAAGTAGATGAAAATGGATGCACTGACAGTTTTGAACACAGATTTCCAGACGGCCTTTATGATGGTAGGGGTGGTGATGATAAACCAATCAGATGATATTTTGCTCTGAAGCTGACCTAGCCCTTGTTTGGTTGTGGGACTCAAGGAGTTTATGTTCTGTAGCAAAACCTTGTGTATATGTGTCTACATAGGTGTTCAGCGATATGACGGTTGGAGAAGGGGAGATGGTGTGTGTAGAGCTGGTGGCAAGTGACAAGAGCAACACCTTCCAGGGTGTGATCTTCCAGGGCTCCATCCGCTACGAGGCACTCAGAAAGGTTTATGACAACCGGGTGAGCAATGCTGGAAACACAACATAAACAAACACAACTCCAAATTAAAGTTTTTATTGTCAGTTCACAATATATTCAGGTCATCCAAGTGAAATGAAATGTTGACAGAAGCATGTTGAAGTCAAGAATCTTAAATGAGCTATTCACAGAGATCTTAAGTAAGTACATTTTATTTATATAGCACTCATTACACAGAATCACAAAGTTTCTCACACAGGTGAAAAACAAAATAAATCATAAAGTCATAAAATCATAATGATCTTAGACAAAACAGAAATACACTCCCCTAGAGGATTATTAGGAACACCGCACTAATACGGTGTTTGACCCCCTGCAAGCATTGCACCAACCCGATGCAAAAGTTGGACCTCACAAAACGTGAAAAATACTAGAGCTGAGGACAATAATCAAATAATCGATGCATTGGGATGCGGACATAAACGATTCTGCATCGTAGAAGAGTACGCCATAATCGATTATAGTGGAATGTAGTTTTTTTTTAACGGCGGCACCAGCGCAGCATCCAAATCTTTAGGTTACTGTCGTAACCCCGGTTCTCTGAGTAACATGAGTGAGATGTCTCACTATGGGATACGCCCCTCCGCGGATTCCTCAGGAGCACTTATCTCAATACGCCAATCCTGATTGGCCAGTGACCGTGACGTACGCGTCCCCTGCTACTATAAGTAGCAAGCGTCCCCACGCACGCACTATTCAAGATAAACACCTCTTCTCGCTTCGCCCAGCAAGAAGGGTTGTCTGGTGAGACATCTCACTCATGTTACTCAGAGAACCGGGGTTACGACAGTAACCTAAAGTTCTCTTTCTCAACATTCGTTTCGATGTCTCACTATGGGATATGGAGACTCCCGTATTGCCAGACAGCTTATCCAGCGATCACCAACCTACAGGGATACGTCTTGGCCCGCCAAAGACCCCACACTCAGAATCGTGTGAGTCATCGCAGGGACCGAAACATCAAGCTTATAGAAGCGTGCAAATGCAAGTGGAGAAGCCCAACTTGCTGCAGCACAAATCTCCTGGATTGACAGCCCCCGAAAAAGGGCCCAAGAAGCAGACAGGCCCCTAGTAGAATGGGCCCTGAGCCCTACAGGTGCCTGAATGCCCTGACAGGAGTAAGCCATAGAAATAGCCTCCACAATCCAGTGGGGAGAACAACGTCTTCATCCTCGTCCTCCTCTGAAATGAGGAGTTCCGAGGTGTCCTCGTCGTCTCCGTAGTCCAACTCCAACACGTCCTCGACGGGGTGGCTCGGACCAGCCAGTTCGAGCTGTGAGCCCCAGCTGAGTTCGGCACACGGTTCCGGCTCCAGGAGGGCATGTTCGCTGGCGTCCCCAGGCGGTGGCCCAGGGCCCGGCAGGCAAGGGTCCTTCCCCGACAGGCTAGCTTGGTGCGCTAGCCGCCGGCGAAGGCTCTTCAGGCTGAAGCAAGCACAGCTCTCACATGACCCGGGGACTTCCAATGCCAGCTGGGCGTGTTCCAGCCCGAGGCAGCTCGAGCAGACCTTGTGCGGGTCTTTGCTTGAGATTTTGTTCCCACAGGTACAGAGGCGAGCTCCTGCGCCGTCGACTCCTCTGGTGGGAGGAGCGGCTTCCATGTTGGCTAACTGGTGTGTTAGCAGAGAACGAACAGGTGCACTGGAGTGTGAAGCTGCTCGTTATGCCCCGAGCCTATGGTGAAGGTCAGGACAGAAGGACAGTAAGTTAACGTTCGGCGACGGAGAGAATATTAGCTGGCTCCGTCTGTGAACAGTTGAGCTAACTTACCTCAGAGATAAGCGACCACCGAAGCGAGAAGAGGTGATTGAATAGTGCGTGCGTGGGGACGCTTGCTACTTATAGTAGCAGGTGACGCGTACGTCACGGTCACTGGCCAATCAGGATTGGCATATTGAGATAAGTGCTTCTGAGGAATCCGCGGAGTGGCGTATCCCATAGTGAGACATCGAAACGAATGTTAAGAAAGAGAACTGTCAGTGTCCTCCACATTTACCAAGTGGTTCCTCCTTAATGTGGTACTGCAGGGCTGAGCGCTAGAGTTGTAACCTGAGACCGAACTGGAACCGAATCAGCCCGACCGGTTCTGTTGGATTTGTGCCGTGAATTATGTTAATTGAGCGGGCTGTCATGTGGCGCGCTCCGCTCGCTCGATCTGCGACTGAGAGAGTGAGAGAGACACTGTCTGCTCACACAAGAGAGGGTCGGATGACGCTCCTCCAAACCGATGCTCCAAACACGCGTTATTATTTTTATAATTTCATTATTATTTCTCCTGGAAGCGCTCAGTCAGACTGCTTGTTGTAATGTAGGGAGATCCGGTCTTGGGGAGGGGGCGGGGTCAGTGACGGCGGCTGCAGCGTGATCGTCTGTCTCTTTTATTTAGGGACATGGAGAAGTTAAAAGGAGAGAGAAATAGAAGATAGAAGTTCTTGTTCCACTTTATTCTTTTGTTTCATGATGATAAACTGATGTTAAATTCAGCTGAAAGAGAAGCTGGGAGGAAGCTTTGGTTCATTTTAGGTTACAGGAGGTCTTGTCTCCTATCTGCTCCTCCAGAGACAGCATGGACATGAGGGTCACATGGTGAGGGTCACACAGGACAGGTTAGTGGAAAGGTTTGTAGTTAGCTGGTTAGTGAAGGAGATCCATCAGCTGGGTAATTTAATCCTAATCCAGCCTACAGCCTTCTGCTGGTGTTATTATCAGAAAGAATAAAACACACATCTTAAATATTATTGGAAGTGTAGAATTTGTTTTGTGTTTTATTATTTTCTGCATCAAACAGAACTTGATTCATTCTCCAACATTTCAGAAACGAACCACTGGGTTCAAATGAAATTAAGTCAAACATTTCATTTGGTGTTATTTCTGACACCCTTCAACTGTGGCATAAATATCTGACTCTAGAGCTGCTCAGAGACATTAAACACTCGTATATGAACCCATTATGGATTTTATTATTACATGATGTGTCCTGTAGGTTTTCAGTACTTTTTTAGATTTAGTGAGTTTTTGAAAGCGTGTTTTTCTCAGCCTGAGGTGTGGTGTTGAACCAGGAAACAGATGTTTTACTTTGTTAAATCTTCTTAAATGTTTAAAATGTTTTGTCCTAACCTGTTGTGAATGGAGAGATTTTGAGGGATGGCAGGTTGTGTCAATTACATTTTTGATAAAAAAATTAAAAATAAAAAGCAATTATCTGACACCTTCTATTTATCAATGAAAACAAATCAATATGAAATAATCGTGATGCATCGGGATATCGAATCGAATTGAGTTATTGACCCAATAATCGTAATCGAATCAAATCGGGAGACAAGTGAAGATTAGCACCTGTAAAAATACCCATCCCAAGGAACTTGCAATTACCAGTTTACATCAGCAGGAGGCAGAGTCGTCCAGCACAGTGTGCATAAAACAACAAAACAAAACAACTAACGAAAAAGCCATAATCAGTGTAAAGAAAATGGAAAATAAACACAAGAAGTGATTTACATCTAGAAGTAACAGGAAAAATCACAGTAGAAGAGCTGTTGCAGAAGACTAATGAAATCAAAAAGAATCAACCCATCTGGGAAAAAAAGGGTGAGTTTGTCATCATCCCCAAGCTCATATCACAAAATAATAATGTCATAGACTCTATGCGTTTGCTTTCATTATGCCAGAAACTCACCTATATTCACATCATCAGAGCTAAATTAGGGAATATGTCCCAAGACCAAGTGACTTTCTAATTTTATCTCTTTGCTCCTAACACGAGTTAACTAACAACGAAACCAGTCCTAATTATAAAAATTATTTTCCACTTCACATAGATTCAGTAAAGGACAATTTCACTCAATAATGTTACTCAAATAATGCGTAAAATTTGTCAACAGGAGATAAATACTGCTAAATTATAAATACTGCTAAATTGAAGCTCCGTAAGTTACACTGAACAACAGATTTACGTAAGGAACATAAAACTCATTTGTCACATAGAGACAGTCAACATGCAAAAAAAATAACTGATGGTGTTCTTAGGTACACACACCCTAAAAGTGTTTGAAAAGATTATAATAGTTTCAGGAAAGTAAAAGATGTTCTAAGCAAGATAATTAATTTGTAATTTGTAAAAGCTCTGAGGAAGAGCTATAATGTAGTTTGAAGGTCAAGCAGAGGAATAACAATTCAAGTATTTATATTTAGAAAACAGCAAGAAATTATTCAAAAACTACTAGATGAACTTGAAATAGGTTATTCATAACATAATGTGACCATCAAAGAATATTTGGTAGGTCATCATGCTACTGATAAAATCTAAGGGTCTTGTCAGCTTATAATGCTCGTCCAGCAAATAATAAAACGATGATGAGTCAGCTGCTCTCTCAATGTTGAATTAAGAAGGTGATAAGAAAGTGGGAGCTGATCTGCTCAAAAGTAGGGGCAAAATAAAGTTAACAAAAACAACAGAAAATATCCACTAATGTACTAGGAAGGAGTTCAATATTAATCACATAAACAGTTAATCTAGATCAGTAGCGGTTTTAGGCACGGGCAGACAGGGCAGTTGCCCGGGGCGGCATTTTTTCATGACACAAAAAGGGCGCACAAGCGCTGAGTAAAAAAAAAAAAAAAAAAAAGGAAATCTGCGCCGCACCGAGGTTTTCTATTATCTGTCATATGACCGTGTCTGGATTGGAAACAGCACGTTGGCGCCCCCTGCAGCTGCAGGCGCTCCGTGCGCCGTGTGTGTATGAAGAAGAGGTTGGGGAGGGGTGCGGCGGGGGAATTCACCTCTGGGTGGGTCCAAATGAAATGAGCGGGTAGGGGCTGAATCAACTATCAACATGGCTAAAGTCGATCACATCTTGATGTTCTTCCACATTTCATTCATAATATCATAAACACAGGCGTATCATTCTTTCAGGTGTTTCTGAATTGTGTGAAATGGCCGAATAAAAAAAGGAAAAACAAAACGATTTTGTGGTCACCCCCCATCAAGGTCAAATTGTTTAGTCCTGACTAAAGGAAACTTATTGAGTCAAGAGCCAAACAGAAGAGATGAACATAAAAAGGCTAAAACCAACAGGTGCCCGATTCAGGAATAAAAAAGAAAAAAAGAGGAGAAAAATAAAGGTATGTACGCTCTCATGATGAATGTTTTCAATTTTTTGAACCAGTTAACCGAGATTTTAACGGTTAAATTCGGTCAACTAGTTGCTAACAGAGCTAATAGGGCTGAAATATTGAAACGAATATTCAAATGGTTCGAATAAATTCCTTGGATCGTTTTTTACTGATTCAAACTAGGATTTGTTAAATGCTCGCTGCAGCCTGTGGCCTGCCTGAACAACAACAAACACATGTTGATCAAGTTCACGTAATAATAAATAAAACAACTCTACAAGCAGAAGAAAACTCCCCAGTCACCACTAACTATCCTGTTTATTTATTGCAGATGGCTGCACTGATTATTTTTTACCTGGTTTGTTCTGTAAAAGTTGGCATTTTTGGTAGTCTACAGTTTTTTTATGTCAGTTTAAATTACAATTTCAGAGGCAATTCTAAAATATTATGGATCATGATAAAGATCTATTGGAGATCTACCCCAACTTTTGGACTGCTCTGCCAGTCACTGTGGCTCAAGCTGAGAGGAGCTTTTCAAAACTTGATCGTCGTACCTGAGGTCACCTGTGTTTCAGGGGCGGCTCACTAACCTGGCTCTGATTCGTATCAATCACTCAGTAGGGGAGCAGATTTCATATGATGACATTATTGATGACTTTGCATCAAAGTTAGGTTTTAATTTTAGTTTGTGTTTTCTGTTCTAAGTGCAGTGCTGTAGCGATTATCTTTAGTTTGTTATGTGTGAAATATTTTTGCTATTTAGAATATTTATTATATATTATGTGCATATATTCTTAATATTTAGTTAGTTTAGTTGTTTTTGTATATTTGATTCTATATATTTTGATACAGTATATAATGTATATTGCTTTACATTCTGACAACTTCATAGTAATTAATGTAAATATGTGCAACTTAGAAAAATGAATGTTCAATAGTCGTTCTAATAAAACATGCCTGTTTGTAGAAAACGTGTGTGTTCGTGCAGGTGGGGTGGTGTGGTGGTGGTGGTGAGGGCGGTTGGGGGGGCGCTCAAAGGGGGCCTCGCCCGGGGAGTAATTCCATGTAGAACCACCACTGATCTAGATCAGAAATAGATGGATAACACAAGGTAGAGAACTTTTCATAACTTCAAGGAACTAGATTCCTCAACTGTTCAGTTAATTAAACATCTTCATATAGAAGTAACTCATCATACTGAAATCATGAACACAAATCAAAGTTTAGGGTAGCGTCAAACTTGAATGAGGAGAATTGTTTATAAGACTCATTTGTCAGAAAAGTTTCAAAGTCACAAACGGACAAAACACATGGTTCAAGTAGGAGTCTGACCTTTAAGAAGTGTAATGTCATATGAGAACAGCATAAAGGATAGAAATCTATCTCCAATTGATAATGTTTCTGATAATATTGGATATCCTCTAATGATATTAATTGATTAATGATAGTATATAAGAATCTGCTCGAGGGAGCAAACCAGGTAATTTACAGATGATAATTTAAAAAGGCACAATCAGTACTTTTGAACGTTTAGGACATTACATAGTAATAATATCTTATTTCTAATGATAGTGTAAATTAGGCTTATAACCAAAACATCAATGTCACTCCTATCATGGGTAACTTTGTACATTCTGCTTAAACATTATTTTGGTGTAGTTTAAAGTAGTTTAATGCCCAAAGACTCCCCACTTAAACCATGATTAAACAGTTTATAAAACACCGAAGCAGTGTGGCGATCACGTGGCATTTTAATATAACCTAAAATATCATTCTCAGGAACTTCCTTAAATTTAGAAGTCACACAATGTCTCGTTTGGAGGTATTTCCAAAAATGTCCTTTACCTTGTAATTTGTAAGTACGGGTTAGATCCTCGTAAGTCATAAAGTTTCCATCTTTATACAGATCTCCAATATTACATAAACCACGTGAGTGCCACTGTCCCCAAAACACCGGTACCTTACCAGTACATATAGCAGCGTTGTTCCAAAGGGACGCATACTTCTGAACATAATGTGAAAGCTTCAACATTTTATGTACCTTTGACCAAACCTCACAAGAGTGAATAATAACTGGATTAGTTGCATTTATTTTTTGAGACAATTTGTGTTTTGGATCAAATGGTGAACAGATATCAAATTCAATATTTAACCATTCTTGTTTTTCTTTATCTTCCTCCCAGTATTTAACTAGTTTTGCCATTTCAAATGATGGGTAATAGAGCTTTGGGTCCAAAAGTCCCAATCCACCTTTCTCTCTGGGGGCATACAATTTCTCCATTTTTATTCTTGCTCTTTTACCCTCCCACAAGAAATGTTTGACCAAATTTTCATACCTTTTAAAAAAGTCCTGAGGAATAGAAATAGGTAGCATCATGAGCATATAATTGAGCTGGGGTGCTATAATCATTTTAATATTAATTTTGCCCCACGAAGTCAATTTTAATGCCTCCCACTTTTCAAAATTTGTTTTGACTTTTGACAACACTGGGTTCAGATTTAGTGAAGGCAGTTCACCTAGCTCTTGGCATAATTTCATCCCCAAATATTTCATGCCTTTAGGTGTCCATTTAAATTTAAATTTCTCCACCATATGTGAATAGTACAGACCCGACAATGGCATAGCCTCAGACTTGGACCAATTAACTGTATATCCAGAAACTTTTGAGTAAGATTCTAGAGTGTCCATTAAATGTGGTAAAGATGTAAGTGGATTAGTTATCGTTGCTAGAATATCGTCTGCATAAAGAAGTAATTTGTGTTCAACTTGGCCCGTTCTTATACCTTTAATATCACTATTTGACCGAATACTCACAGCTACTGTTTCTATAAATATAATGAATAATAGAGGGCTGGGAGAACACCCCTGTCGGGTCCCAAGTGACAAACCGAAAAAAGGTGAAATCATTCCGTTGGTTATAACTGCCGCCCTCAGCTCTTTATACAATATTTTAACCCAATTTATAAATTGTGACCCAAATCCAAAGTTTGATAAAGCAGAAAAAAGAAAACCCCATTCAATGCCTTCTCTGCATCTAAGGAGAAGGCAGCTACAGGCTCATCTTTTGACTGACTCAACCACATTAAATGCAGCAGTATCCTGACATTATCCACTGAAGAATGGTTTCTCATAAATCCTGTTTGGTTCAGGTGTATGCTGGGACGTAATTTTGGGGGGGGACGGGTGGGACATGTCCCCCCCCCCCCCCCCCCCCCCCACTTTTTCAAAAGGCAGTTTTGGTCCCCTGCACTTTTTTCCGTCCAAAAACAATATTACGCTCCATTAAATGGATTTGGTTGAGCACTAGGACCGAAACGGAAACCGGTTTCCTATTAGACCCGCCCAAAAGCTAATCTATTGGCTCTGCTGATACTTGCTAACGTATTATTGGCTGTTGCTGCTGTCACTCAAGTTGTAAACAGTCAGAACGTGCTCACGTTGTTTTGCTAGTTTAGAGCCGCTAGGGAACACCGGTACTGAGTCACATCGTCAACTAGACGCTGTGTAATATCAGAGCTCAGCTCAGCTTCCATTACATAACATTTGAATAAGTGTTCATTTGTGAGTCTTTGGTAGTTAGGCACAGCCAGGAGGCAGCATGTCAAGAAAACGAAAAGTGGATATAAGAGACTTCTTTCAAAGTCTAAACGTAAGTTGGAACATGTGACACCCCTGCATTAAGCTCAGACTCACCTCCTCCTTCACAAACATACTCAAAACTAACTTTTACAAACTCATCTCCTCCACATAACTGACTCCTCAGACACAATTTATTCATATTATTATAATAATAATTATTTTTGTATTATTACTATTATCATCATAATTATTATTACTAGTAGTAGTAGTAGTAGAAGTGTAACTTCAAAACTTTTATCATTTAACTTTATTGTAAACTTATCTATTGCAATGTATATGTTCACATTAAAAAGCTCTGAAAAATGAACAGTATCATCATCGTCAACAGATTTTTTTAAAGCTTAATGTCAAAGATGTACACTTTTCATTAGATTTATCTTATTTTTTCCATTTATTTTTTGTGTGTTGAAATGCAACAACTGTTTAAACACTTATAAGGGGAAAAACATATTTAATATGTTTTTATACACTCAAATGTTAGGGTGATGATCATGTGTAAAACATTAGTTCAGCATGTCCTCTAACACAGCAAATGAACAAACGGCCAGATCTCAGGAGGGACCGTTTATGTATAAATAATTTTTATACTTTTGACTAGGCCTGGGAAAGTAACACATTTTGCTGGACGATATTTTGTCCAACAAATTGTTGATGATAAACGATATCATTGTCAACATTATCTAGACCAAAATAACCACTAATATAATGTTAATATATCATAATAATGCAAGTACACCCTTTAAAATGCAACAAATAAACCTTCATTTAACATTGAAATGTCCAGAACCAGAACTTCTAAATGAATAAAAATAACAAACAAAAATTTAATAAAAAAAGAATCTCACTCCCTGTTAGAAAATGTTGCACCAAAAACAAAAAAGACCCAAAACAATAAATACAATGGCCTATCCATACTCAACAACCAAAACTGCACTTCAATAATGATAATAAATAAAAATAATAATAGAGTTGTACATTTTTTAACTTTGATATATATATATATTGAGGATGGAAAAATTATTGAGATGGGCACGTGACGTGTCAAGGGGTCTTTACATAACACCCCCCACCCCAAATCCGCACAAGCCTGCTGTGTCCCCCCCACTTCTGAAATCAAAATTTCGTCCCTGGGTGTATGATATTAGGAAGGACTTGTTGTAAGCGCAGGGCTAACACCTTAGTAAGTATGTTACAATCTGAGTTCAATAAACTAATTGGCCTGTAATTTGGTGGATCTGTACTATCCCTGTCTTTTTTTGGAATCAAAGAAATCAGTGCTTCGTTAAATTTAGGAGGGAGTTGGCCTCTTTCTAAAGATTCTTGGAATACTTTTTGTAAAACCGGGGAAAGAATGTCTATATACTCTTTATAATACTCAGCGGGAAATCCATCATAGCCTGGAGATTTCCCCCTTTTCTCCTCCTTTTCATTAATGAAATCGCTTTTCTAATTTCTCCTTCTGTTATTGGACCGTCTAACAACTCTGCCTGTTCCTGAAAGAGCAAGTAACGTCTAAATTAACCTTTTTTTTGCTGATAAACTGTATAAATAAGTGTAATAGTGTTTTAAATGTGTGTATTCATTATTTTAGCATTTTGATGCATTTTCTTTAGAAGTTAAAAATTCTGCCTAAATACCACAGTATAGGGCCACCTTCAGCTTGAAACATAGAATTTGAGTCTGTTTGAATAAATTTTAGCCAATGGCTAAAGAGAAAGATACTACGTAAACCAGTAGAGTACTACGTAGCAGCTCTGTGTGAACGTTATAAAAGCATCGAGCGTCTCGGCCACGCCTTGTGGCGAGTTGGGAGTTGGATTTGCAAGCGAGTGTAGGACATTAGTGGTAGTTCAGCATTAGCATATAGCATTAGCATATCCTAATCTTTAGCATAGCTTTTAGTGTTATACATACTTATTTAGTGTTAGCTTGGCTGTTGGTTATTGTAGTTTAGTTAGTGTTTGGCTGTTAGTGTAATTAGGAAAGTAGTTCAGGTTTAGTGTTCCATATCGTGTTAGTATGGTGAGATGGTGTAGTGTAGTGTGGTTGCGGTGGCTCTGTGGGGTTGCACTCCTTTACGCTGGACTTAGAAATTAGGCGCCAGTGGTCGGGCGCAATCGGTGTCTGGAAAACAGTCAGCTCCTGCCTGGTGCTGTAGTTTGCAACCAGCATTTTACCCGCGATTCTGCACATCTCCGTTTGAAGAGGGAGGCTGTGCCCACCGTGGCTCTTCCGCGATTTAGATGCAGCCCACCCACTCTTCTCCCCCACCATGGCGGGCTCCAGTCTGAGGTGAGTAATAAAAGTTTTAACATCTTCTAAAGACAATTCCCTACCTAAATGCAAAGTCTGAGAGACGTGGTTCACTTCCTTTAGCTAGTCAGTCGGTAATTCTGCAACAGTGGCTCTAACTGACGCAGCACTTGACAGACAGCATTACAGCGTGAAATCCAGCTTGTGACCCGGTTCTGTAAGGAATTCTGTTCAGGAGGTCGCATTTCAGGCTCTCTTCACATCATATGTGACTGACTTTTACGTTATAATAACATCACACACTAGGAATGTTATAAAGCGCCTATATAGGACAGTTTCTTTTGTATTTTATCTGATTTTATAAACAACAACATGCTTCTATTTTTTTTTTTCAGGCTAAATCTACCCAAGACACTGGCTGTCAGACTGATTTAGTAATCTGCAAGAATGCACTTGTCCAGGCTGACGTGAAGCCTTACCCGTAGCAAAGGTGAATTATTATTAATAATCTTCTATGTAAACATTTTATTATCACCTTCTAGTTTTAATTTGTTTTACAGATTATTGTTACACGTGATTTTATGCTCTTTTAAACATTCATAAATGTGCTGCTTCTTTGTTTTTACATAGCCAGCCAGAATGGAGTTCACAGCCGCAGTGTGTCTGGTGACCCACAGGGACCATGACGGAAATTCATCTTCCAGAAAGTCCCAGAGCATCCACACCTCCTTAAAAGACCAAGATGTGAGGTGTCTGCTGTTGATTCCAGCTTCCACCTCAGTGACAGTGCAAGCTCAGTGAACTGTTCAAGGTAAAAAAAAAAAAACATTTCAGAATTTTTAAGATATTAACAATTAAATAAGTATGTGATGACATCATGAAGGAGGCTACTGATTCTGCCCCTGTGACACTTGGTGGTGACGTGTGAGCTGATTCACCTGGTAAATAACTTTTACATTAAATATTTTGTTCTTGCTATCAAAAGTAAATTAACTAATAACCTGCATTATTGCAGGACACTCAGCAAAATATGGACTCTACACCATGAGGCAGGCACACGTTAATAACTCTATAAGAGCACATAAGGTGAGCAACACCACATATTATTGTACACTGTCCTGAATTTGTTTTCTTTCTGCATCTCATCATTAGCCTGGCTGATCTCCTGATAACTCCTGTCATCTGGTTGTGACAGCATGAGGATGTCCTCACACAACTGTCATCTGGTTATGACAGCATGAGGATGTCCTCACACACCTGTAACCTATCAGCTCATCTGGCAGAATAGAGGGAGAACAGACAACACCACATCTCCTGTTCCTGGAAAGCCTTCAGCCTTCCTTTGATGACTGAGAACCTCCATCAGCTCTGTCTCCTGTCTGCCTACAATTATTATAATAAATATTGTGTTTGACAAGTTTTTTGTGCTGCCAAATATCTCATTTAGATTCCAGTTTTGATATTTTAATGGATATTTATAAATTACATTGATTATCACATTTTGTTGCATGCTTAACTAGCTCTATTGTGATGAATTAAACTAGAACCTCACTGTTAAAAGCTCGTTTTAATTTCAAGCACGTTTAAGTATTTATGGACATGAACAAAAACAGGAAATATATAAATTGAGATTTATTTAATTAATATAACAAATAAGGGGGAAAGAGCCATTGAAAGGTTAGGGATGGGTACCGAATTCGGTACTTTTTAAGGTACCGACCGAATTCCATAGTATCGACTGAGCACCGATTCACGTAATTTCAAACGGTGCCTCGTTTCGGTACCCGTCCATCATAACGAGAACTTGCCAAGACAGCTGCGCATGCGCAAGAGCGTTTTGTCGTCGCTTGCTGTGAACCAGTTGTAAACAGAGCAGCATGGTAGAGAGAATGCAGGCTAAAGCTTGGGTCCACTTCACTAAATGTGATGGGTAACTGGGTGATGATGAAACCAGCGACAACTATCTAAGTGAGACATCCTCATCTTAATCTGCTCCGGTAGGTAAATATAATTAGCTTGATATGTTAGCTTCCGTTTCGCTAATGGTGCTTTCGCTTTCTCCTCGGAACTCCGAATTTCCGACTAGAACAACATGAACGCGCTCTAAAGTTTGGCTTCACTTTACTAAATGTGACGGGTGAAGACGAAACCAGTGACGATCTAAGTGCGAGGCATCGTTTATTCTGCTCCAGCAGCTAAATGAACTGTTTAAGATATCGTTAGCTTGATATGTTAGCTTCCATTGCTACTATTGTTATCAGCTAATGGTGCGTTCGCTTTCTCCTCTGAAATTCTAACTTCCCAGTAGGAAAAATCTAATGAAAAAAGATGGCAAAAGGAATGAAGATACACAGTAAATTTAGTTCATAGTAAAGATGTTTGCTTCAGTTTAATTATCAGCTTATAAAACTACAAGGGCAATGTTAAAATACAAACAGTTGTATGTTATTTATCAAATATGGTTATATATTGAGAAAAATATATATTTAATTATAAAAGATAATTAAAATAATAAACACTCAAAAGTATCGAAAATTGGTACCGTTAAGTACCGGTATCGATTCGTAGGTACCGGTAATTAGTACCGGATCGATTCAAATGTCAAAGGTACCCATCCCTATGAAAGGTACATTCTTCCGGAAGCTCCTGATCCTGACGACACCAGAGACCAGCTGCAGACACCAGAGGACCTAGAACCAAGAGAGCAGCTGTTATTAGTAAATAAATAAATCAGGGCAGTTTTAGTGGGCTGAACACATTACAATTTTCTCATGGGGTATTTTCATAACTTTATGCAGCAGACTGTAACTTGAGCCCAGGGCTCCTGGAGGGCTGCTATCCAGCACGATTCAGTGGTTTTCCTGCTTTAACGGGTTAGATTAGCTGTTAAGCAGCTCAGCTATTTGTTGCTGATTAAAACCAGGTGTGTTGAAGCAGATAAACCTCTAACATGCTGAATACTAGCTCTCTAGGGCCGTGGAGCAAAACCCTGTAGCTAATCTAATGCTATGGCTAACGGCTACTTACCATTCAGAGCAGGTTCTGTTGGGTCGGCTCCGCTAGTTTCAGGCAACTCACAAGCTCAAAAGAATAAGGCTCAGGTCCGCTTGTCTCCTCCAAATAGACTTGGTCCCTTTCTTCTCGAGTGTCTGGGTAAGGAGGGGAAGAAATGTCCTCCACTTCTAATAACTGCTCAGAGTGAAGTGAGCTAGCATTGTCTAGTTAGCCATCGTCTTCGTCACTGCCGCGGCTCCTTCCTCTCGGTCCTCCAGGCAACGCCTACTAATGTTGCATATTTTAAAATTGATATGTGGGTGGAGAAGGACTCTGAGGGGGGCATTACCAGTTCTTGAAGCAATCTAGGTAGACTGAGTTTAGAAAAAAAATGATCACACCCTTCCTGGCTTTCAGCATCAGTCACCATGGATGCATATAATGTTTCATAATATCACTTAAAGAAGAAGAAGAAAATATCATTTCTATAGTGCCTCTCAAGATAAAAATCACGAGGCGCTTCACAAAAACAAAAAATATAAAATTGTAAAAATATAAAAAAGCATTTCGAAGATGTTTAAAAATATATTTAAAATGAGCAAGAATAAGCAATTGCGATTTAAAAAAAATGTTAAGAAAGAGAGAAAGTGAACAGGAAAGAGGGAAATCAGTGGATCCTGAGGAAGGTGGAATAGGCGGGGAGAGCAGAATAAAGAGAGAGAGGTGAAGAAGGTCATACAAAAGCCAGCTTGAACAAGTGAGTCTTCAGCTGCTTTTTAAAGGAGACCACTGAGTCCACTGGTCTCAGGCTCAGGGGGAGAGAGGTCCAGAGTCTGGGGGCCACAGCAGCAGATGATCTGTCACCTTTGACCTTTAGCCTGGTGCTGCACAACCAGTAGGCTTTGGTCACTGGACCTCAGGGACCTGCTGGGGGTGTAGGGACTAAGAAGATCACCAATGTAAGATGGTGCTTGTCCATGTAAGGCCCTATAGACCAGAACCAGGATCTTGAAATGAACCCTGAAGTTGACTGGCAGCCAGTGAAGCTGGAGGAGAAGCGGGGTGATGTGGGTGTGTTTGGAGGACTTGGTCAGAAGCCGAGCACAGGCGTTCTGAACCACCTGTAGACGGTTCAGGGAGGTTCTGCTCAGACACGTGAAAAGAGAGTTACAGTAGTCTAAGCGTGAGGAGATGAAGGTGTGGAGAACTGTCTCAAGTTCAGAGCGGGACAGAATGGGACTCAGCTTAGCAACGTTCCTGAGATGGAAGAAGGAAGAGCCAACAAGAGAACTGACATGAGAATCCAGGGTAAGAGCTGGGTCAAAGGTCACGCCAAGATTCCTGACAGAAGGTTTGGTGTGAGAAGCAAGCTGACCAAGAGAGTCTCTGACTTTGGGAACCAGCTTGTCTGGGGCACAGATGAGGATCTCAGTCTTATCTTCATTCAGCTGAAGAAAGCTCCCACCATCCAGGTTTTGATAGAGTCTAAGCAGGTGTGGAACAGCTGCAGCTTAGACATCTCATGGGGCTTAAAGGAGATGTACAGTTGGATGTCATCTGCATAAAGATGGTAGGAGATTCCTTAAATACATTATTTATATCTTTTTCTGAGGTTACCAAAGAATTACCTTGTTTAATAGCAGGAATATTGTTTGAGTAATCCTCCTTTTTAACTTGTCTTGCTAGTACCTTCCCCATTTTTTCACCTCCCTCATAAAATGTAGTTTTTAATCTAAACAAGGAGTATTCCACTTTCTTATTATATATTTCATTTAACTGAAACTTAAGCCCACAGATGTCTCTATAAATTAATTAGCTATACTTAATAGACAGAATGTTTTCTCTCAATTTATTTTCCTTCTCCAATTCTTGAATCCTAAGGTCACCATCTTTTTTTAAGCGTATGCTATCAATTTGCCCCTCACATAAGCCTTAGAGGCTTCCCAAACACTTTGAATATATTCCGTACTGCCAATATTTACTTAAAAGAAATGTTTAAGATCTTCACCCAAACACTCCTTAAATGGTTTATCCTGTAAAAGTGAGACATTCACCCTCCACCTTGAACCTCTTTTATTCTCCAGTCCTAGTTTAATGCTAAGTTCAACCGCTGCGTGATCAGTCAGTGAAATTGTTTTTATATCACAGCTTATTGCATTAGATAACATAGATTTAGAAATCAAAAACAGGTCCATCCTAGAATGAGATTTGTAGCAATGAGAGTAAAACGTGTATTCCCTTTTTGATGGATTAATTATCCTCCACACATCGATTAGGCCTATATCGTCCCTTAACGTATGAACTGCTTCTCTTCCCTTAGACCTAACCCTAACCCTTCCCTTAGAACTAATTGGGCCTTTAGATGAGCTTCTATCCAAAACAGGATCCATTACTTCATTCAGATCACCTGCTAGTATTTGTCCTTCCATATCTCCCAATACCCTGTTTATCCAATGAAAAAAATGAGGGTCTTCTTTATTGGGGGCATAGATGTTACACAATATTAGCTTTACTCCCTCTACCAGAGCTTGGACACATACCATTCTTCCTCCTGTATCTTTAACTTCTTTAATCAATGAAAATCGAATACTTCTTTTAATAAATATAACTACCCCATTGCGAGCACTTGAATAGGAACTATCAAAAATATGATTTACCCCACCACCTTTGAACCTCAGTTCTTCGCCGTCATTTAAGTGGGTTTCTTGAAGAAAAAATATATCAGCTTGTATTGACTTTAAATAGGATAGTAATTTACGCCTTTTGGTTGGATTTCTACACCCATTAATATTCCAAGATATACATTTTACATATTTCCCTGTCATTTCCAATTGTAAGTTTCAATATGATTTAAACCCGCAACCATGCTAGACAAAATAAACCTTTCCTCCCCTGAAGAAAAGACCCACTGTATGGGTGCACACAGCCACAAGTAAAATTTAACCTGCACTGGTTACTTCATTTTAATGTTACTACTCACTTTTTTTTGGATATATTTATATTTAGTCATCTATACTTACTTATCTATTTAGTAAGCTTTTACTTTTAGCATGACTCTCTAATATTTTGCTTTTACTGTATTATACCTTGTTCTTTTGTCTATTGTATTATGCTGCTGAGAGACCGCTGCTCGTCAAACACATTTCATTGCAATGTTGACCCTGTGCTAACTTGCATATGACAAATAAAACTAAACTAAACTAAACTAAAAACATAAATAAAAAAACATTCCCATGAACAGGGCCTAAACAAAAACCTTACCGGGTCCGTAGGATGCTGCTCTGCTTCTCCCCTCCTAAGATGACAGATGATGAGATCTGCCCAGTGTTGCTAACTGCTTTTGACTGAAAGTAGCTGAAGTTACCCCCACAAGTCGCTAGATGTCGCCAGATGAAGTCACGTGCTGATTTACATATTGATGACGTCATCACGCCACATTGGTGTTCATTTCCCCCATAGCATCTAAAAGATGCTATATAAATATATATGTGACTAAAAGGGAGGAAAATAAAAACTATGTTATATGTTAAAGTTATTAATTAGTATGATTAAAATGGCCTAAATTGCTTTGATATGTACAATAAATTCCAAAAGTACCAATAAAGTGGCATTAGGACAGATATGGTGTGGTGATCCAACCAGTTCTGTTGTAGGATATAACTCAGACCTCCTGTTCTCCTCATTCTCACAGACATTTTCCTAAAAAGCAGTTTTTTTACACCTCTGTTGTGTATTCTCTCCATCGTGATAATAACGGCGCACCGAGCAAAAGGGAGCGGGTGTCTCAAAGTATAACCATCCCTGTGTCACTGAAGGAAATTCAGATGAGCCACAGAGCTGCGTGTGTAAACGGGACGGTAGTTGAAACTCCCGATGACTTTATTTGCCAAATACAGGAAAAGCCAAAGTGTCTGACGGCTGCAGAACCAGAGATGGCAGGTTGACGCCCGCGCCGTCTCTAGTAGAAGCGTGAGCCTGCAGCAATATGAAAGCAGCAGAAGTAAATCGGCGGTCTCCAGCTCTGCAGCTGTACCTTTTGGCGAATCAGCCCGGCCGAAAACGGTTTATGATTGGTCGGTCCTCGTGCACATGCGCAGATTATCGTTCTCTTTCCTTACTCCCGGAAGAACGGTTCAGAGTGCAAACGGTTTCTTTGTTGCTAATCTGTGGGGAATATCTACAAGAAAGTTCTACAGAAGGTAGCAACGGGTCCTGAGAAATGTTGCTAGGTTTGTCGCTAGGCGCTTTTTGGAAAAAAAGTCATTGAGGGGGGGTCAAAAAGTCGTTAGGAACAGTGACAAAGTCGCTGAGTTGGCAACACTGGATCTGCCCCCTCCGACAGTCAGACACCAGATGTCTCAGGCTCCTCGAGATTACGTCATCAATCAGTCGATTTTGGGGTCTTCCCTCCTTGTGCCCTGTTCTCCTGCTCATCCTCGTTGCTGAAAAACTTTTCCGCTGCCTTTGCCGAGTTGAAGCTTACATTTTCCCCCTTCCATTTTACACGTAGTGTTGCCGGGAACGCCAGGGTGTATTTGACGTTGCGCTCCTGAAGCCTTCGTTTCACGGCTGTAACAGCCTTCCTTTTTTCCGCCAGCTCCTTGGCCAAATCGGGAAACACAGACAGCCGATATCCTTCCCAATCAAACCCGCGTTTCTTTTTGCCTGTCATAATTACTTTATCCCTCGCTGACTGCCTCAGGAAGCGTATAAGCACTGGTCTTGGAGCTCGGTCTGGGAGCAGAGCAAAGGCGCGATGAGCATGCTCAATCTCAAACTCTACATCATCACGCACCCCAGGCCCTCAACAAGCATCCTCCGAACACATTCCAGCAGTGTCCCACCAGTACCAACAGTTTCTTTCAGCCCAATAACTCTCATGTTGTTCCTCTTACTGTAGTTTTCGAGGCCCTGGATGCGCGCCTGCATAGCGTCCACCTGTTCGCTTCTCTCCCCGTCATCAGTGTGTAGCCGCTCCCAGGTGTCCTCCAAGCAGGAAATGCGGGTCTCAGCCTCCGTGATCCTCTCTTGCATAGCCACCACCTTTGCATTCAGCTCAGTTGTTGTCTGCTTTATTGTAGAAACATCGCTGGCAACACTTTGGAGTGTGCCACTCATCTTGAAAACTTCAGTGAGTAGCTTCGCCAGGTCAGGCGGGGCAGCTGCCTCGCCCCCTTCCTCCTCAGGGCTGCTGCGAGTAGCCATTCGGCTCGAACTTTTAATCTGCTTCGGTGCAGCCATTACTGGATTATATTCCTTATTTTGCTTCAAATTGGTGACAGCGGCTCTTACTCAAAACATCTGAAGGAGAGAATAAATAAAGCATAAATAAAGAGTCCTAGAATCTTCTGATTAAACATCCAAAGACCAAGCAGGTTGATATTCTATATTTATATATAGAGTATCACAGCTTATTGGTCATAAGTAAAGGTAATACAGTAAGCTTTTAAAGCACCACATTTACCACTCCTACACTTCCATCTGCTGGAAAGCTTTATGGAGATGAAGAATTCATTCTTCAGCACGACCTGGCACCTGCTCACAGTGCCAAACCCACTGGTAAATGGTTTACTGACCATGGTGTTACTGTGCTCAACTGGCCTGCCAACTCTCCTGACCTGAACCCCGTAGAGAACCTGTGGGATATTGTGAAGAGAAAGTTGAGAGACGCCAGACCCAACACTCTGGATGAGCTTAAGGCCGCTATCGAAGCATCCTGGGCCTCCATAGCACCTCAGCAGTGCCACAGGCTGGTTGCCTCCATGCCACGCCGCATTGAAGCAGTCATTTCTGCTAAAGGATTCCCGACCAAGTATTGAGTGCATAACTGAACATAATTATTTGAAGGTTGACTTTTTTGTATTAAAAACACTTTTCTGTTATTGGTCGGATGAAAGATGCTAATTATTTGAGATAGGAGTTTTGGGTTTGCATGAGCTGTACGCCAAAATCATCAATATTAGAAACAATAAAAGGCTTGAACTACTTCAGTTGTGTGTAATGAATCTAATATATATGAAAGTCTAATGTTTATCAGTACATTACAGACAATAATGAACTTCATCACAATATGCAAATTTTTTGAGAAGGACCTGTATATTTATTTTCATTAGTTTTTTTTATTTGACCTGTTTAGAAGACAATGAAACAATTTGACCCAGATGTGTTGGTGTAGCAACATATCTAAAAAAGGTAGTGACTTTGTGCTCGTGTGTATTATGGTTCTGCAGGTGAGTGTTGCTGCTAAGATGGCCCAGCGAATGTCCTTTGGCTTCTACAAGTACAACAACATGGAGTTTGTAAGGATGAAGGGACCACAGGGCAAAGGTCATGCTGAGATGGCTGTCATCAGGGTGCCAACCAGTGACACCTCGCCCTGCAACACAGAGGAGGATCAGGTGTCCCCCATGCATGAGAGGGTAAGGGGAGCACCAGGAACACAGAAACTCGTGTAGAAACTACATCTGAGTAACCCTGGAACCTCTGGTCTGATTGTTGCTTAAGATTTATCGTTATGTTTTGTGTGCATATCTGCTTTCAGGTTGTGAAATTTTCATGAATGAAACTAATAAGATCAAATGGCCTGTATAATGCATTTTTATAGGGGTTTCACATCTGGTACCGCTCAGCCAAGCCCGGCCCGCATTGCGTATGGTTTTCGTACCTGGGGGGTCGGACGTGGTTCCCTATCCTACTGGGCGGTTTTTCAACCCTTATCCTCTGGTGGTCCGCTAAGGGCTGGGCCAAGCCTACATTCCCACTCCGACTGATAGGCCAGCTCAAATACATGCCTACCATTAGGGGGAGCCTCCGATTGGCGGGTAGAATCAACCAGCGAGGGTTTCTCACATGCACGATTCATTATCATTTTGGATGCTAAGACGTAAACGTTGCCTCTGACTGAAGATATGGCAGCTCACTCTTTCTTTTTCACGGCAGTGAGGAACACACACACACTCACACACACACACACACACACACACACACACACACACACACACACACACACACGTGTGCTCACAGCCGTCTTGGTTATATATACAGTTATTAATGTGTGAATATACTGATAAATAAATCATTATTAAATTCAACAAGTAGACTTATTTGGTATAACTTAAAGGAGACATAACATGCTTTTAAGTTATTCCTTTTTACACCTAAATCCTTCAGTTGGGGTCTAAATACAGTCGAGCTGCAGTTCTTTGGTCTGATTTCCTCATTATTGTTGCTCTACAGACCCTCATCTACCCCTGTTCTGAGGAGAGTCTTGAGAACGAGCCGTTTTTGGGTACTGTCTCTTTAAATCTGGAGGAGGAGCTGTAAACTCCGCCCCCCTCCATAGTGCAGACCTGTACTCTCCTCCCCCAGTCGGACTTTGTAGTTCTATAGAGAAATCATTATTTAGCATAGCAGAAACATTATATTAGCATTTTTAAAACATGTGGGGAGAGTTGTTCATCAGGCTGTTTCAAGGCTGCTAACTCTCTCATGCATTTGTCTGTAGTCACTCACACACACACACACACCCGTCACGGCCGACGGAGGGACAAGCGAGCAGGCACGCGCGCACACACACACACACACACACACAAGGAATGCTGCTTGCTTATTTATTGCTATAAAAATGTTTTAAAAAATGATACAGCTCATTAAAACACCATTAAAAGTATATATTTTATTAAAATCTCTATCTATCTATATATATACATACATACAATTATAAATAATTTTATAAGTAGTCTTATTTTATATTGGGTGTCTTAATGGCTGAAAATGGATAAAAAGCAGTTACATTTTAATTTAAAGATTTGAGATTCTAGTCAAAAATAAAGAACATTCCTCCAAATGTTCTTTAATGTGATCATTATAACTCTAATGCTTACAACTTTGTTTTTATTGTCTGCAATGCGTAGCCTATATCTTTATTAAATATGTGTTTAGCTGTAACGTGGTAATTCTCTCTAATGTGTACAGAGAGGTGGACATCAGTGCTGCAGTGAAATTCCCAAGATCAGTCTGCTTTGCTAACAAATATAGTTAAATCTTACCTGCATTCTAAATAAACACCGTTAGGTGGAAACATCAGTAGGCATTGAGTTATTGATACAATCCCTAACAGCCAGAATGGAAGAAGTGCATGCTGGGTCATCCTGGATCTGAGCCTGTTCTGTGTATTTACCTACAGGATGCAATAAATGTCTACAAGGCGGAGTTTGGACCATTACATCTAAAAGAAAACATACAATCAGTGATTTTTTTAATTGTTTACATTAATATACACATTTTCTAAGTATTAACCTCACAGCAAATAAGTAGAACTATATAATAAACAGGTTTTAGTAGTTAAACAGGCGTTGTGCACACAGGTGCTTTGGGTCCCGGTGCTGGTGGTGTCTAGGTCTCAGAGTTCCTGTCCTCCTGCCGTCTTCTGTTGTCCTCAGGATACGGATTGATGTTTCCTGATGATGAGGGAGGGGCAGTATGTGGGCTTCAAACTGATCCTGGATAACAGTGGGAGACCTCCGTTGTCTGAACAAGTTTACAAGAAACAATGTGTTCAGAAAAGTAATACAAACTGTCAAGCACATTACGCTCTGTATGGTTTTGTTAATGACTTTGTTCTGTACTGGAGCCTACTATTACTGTTATCTATTGAATCAAAGCATATTAAAATGTGCTTGAACAATTTTATAATTTCTTAATACTGTTTGTACTGGAAGAGAGAATGGGAGGGGGTCGTCAAAAATTTTACTGGTAAAAAACGGGGCCCCTTGGGAATAAGGTTGGGAACCACTGCTCTAAGGGATAGTACAGAGGTGAGGACACTGTACAGTTTCTTCTGGTCATTTTTATGCCTAGTGATTATATTTGCAAAATATCTGTTTCTAGCCATGAGGACAGCTTTCTGATAGTGGGTCAAAGAATCCTTGAATAATTGGTAGGAGATTTTCAGCTTGTCATTCCGCCACTGGCGTTCGCAGACCCTACATTGGCATCTTAGGGCACGAGTCTCCTCATTGAGACAAGGGTCTGCCACAGTTTTTTTATGCCTGGATCTTAGAGGAGCGACTGCATTTAAAACAGTTGAGCAGGTAGAGTTGAAAGAGGTCAGCAGCTCCTCAACTCCTACACAGGTGGAATCAGGTTGGGAAGTGGATAGAGTCGCAGCTAGGCTAGATGCTAATAGATTGGTGGTGAAAGGGGAAATTATTCTTGTAAGGTGTTGATTATGTTGCCTAGTGGATGGAGGTGTCAAGCCACAGATATTAAAAATAATAGGAGAATGATCAGAGATACATGCAGAGTCAACAATCAGATCAGAGATACAGATCCCAAATGACAAAACCGTCTAAAATGTGCGATCCTGAATGGGTGGGTGACTGGACCTGTTGCTGGAGACCAAAACAATCTAAAATGTCTAAAAAGCCACCAACAGGAGGCTTGTCAGGGCAGCAAACATGTATATTAAAATCCCCAAGAATAATCCCACAGTCATATTTTGGAAGAAAGTCTGTTAAAAGATCAGAAAATTCTGATAAAAAGTTTGAATTGTACTTAGGCGGGCGATAGCAGAGAATAAACAGCAGCGGAGGACTAAAGTCCACCTCAAAAGCCATAAACTCAAAGCTGGTTGGAGTCACCGGTATAGTAAGTTTTTTAGGATGGAAAGAGGATCTGAACATGGTTAGTAATCCACCACCACGAACAGTGAGCCTGGGCTCGTTCAGAACCTGACAGTCCGAGGAACAGAGCTCTGACAGTGCAGCTGACTCACCAGGAAGAACCCAGGTCTCGTTCATGCAGAATAATGTCACCTCATGGTGGAAAAAATAATCCCTTAAAATGAGGGTTTTATTCCCAATTGACCAGGCATTTAGGAGAGCTACCCTAAAGATCGGTGGAAGACCCGAATCAGCTGACCGGGGTGACTGGGCCGCTTGGGCCACCGTAGGATAGCAAAGTTTAGCTTGGTTGATGCCCCGGTGCATCCACGGGTTGGTGGTTGAGGCATTCCGGCGACCGGATTCCCCAGAGAATCTTCGACAGAGCGATGGAATGCGGAAGGTCCGATGATCTCCATGTATCAACTCTGGTGACAGGTGAGGTTTACATCCCATGCACGAACGGCCGGAGGAGGCTCTGAGCCGCACTTTGGAACCCCCGCGTTTGCCACGAGAGCGAAGGAGCAGAGCTGGGACCGTCTTAGATCCGAACAGCGGTGATAGGCAAATCCAAGTTTATGCCGAAGTTCAAGAAGAGTGAGGCGATCATAGCGAAAATTTGAGCTACTATCCACCAAAGAGCAACACAGGAAAATAAAAAGCAAAAACAACAATCGGGAGAGCAGACTGCAGGCCGTGGACGGCGCCATCTTCCAGGTCCCGGAATTCAGTCTCCAAATATTCATCAAAAAACTATGCTACTTTATAAAATTTGTAGGAAAATCTCAAGATCACCATAGGTACATATGGAATGTTATATTTACTCTATATCTAAAAAACATTCTAAAGAAATTATTTACTTTTTTATTCAACTATACAGAAAAACTGACAAAGTAAAAAGTTCATTAAAAATCAATGCTTTCGTACAAAAATCTCAAAATATTCCGAGATTACCTTTGTGATGTGGGACATCTGCATATATTTTTATAAAAATCATAAATGTTAAACTTATTTTACAATAAAATAATATTTGCATTAGTAGCTGTCAATAAAAATAAGTTGTAATATTAAACACAAGGAGTTGCTCAAATCAAGACTACATTTTATGTGTTTCATAAACCACCTAAGAGTGAACTCTTTGGCAAATTTCATGAAGTTTGTCGTAACGGAATTTGCGCTACAACTGCTAGCCTAAAAATGCATTTTCGTACATAGAAAGAGCAAACCTCTTCGCGGAGCTGCGATTTTCGTGATATGAACTCTCCTATATGCAGTTAACAAAACCTAAAAATCTTTGCCTCTTACATGCAAATAATGATTTTTAGGAATTTTTTCAAATTTGAAATTTTCAACAATAGTAACCCACGCACACTTTGATCGATCATTACCGTATTTATATTTTTGTCTTAAGACTGTATAATGATGACAACCACAAAGTTTCATGCAGATCCATTTAGCCAGTTCAACAAAGTTTCATGCAGATCCATTTAGCCAGTTCAACAGTATAAATTATACCTGTTTATAGTGCCCCCTATAGTTAGATCATGCTGAAAATCAACCTATACACTTGAATTGACCTTAGGTACTGTTGATATGAACAGCTTTGAAAATTCTCAAAATCTTTCAAAGTTATACTAAAAAAACTTTTACATTTAAAAAAATATTTTAAAAAGTAAGATATCCTAAAAATTAATAAAATATCAAAAATCCGTCCACATCGTTTGGTCAGCTGCTCCTCCCTTCTTGTCAGTCAAGGTTTTGACTTGATTGGGTTTGACGGTGGGGAGGAGTCAACGAAAGTATGTTTGACGTCTAAAACTTTTTTCAAAATACTCATCTAAATTTGACTGACTCAAGGAACAGAAAGGATGAGATCATTGTTTTTTTTTTTACTGAAGAAATGGGGAAAAAATATCCAAAAATATGTTTGGGTACAACACCACCTCCCGCTTCTCCTCCAGCTTCACTGGATGCCAGTCAACTTCAGGGTTCATTTCAAGATCCTGGTTCTGGTCTATAGGGCCTTACATGGACAAGCACCATCTTACATTGGTGATCTTCTTAGTCCCTACACCCCCAGCAGGTCCCTGAGGTCCAGTGATCAAAGCCTACTGGTTGTGCAGCACCAGGCTAAAGGTCAAAGGTGACAGATCATTTGCTGCTGTGGCCCCCAGATTCTGGAACTCTCTCCCCTTGAAGCCGGGCGTACACTGTGCGACTTTTTCACTCGCAGCGTTCTGCTTCAGCTCAAACTGCACGACTTCCTCGCAGAGCAGATCTCACGAGTCATGTGCTCACACTGTACGACCCAGTTCTCGCATGCGACCTGACTGCTCACACTGTACGTCTGGTAGCAACACGTCGGCCCTAAAAATGTGCTAAAAATAGCAGTTTTTACTCAACACGTCAGACTTTTTTGTCTTGTCTTGCCTGTTGTCCTTCGGGAGTGCTGCAGGAGGACACACAGGGATTTATGGGGGTTGGATGAGGAAAACGAAATAAAGAAAGTAAATCTGTGTTTTGTGATCAGTTTAATTTGACATGAACACGACAAACACGCTTTCTTGACAATCTTTGTGAGTAAAAAACGTGTAGAAACAAAAACGAACAGCATGTGTTATTAGGGAAATAGCGAGCAAGCGGCGTTGATGCAGGATTGCGCATGCACCGTGAGCAGCTCTGGTACTTTTTGGGTCGCAGCTGCTCGCAGCGCCGCTTCAACAGTGTGATACCCTCACGAGGGACGAGCGAAATATTAAACACGCCAGAAGTCCATGCGAGCTCACGACTGCTGATCGGCAGCTGGTCACGTGGTGTTAATCGCCTCTCGTAACCCCCTGTACACTACACGACCGCTCGGCGCAAAACTCGCCCCGATGTCGGGGATTCTCGCATGACTTGAAAATCGGCTCAAAAAAGTGAAAAAGTCGCACAGTGTACGCCCGGCTTTAGCCTGAAATCAGTGGACTCAGTGGACTCCTTTAAAAAGCAGCTGAAGACTCACTTGTTCAAGCTAGCTTTTGTCTTAAATTCTGTTGCTCCTCTGAAACCTGCTCACTCCAAACATAAATCTGACCCTTGGCTCAACTTTCATACGCGAAGTTTGAGAAAACTCTGTAGACAGGCTGAGCACAAATGGAAAAAAGACCACCTCCAGATTTCATATCAGATTTTGCAAGACCTCAGGTCCAAATATCAACAAGCAGTTATGCATGCCAGAAGCTATTACTTTTCTAAAATTATTTCTGCCAACCGGTCCAATCAACAAGTTCTTTACAAAACTATTAATTCGGTTCTCGTCCCTCATGAGCCCAACTGCTCAGTTATTGCACCAAATCTCCCGGATCAGTTTCTAGATTTCTTTTCTGAAAAGGTTTCCTCTATCAGGGCTAGCTTCTCACTCCATCTGCACATCCTTCCTACCTTAACATTTAATACAGCGCCCTTCCACAGCTTTGAACCTATTTCCCTACCATGCCTGCAATCTTTGCTTCTGTCGATGAAACCATCTGGTTCCCAAGACGACATCCTTCCTCCGCGCCTCCTGAAAGAGGTGTTCCCAGCTATAGGTCATCATATCCTACACTTTATCAATACCAGTCTTATTTCCAGTGTTGTACCCCCTGTCTTCAAACATGCTGTGGTTCAGCCGCTTCTAAAAAAAACCAGGCCTTGACACCTCGGTTCTTTCTAATTTTCGCCCTTTTTCCAAGCTTCCATTTCTGGCAAAAATTCTGGAGAAGGTGGTCTATGATCAGCTTTCAACTCATCTAGCCGATCATAACATAATGGATGTCTTTCAGTCAGGTTTTCGACCCCTGCACAGCACTGAGTCCTCTCTCCTCCGTGTCTTCAATGACATTTTTATGGCTACTGATTCTGGCTCCTATGCTAAGTCGGCTAAGTACATAAACAACATAAACAACATGCTGTGTTATTACTTCTCGATCTGTCCGCCGCCTTTGACACCGTTGACCATGAGCAGTAGCTCAACAGGTTGAGCGGGTTGTCCAGTAATCGGAAGTTTGCAGGTTCGATCCCGGCTCCGGACAGAGAATTCTGCTGTTGTGTCCCTGGGCAAGACACTTAACCCACCTTGCCTGCTGGTGGTGGTCGGAGGGACCGGTGGCGCCTGTACTCGGCAGCCTCGCCTCTGTCAGCGAGCCCCAGGGCAGCTGTGGCTGCATCGTAGCTCATCACCATCAGTGTGTGAATGTGTGTGTGAATGGATGAATGATACTCTTTAGTGTAAAGCGCTTTGGAGTCCTTACTCTGAGAGGCGCTATACAAGTGCTAGTCATTTATCATTTTATTACGTTTTATTACGTTTAGAGGAGGTTGCTGCAATACGTGGTCCAGCCCTAACTTGGTTTAGGTCTTATTTGTCTAACAGGTCCCAACGGGTGGTGTTGAACAACATCTCATCTCGCTCTGCTCCTCTCTCGTGTGGGGTCCCGCAGGGTTCTATTCTTGGCCCTTTGTTGTTTTGTCTTTACCTCCTTTCCCTCAGATTAATTCTAAAAAAACACCATGTTCAATATCACTTATATGCTGACGACTGTCAGATTTACATGTCGGTGAAACCCCAGCAATCCATCCAGCCTCTTCTAGATTGCCTATGCAATGTGAAATGTTGGCTGGCCACAAATTTTCTGCATCTCAATGATTCCAAGACTGAACTGATCCTGTTTAATCCAGTCAGATCTAGCCCATTCCAAACCCCAGATCTTTCATCTGTTTCGCGAAATCTAAAAACCGTTGCGTCAAACCTGGGTGTGAAGATGGATTCATCTCTAAGGTTGGACGCCCAGGTCAATGCCACTGTAAAATCTTGTTTTTTCCAACTCCGCCATTTGTACAAATTAAGAGCCGTTTTATCTAGGAAAGATTTGGAATCAGTTGTTCATGCCTTCATCACATCTAGGCTCGACTACTCGAATGCAATTTTGCTGGGTGTCAATAAGTCAACCCTTGCCCGACTTCAACTCGTTCAAAATGCAGCTGCTAGATTCCTAACGCGTACTGACAGGCGCCAGCATATAACACAGTTCTCAAATCCCTTCATTGGTTGCCCATCACTTTCAGGGTCCAATATAAAATGCTACTTTTTGTTTTCAAATCCCTCCATAGTCTTGCCCCCCTGTACTTATCTGATCTTCTTTCAATTTATACTGCTGGTCGCACACTCAGGTCCTCCAGCCTGTTGCTCCTCGAGGTCCCGAAAGCGTGTTACAAATCATGCGGACAAAGAGCTTTCTCTGTCGCGGGTCCTAAACTGTGGAACGAACTTCCAGTCACAGTTCGACTGGCATCCACCTTGGCAGATTTTAAGTCTAGACTAAAGACACACTATTTTACCCTTGCTTTTAACAGTTAGCTGTTAGTTTGGTTTTTACTACTCTTATTTTATCATCCATTGTAAGGTTTTTATTGGTACTTTTTTTATCGGCTTGTCTTTTTTTATTGTTGGTTGTATTTCATAGTACTGTTTTATGTTTTCTATCTCTGTTATTGTGCGACTGTTCAGCACTTTGGTCAGCCATATGGCTGTGTTTTTAAAGTGCTATATAAATAAAGGTGGTATGGTATGGTATGACCTTCTTCACCACTCTCTCTTTATTCTGTTCTCTCCACCAATTCCACCTTCCTCAGGATCCACTGATTTCCCTCTTTCCTGTTCACTCTCTCTCTTTCTTAACATTTTTTATAATCACAATTGCCTATTTTTGCTCACTTTAAATATATTTTTGAACATTTTCTAAATGCTTTTTTATATTTTTACATTTTTTGCTTTTGTGAAGCGCCTTGTGTTTTTTATCTTGAGAGGCGCTATAGAAATGATACTTTCTTCTTCTTCTTCTTCTTCTACCTATTGGACAAAAAACGCATTTTTGTCTGTGACTGTAGATGACACTATTACAGAGAAGAACTGTAACTTTCTGTAAAGAATATATATTTTTCATGAGTAAAAGGGTGAACATTTTTCAAGCCTATAAGCCACGCCCACTTTTAAATCATATTCAAAATATAGCTTAAGGGTCGATTGATAAACACCTGTGCCAAGTTCTGTGGAAATCCATCAAGCCGTTTCGCTGAAACAAACGTTTTCACTCTTTAGCGCCCCCTATTGCTGAATCAAAACAAGATTAGGTAGATATGGCTTACAGATCTTACTTTGTAAGAGTCTAGAGTCTCATCATTTTATCTTGAAAAATGGTGGAGATGTCATCAATTAGGACATGTCCTAGCTAGCGCACTGAATTTGACATTGTGTCATTAGTCCAATTTTAATATTTTCGCATTTTTCTTCATCACAACGACTTCTCGTCATCAATAGATCATATGTACAACGTTTCAGATTGATTCGATGAAAAACAACAGATTAGTTATTAAAACTAGATTTTGTGTTTTGCAATTTAGCAAAAGATCTAGTTAGGCGGAAATGGGCGTGGCCATACAAATGACATGCAGAATCATCCAAGGATCAAGCACATATAAAGTTTTTGACTGTTGGACCTATGTTTTGGGAGCTAGTAGCTGAAATGCATTGACTTTTGCAATAGCGCCACCTAGGTGATTCCGGGTATACATTTTAGAATCTGAGTAGCGGTAGGGATTTTCTATCCAAAAGGCTTCAAATGAAGATCAGCTGGACTTCTTTGGTTTCTTGAAGAGGTTTTGCTTCTCATCCAAGGAGCTTTGTCCATTCTAACTAGAATATGGGAGAGTCAAGCTTATAAGCTGTAGCTGTCTGTTGTTATTTAACGAGCAGAAACTACTCTGATTACCCCTCCTCTTCATCCCCTGATGAGTCTTTAGCCTCTATTGAGAGGGAGACGTTGTGTTGATTAGATGCAGTAAGGTGTGACCTAAAATGAAACAGCTTAGGAATGAGATTCACAGCTGCATTATACTGTAGGTGCTAGAAAGGTGAAATCTAAGCCCCGCCCCTATTTAAGGTGGTTTAAAGTTCTTGTCCACGGAATTAATGTGCTTGGTAAAGTCTCCTTCCTTGGTGAGAATTTTGACCCATGTATTGTCCACATAGCTGAATCAGTGGCTTGGTGCTGTTCCATGGTAGGAGTTCAGTGCTCTGGTTTCCACTTCCTCCATGTAGATGTTGGCGACGATAGGTGATACTGGGGAGCCCATGGCGCATCCATGTTTTTGCCTCTAAAACTTGTCATTGTGTTTGTAGTAGGTGGTAGAAGGGCAGAGGTCCAGGAGGGTACAGATCTGGTTTGTCCTTTTTTTTAAGGAATCATCTTGGTCCAGCTGGTTAGACTTGACAAAGCTTCTCAGATGAGAAGCGAAATGTCTTCAAGAAACCAAAGAAGTCCAGTTGCCTTCATTTGAACCATTTTGGATTACCATTAGCTGGGTGACAGAGAACCTTCATCAGTATATTTGTAAGCAGTCATTAAGTGCATTCTCATGTGTCTACTCGATCAGGGAACATTTGGGTCAGTGTTCTGCTCTAAATGTTGCATTTAGCTTTGTGACGTGTTTTAGCAAGTCTTTTCACACTGGCTGCTGACCTGAGTGTTGTTGATGCCAAGCCCCTCCCCTGCGCAATCAGGAAACAGTTACGTAGAGCAATGAGGGACAAATAGTAGTAAACAATAGTGAGTGTACTCCTGACTAAAGAATGCATAAGATGAGGATGCATCATGAATTTAGCTTAACATGATGGATTTTTTTTTCTCAGAAAAATGAAATAAGTACTTATAATATTGTGGATGATTGGATATGAGCCTCCTCTAGATAGACTAAATTATTTTACATTAATTAAAATATATAATTAAATGAAAGTGCCTGTGGGACATTTGAGACATGTATCTCTAGCTTTCAACTGTGGATGGAGAGATAGAGATAGAGCTAGCGATAAAGAGAGAAAGATATGTATATAGAGAAAGATGGATAGATAAAGTAACTTCAGGAAAACATTTTTTAGGATTCTGAAATCTTTTATCCTATTTTCTGTGAAGGGGTATGATTTTAAATGAATGTATTTTACCGGTAAATAACTTCCAAAATGCCTGAATTGTCAAAATAGAAAAAATCGTGATTGCGATTTTGCAAAGACAAAATCATATGATTTTTTTTGCCCGTATTGCCCACCCCTACTTTCCAGCTCCCATCTAGTGAGAAGGAGAGATCCAGTTTTGGGAATGGAGTGCCCTGCAATGGACTGGCTCTCTGTCCAGGGTGTACCCCGCCTGATTGGCCATTGACCGCTGGAGATAGGCACCAGACCCCCCCCCCCCCCCCCCCGCGACCCTACGTGGATAAAGCGGGATCAGACAATGGATGGATGGATGGTGTTCCTTAGTTTTTAAATTTGTTATATTTGTTTGGAAATCACTCCAAAGGATTGTGGAGACCACTCAGCAGGTCATCGGCTGTCGTTTGTCCTCTCTGGATGAACTACACAACTTTCGCTGCCTCAGGAGAGCGGAAAGCACCCAAAACGATCCCTCACACTCTGCTCATTATTTGTTCCAACTACTGCCATCAGGCAAAAGATACAGGAGCACTAAAACGAGGAAAAAAGACTACACAGCAGCTTTTATCCTGTGGCTATAAGGCCACTGAATGGCAATTACCATTGTACCATGTATTTGGCACCAAGGGAGTAGCACTCCAATTTCGTTGTACTCTGTACAATGACAATAAAGCCTATTCAGTTCAATAGTGGACAGTTCGTTCAACCTGTTGAGCTACTGCAGCCCCATCCACCTGCAGCTTCAGCGCTGAGATTAGTAACGGAGATCCATGCTGCAACCCGAGCAATTAATTTGTTGTCTTTTACATTCATACATGCATCTTTTTCTTCATCATGGGAGTATTTAAAATATACTCTCTAAAGTATTATTTGTGTATTTATTTCTCAGAGGCAATTACACGCCTTTTAAGCGCTTGCAGGTCATTTAAAATTACTAGGAGGGCCGGACTCATCTTGTTGGCCTTGAAATTGACTCGTGAACCAGACCATTCATTAGCTGTTTTGGTTTTTAATAAATGTGCTGTTTTATTTGTTTTTAGGTGACATCATTCAGCACTCCTCCAACCCCAGAGCGGAACCGCCCATCCTTCTTTTCTCCTTCTTTGAGAAGAAAGATGCCACGGAATCGTGTTGCAGAGATGAAAAAGTCTCACTCTGCCAACGACAGTGAGGAGTTCTTCAGGGAAGAGGAGGACCAAGGTGAAGCCTTTTTGTTTCTTTGGTTCTGCTATTTTTCTGCAGCAACGTTTGTTTCTGTGATGTGAAAGGTGCAAGAGTATAGTTTTGAGTTGTATATAAAGAACAGCTGTCTCCTGTATGGAGCAGTATTTGAATAGCATAACATTAGTGAAAAAAAACTTAAAGTGATAAAAAAGTCTTATTTTGTTTGTGGGGATTTTAATATTGATTTGTTGAAATGGAATGTTCATAAAGCAACAAATGACATTTGGAATACTGTGTTTAGTTTTGGATTAAGGCCACTAATATACAAGCCCTGCAGAATTATAAAGGATAGCTACACTAATAGATCACATTTTTACACATGTGTACGGTTCAGCTACAATTGGTATATTCCTGAATGACATTATGGATCATCTCCCTATATTTGGAATTTTGCATAGTTTAATAGATAATGCTTCAGTTGCAAATGATGAGTCTACACATAAATTAGTGAGAATAAGGAATTTAGAAAGAACTGAGACTTTAAAGGTAGACCTCGCAGATTGTGCTTGGGAAGATGTGCATGTAGAGGATGTGAATTTGGCATATGACACATTTTTGTCTATATTTTTAAATCTCTAGAACAAACATTGTCCCATTAGAAACTATCAGGTGAAGAAAATTTGTAACAGAAAATCATGGATGACTAAGCAGAATGGCATGCAGAAAGAAAAATGTACTATATAATAAATATTTACTATTATTTACTATTAAAAACCAGTGAAAGTGAAAAAAATATATAAACATTATAAGAATATATTGACCTCTATTATAAGAAAACAGAAAAAAGGAGCACTATAATACATTATTAGAAGGAAGTAAAAATTATATTCTAGTGACTTGGAATATTATAAATGTTCTTATCAATGAAAAACATAACAAAACAAAATTCCCAAGGCTTTTTAAAAGAAGTACGGTGATATAGTGGACAGTACAGTATTTAACAACTGTTTTGCTGATGTCGGTAATAATTTGGCCAAACAAATTTTAACTTCTGTTAAAAAAAATGTAATATATTGTGTGTGTGTGTGTGTTAGAGCCCTGCACGGGCCTAAAATCTGAGCCCGTGTCCGGCCCGGCCCGAGGGGGTGGAGCCCCAGCCCAACCCGGCCCGAAAAGGTTTTCAGGATTCTCTGGCCCGACCCGAGCCCGACTTTTTTTTAACCAACTAAATGAAAACAAAGTGCGTCAATCCTGACCAATGTGTGAAAAGACGTGCAGGATCCGATCATTTTGTTTTTCCCTCATTTACAGTGACGGAGATAACGGTGCAGTGCGCCTGGCTCTGGTGGTAATCAAGTTAAATTACCGTAAATCCTCTAATACAGGCCGGTATTCAATTAAAGGCCGGGTCTCCAATTCTGGCCGGTGTCGGAGTCAGCGGAGGCAAATAATGGCCGGTCTCTTATTGTGGCCGGATGGAATGTGGTAAGCAAGTACGAGTGTCCCAGTGGCAGGGTTGTAGTCCCCAAATCAACCAGCAAGAGGCAGTAGAAGTTCACGCAGACCCTTTTTCGGCTTTTTCTTCCATGCTTTGTAACGCTACAGACACGATCCTCTATCACGCTCCTACCACACAGAGTCACGGTGTCAGTTAACCATGCTAATTCAACCCACTCCACAGAACACACATCACCTTCCCTGTGGCTTACATAACACTCACACAACACGCAAATCAGCACATAGGAACTAGCAGAACGATAGGAAAAACATATAACACAATACCCAGAATGCACCTGGCTTACAACCCCTGCCAGGTCATTACACTATCAAGTTCAAAGAGAACGTGCTGATTATGCTGCAGAACACTCTGGAGAGCAGCAGTAGGGGGTGTATGAACTACAGTAATCCCTCGTTTATCGTGGTAGATGCGTTCCAGACCTGGCCGCGATAGGTGAAAATCCGCGAAGTAGGGACTCCCAGCATGCCCCTCGCGGGGATTCCCTCACGTCGCACCTACGTCACAAACCACGGCTATAAACGGAAGTCGCCTTTCCAGCTCACCACTCAGTCATCGTTTCTTAAGATTCACGATCAGAGTTTCCAACCTACCGATCAATCCAACGAACTATCAGCTCATAGTAAGTTATCTTACTTACTTCTGGAAAGCCCGGCATTTCCGTGTCACTTCGTTGACGCTCGAACGCTCGGGGGTTTCCTAGATCAGCCGGCGTTTCACCGACGCTATCACTTCCGCGTCTGTGAAACCACGCTCCCTATTGAATTATCGTATGATCACATTCTCTGTGATCAGCAACACGCTGTGCCGGACCGTAGGTACTGACACGCGATCGTTCATGTCGGTTCATTTCCTTTAATGTTTTCTGTCTTTTAGTTGCGCTAGATGTGTATCGCTGCTGTGGAGCGGGGCGCTTCACCTTGTCCTCCGACGCACAGATCACAGCAGGGAGCGCTCAGCTGTTTTCGCGGTCGGTAGATCTGCCTCCTGAGCACGGCCACAGTAACAATCAGGTGTCGCCACCTCAAAAACTAATTTAAGACGCGATCGTTCATGTCAGTTCATTTCCTTTAATGTTTTCTGTCTTTTATTTGCGCCTGATGTGTTTCGCTGCTGTGGAGCGGGCGCTGCGCGCATCACCTTGTCCTCCGACGCACTGATCACTGATACAGCTGCCAAACAGCAAGCGCTCCGCTGTTTTAGCGGTCGGTAGATCTTTTAGAACTGCAGTTCAAAGGTAACTCATGAGGTGAATATATATGAACCCAGGTAGCAGTTTTTCTTTAGGACTGAGAGGAGATGCAGGAAGATAATAAACAGACAGGACAGAAAAATAGTCAAATAAAAACAAGTTAGTTTTTTTACCTGCTGTTGCAACAAACGGACACCGTTGAAGGTAATCAGAAGTGAGGAACAGAAAATGAAATAATTATTTTAATGTTTAGAGCAGCAGGAACTCCGAGAGGCTGCAGGCGCATCAGTGAGTTTGCAGCCGCTGCGCAGGGGGAGGGGGGAGAGGGCTGAAGCAGGGGGAGGGGGGAGAGGGCTGAAGCAGGGGGAGGGGGGAGAGGGCTGAAGCAAGGGGAGGGGGGAGAGGGCTGAAGCAGGGGGAGGGGGGAGAGGGCTGAAGCAGGAACTACTGTTGTTAAAAGAAATGTGTTTAACTTTGAAAATGTGGGCGCAATTTTAATTGTCAAAAACTCCAGCGAACCATTCGTTCATTTTGCTCAAATAGAAATAGAGGCCTGCCTCTAATACTGGCCCTCCTTCCAATAAAGACCTGGAGCTTGATGAGCTTGAGTCAAATACAGGCCCGGGCCTGTATTCGAGGATTTACGGTATATCTCTTTCCAACAATTTTCACAAGAAAACAAAACAGTTAAAAGCAGGGCTTGTGTTGACCGGACAGTTCCCGTATTTGACCGTTTATTTTGACGGAGAAAGAATAGAAAGAATTACCCCGACGCATGCAGGCGAAATGACATTTTATTCTAAGCACATCGCAGATGTAGCTAAATCACTCAAGAAATGATTCCCATCTGAACTTCTGAGCTGCTCAGTGCAGCTCGCTGTCAGCGCATATGTGCACAGCGAGCTGAAGATGTGGAGATTGGCTTGGAGCGCGTAGCAGAACCAGAGCGCATGCGGGAAGGTTCCTCTGACTGAAGCGAGTGTTTTCCAAACCCGGTCTCTCAGAGAGACTTGTCACTTAGAAAATGTTCCCTGATTATGAAACTTTGGCTGAATAGTGCTTGTTCCTGTCTCCAATGTGGCGACACATCCATTAGCCGTCTGAGGAGAAGCCCAGAATCTCACATCCTCTTCAGCTCAGGAAGCGCCGATATGATTACGCACAAGCGTGACGCGTCAACCCGGTCTCACAATAAGACTGGGTTGGACCTGTTCAGGTTTACGCAGACAATCTTTACATAGAATTGACTTACAGATATAAAATTAATTCAGTAAAATATAAAGCATTTTATTTAAATATCCATTCATTATTTTACAAGCACAGAGAGCCGCATCAGATTCAGATCAGCGGGAAGATCAGTGGGAGGAATCTTCCCGCATGCGCTCTGGTTCTGCGACGCGCTCCATGCCCCTCTCCACATCTTCAGCTCGCTGTGGACCTTATGTAGTACACGCTGACAGTGAGCTGTGCTGAGCAGCGTCTAGCTCAGATGTTCAGATGGGAATCTTTTCTTGAGTGATTTAGCTACATCTGCGATGTGCGAAACGAATAAAATGTCAGTTCATCTGCATGCGTCGGGGTAATTCTTTCTATTCTTTCTCCGTCAAAATAAACAGTCAAATACGGGAACTGTCCGGTCAACACAACACAAGCCCTGCTTTAAACTGTTCTGTTTTCTTGTGAAAATAGATAAAATTAAACGTGATTAACACCAGAGCCAGGCGCACTGCGCCGTTATCTCCGTCACTGTAAATGAGGGAAAAGCAAATTGATCGGATCCTTTTCTGACCTTCCCCACCTACAAAGTTTAATTACAACAATCAAACTTGACAGAGCCTGGATTTGTATTCTGAACAGTCTAAACATGTTTTAAAAAGAAACGTATGACAAAAGTGGCACCTGCTCAGTAAAACCACCAACAGGGTGAAAAATATCTAAATATTGTCGGCAGAGACGGGCTACAACTTCTGGATCCATTTTATATAAATCGTTTTATTGATTATCGTCTTATGAAAGATAACTTTGACGTACACGAGCGACCAGTACTGGCTGCTGTCACCTGTTGTGAGCAGCTCTCTGCTGACTGAGGGTAGGCCCCGCCCACAACGCCGCAGCTGCTGCGGTGTTTTCTTTACTGTGGAAAACGGGTAATAATGGCTCTTTGATGGGAAGAGGTTGCCGACCCCTGGTTTAAGTGTTTCAATTTTTTAATGAATTCGATTAAAAATAAAGGCGCCCGGCCCGTGTCCGAGGTAATTACACAGTTGTTGGCCCGAAGCCCGGCCTGAGGGCCGTCAGGCCGGGCCGACCCGAGAGCCTAGGGCTTCAGTGCAGGGCTCTAGTGTGTGTGTGTGTGTGTGTGTGTGTGCCTACTGCGTCTCTGCGCGTAATCACGTCCTCTTTAGCATAGTGGTTGTTCTGAATCAGTTTGGTGGCAAACTCGTCCACAGCCTGGAGGAACAGCAGAACTGGATTACCCCAGTTCTTTAATATTCTTTATTGAAAAATATGGATTAATTAGTGAGCACCAGTACGGGTTTAGAGGAAATAGAACAGCTACATGTGAAATAATGGAGATGGTAGAAAAAATAACAGAGGCAAGGGAAAATTATCAGTATTTTGTTGGGATTTTTAATGATTTGTAAAAAGCATTTGATACTATTGATCACAGTATATTATTAAAAAAATTGAGAATTATGGATTAAGAGGAGTGGCTTATTTTTGGTTTAGTAGTTATTTGGACAACAGGAAGCAATATGTAGAAATCAATAATACTATCTTAAATTTAGGAAGGTTACCTGTGGTGTTCCCTAGGGATCTGTACTTGGACCAGAACTTTTTTTTTACTTTATATTAACAATATTTGTAAGGTCCTTATTTTATTGAAATTTGTTATTTTGCAGATAATACAAAATTGTGTTGTTCAGGTATACAATTTATAGAAACTTTTGCGCTTGATAGAAAAAGAATTGGGAATTCTTAAGACTTGGTTTGATATTAATAGATTATCACTCAATTTAAAAAAGAAGAAGAAGAAGAAAATATCATTTCGAAAGCGCCTCTCAAGATAAAAATCACGAGGCGCTTCACAAAAACAAAAAGAAAAAATATAAAAATTGTAAAAATATAAAAAAGCATTTCAAAAATGTTTAAAAATATATTTAAAAAGAGCAAGAATAGGCAATTGCGATTTAAAAGAAAAAATGTAAAGAAAGAGAGAGAGTGAACAGGAAAGAGGGAAATCAGTGGATCCTGAGGAAGGTGGAATAGGTGGGGAGAGCAGAATAAAGAGAGAGTGGTGAAGAAGGTCATACAAAAGCCAGCTTGAACAAGTGAGTCTTCAGCTGCTTTTTAAAGGAGACCACTGAGTCCACTGGTCTCAGGCTCAGGGGGAGAGAGGTCCAGAGTCTGGGAGCCACAGCAGCAGATGATCTGTCACCTTTGACCTTTAGCCTGGTGCTGCACAACCAGTAGGCTTTGGTCACTGGACCTCAGGGACCTGCTGGGGGTGTAGGGACTAAGAAGGTCACCAATGTAAGATGGTGCTTGTCCATGTAAGGCCCTATAGACCAGAACCAGGATCTTGAAATGAACCCTGGAGTTGACTGGCAGCCAGTGAAGCTGGAGGAGAAGCGGGGTGATGTGGGTGTGTTTGGAGGACTTGGTCAGAAGCCGAGCACAGGCGTTCTGAACCACCTGTAGACGGTTCAGGGAGGTTCTGCTCAGACACGTGAAAAGAGAGTTACAGTAGTCTAAGCGTGAGGAGATGAAGGTGTGGAGAACTGTCTCAAGTTCTGAGCGGGACAGAATGGGACTCAGCTTAGCAATGTTCCTGAGATGGAAGAAGGAAGAGCCAACAAGAGAACTGACATGAGAATCCAGGGTGAGAGCTGGGTCAAAGGTCACACCAAGATTCCTGACGGAAGGTTTGGTGTGAGAAGCAAGCTGACCAAGAGAGTCTCTGACTTAAGGAACCAGCTTGTCTGGGGCACAGTTGAGGATCTCAGTCTTACCTTCATTCAGCTGAAGAAAGCTCCCACCATCCAGGTTTTGATAGAGTCTAAGCAGGTGTGTAACAGCTGCATCTTAGACATCTCATGGGGCTTAAAGGAGATGTACAGTTGGATGTCATCTGCATAAAGATGGTAGGAGATTCCTTTGAAGGAGCTCAGGATGTGCTGAAGAGGAAGCAGATAGAGGAGGAAGAGTAGAGGCCCCAGCACAGAACCTTGTGGGACACCATGGGTAAGAGAGGTGGTGGAGGACCTAAACTTGGAGACGGCCACAGAAAAGGAGCGCTCAGAGAGATAAGAGGAGAACCACTCCAGAGCAGATCCTGATAGGCCTACCCAGTCTCTCAGACTCTCCAGTAGAAGGTGATGGTCAACAGTGTCAAAGGCTGCAGTCAGGTCCAGCAGGACCAGAACAGAACAGTCCCCTGGATCACTGTGAGTCAGAAGGTCATTAGAGACCCTAAGAAGAGCTGTTTCAGTAGAATGAGCTCTACGAAAACCTGACTGGAAGCTATCATAGATGTTATGTTCATCAAGAGCAGCTGTGAGTTGTTTAGCCACAACCTTTTCCAAGATCTTGGAGATGAACGGAAGTTTAGAGATGGGTCTGAAGCTGCTATGGAGAGAGGGGTCGAGACTCGGTTTTTTAAGAAGCGGGTGGATTACAGCGTTCTTAAAGTCAGCAGGGACCTGACCAGAGACCAGAGAAGCATTAATTATAGAGAGCACGCTGGGACCGATGGACTGAAAAGCACTTTTAAACAAAGATGAGGGTAAGATGTGGAGGGGGCATGCAGAGGTCTTCATAGAGTTAACTAGTTTGGTTAACTCAGGCAAAGAAACAGGAGCAAAGCTATCTAGGATGATGGGCCTGGTTGGAGTCGGGAGAGGCGGCGATAAGGCTGAAGGAGAGATGCTAGATCTAACCTTATTGACTTTGTCCACAAAGAAAGACAGAAAGTTCTCACAGTCTGCAAAAGAGTGGATGGAGGCTGTAGGAGAGGCAGGAGAGACGATACTGCTGATGGTGTTAAACAGCACCTTGGGGTTCCCTTTGCTCTGGGACACCAGGTTGGAGAAATAGGAAACCCTGGTGTCTCTGACTGCAGAGTTAAAGGATGTCAAAAGATCCTTTAGGTGCAGCAGATGGACGTGGAGATGGGTTTTCTTCCACAAACGTTCAATTTTTCTGCATTGGCGCTTCAGGCTGCGAAGGCTGGCATTAAACCAGGGAGTAGGGTTCACTGCAGGAACTGATCTGGTTCTGACAGGACAGATGTTGTCCAGAATGGAGAGGCAGTGCTCGTTGAACTGAGAAGTTAAGGAATCTGGGTCGTTATCAGAAGAACAGGGTGGATCAAAAGCAGCAGAAAAATTGCTAGCTGTGCTCTCATTAAGAAAACGAGAACTAACCATACGGCGAGCAGGAGGTGGGGACGCAGAAACTGACAAGTTAAAGAAAATGCAATGGTGATCTGAAATATAAACTTCCTCAGGACAAACACTGTCAGCATTTAGACTCAGGGTAAAAACAAGGTCTAGAGTGTGCCCTCTGGTGTGTGTGGGGCCAGAAACATGCTGGGTAAAGCTGAAGGAGTCCATAAGGCTGGAGAAATTCATGGCAAAGTGATCGGAGGGATCATCAACGTGGATGTTAAAGTCACCAACAATCACCAGTCTGGACAGCTTCACAGTGGAGGATAGAAAGTCACTAAACTCCTGAAGGAAAGAACTGTTTGGACCAGGTGGACGATAGACCACAGCACAGTAGAACGGGTCCTTACGCCCGACTTTAATTAGCTGCAGTTCAAAGTAAGCAAAGTGACCAGAGGTTGTAGAGCTACATGGAAGATGGTCTCTGAAAACAACAGCTAGGCCTCTACCACGACCAGAACTCCGGGGCTGGCTAAGAAAAGAATAACCACTCGGGCAGAGTTCAATCAGACCAGAATAATCAGATGTTTGCTGCCAAACTTCAGTCAGAAACAGAAAATCCAGGTTTTTAGACAGAATTAGATCATTGAGCAGGAAGGACTTATTGTTAACAGAGCGGGTGTTTAATAGAGCCATGCTGAGTGAGGTGGAGGAATCAGAAACTACAGAAACAGCTGGAGTTAGTGGACGTAAATTAGCGGGGTTAGATCCACGGTGTTTATAAAAACCACTTATGGAGGGAACAGGAGGAGAAACCACTGAGGAATGAGGATAAAATGGACGGATGAAGCGCGTCGCAACGCGGCCTGGCGGGAATGCGGATCAAAAATATGATATTTGGTAATCAAAAGGATCTTGACAGGGATATCAATTTAATAATATATAATGTTGAAATCGAAAGGGTGACAGATTAAATTTTTGGGGTGGTTATTGATCATAAAATGAATTGAGACAACGTTTTTATTACATTAAAGTAAAACTTTCTATTATAGCAATACAGTACAAATCAAGACATGTTGAACTATGCAGCTTTACATATAATTTATTGTTTACTTATACTACGTTACATATACTGTGTGGAAGTCTGGAGACTGCCAAATCATACATTAGTTAATGCAATGTTCTGTTGTGCAATACATATAAATATAGGGCAGATTATTTGGCACATACACATCCATTATTTGTTAAATCACATGTCATGAAATTTCATGATTTAGTATAGTATAAAATAAAGCAAATAATGTATAAAGCTAAATTAAAGTTACTTCCGCCAAGCATACAAAGTTTTTTTCTTCTGTAGAAACAAAGTATGATTTTAGAGATACCAACAAATTTACTGTTCCTTTAACAAAAAAAAGAAAGAAATTGACAGGAAATGTATATCTGTGGTGGGGATTTAATTATGGAATAATGCCAGTGTAAATTTAAGAACTTGTGGTACATTTCTGTGGTTTAAAAGGATAGTTTTGAATATAATTTTTGAGGCTTATAAAGTTTTTAAGCTATGTTGCAAATCTAAGAGTATTGTTATTTACTTGACTAAATTGTGTATAATTCTCTTCATTTTCTTTTCTATTTTTTGCTTAAATTGTACAAATTGTATGTGTTAATGCAGTGGTTCCCAAACTTATTTAGCCGCGCACCCCCTTCTATGTCCCGACCATGTCGACGCACACCCCCACCCCCACATCGGGGCATGGCTCTCTCTCTCTCTCTCTCTCTCTCTCTCTATATATATATATATATATATATATATATATATATATATATATATATATATATACATGTATCAGATGTCAAGCTAAACAGACAGGGTTAAAAAAATTCCCCATCACTTTCATTTTTTAAATAGTAATTAATAAACTTTCGATACCATTACAATTTCCTTTGATTTCATTTTAAATAAATATTTAGAGTGCCCAGGTAGCACATAAACAATGCAATTTAACAGTTTTCTTAAAGTAGGAACGTTTAACCTGTGAGGCCAGAGCGCTCTCCTTCCTTATGCTCTGCGTAAACCTGAGCTGATCACCTACTTGTGCGTAATCAAATGTCTATAGGGGACAAGATATAGCCATGATGTTCACTTTTACCTCAGACCGACTTATTGCTGTTTTATGGTGTGGCTGAATCTGCGATCCGCTGTCACGCGGACTGGAATAACGAATGCTGCAGTAACAGGACTTGTGGTCAGGTTCATGAGGAGTCACTGGCTGGAGCGGACCCGACTCATCCCAGAAGCTAATATCTTAATTTGACCTTGAATGAAAAATAACCTCTTAAAAGTTTTTATCACGGTGGAGGCAGCGTTCTTTTCTGCCTTCAGTCTGACGGCGCGCCGGAGTTCAAGCACCGTGTGCGCTTATTGAATCTGTGTGTGTGTGTGTGTGTGCGTGCGTGTGTGTGTGTGTGTGTGTGTGTGTGTGTGTGTGTGTGTGTGTGTGTGTGTGTGTGTGTGTGTGTGTGTGTGTGTGTGTGTGTGTGTGTGTGTGTGTGTGTGTGTGCCGCTCCAGTCACCGCGTCTCACGCTATTTAAACCAATGTTGTAAAACGACTTCTGCCCAGCCCAGATGTGCTCACATGTGCACCCGTGAGCCGTGGTTCTGCTGGAACGCGTCTGACCTCTGACAGAGGCACTCTGAACTTCAGATCTTCAGCGCGCTGTCTAAAGCCTGAATGTGAATAATTTCTTGTTATTTAGTTACATCCACAATGTTCTGTGTGTGAGGTTTACAATGTCAGAACACCTGCATGAGACAGGTGTTAATTACAATCTGCCAGAATGACTCACCTCCTTCAGATTCCTCCAACACCGTTAAAAATGATCAAATACGGAACATATCGGCGTGTGCAGGCCAGAGTGCTGAAGCTCGGCGCATTATTATTATTATTATGAAGTTAGGGCACATGTGGAGGACACGCACGCGCGCGACGGAACATATCGGCGTGCGCAGGCCAGAGTGCTGAAGCTTGGCGCATTGTTATTATGAAGCTATGGCACAAGTGGAGGACTCGCGCGCAATAATATACTTGTTTTCAATTACATTTATTGGGCCCACTTACTTTTTCTTTGGCCCACCCACAAATGAGTTTCTACGCTAATGGTGACATCTGACAGACTTCTCTGAGCTCCACAGCCATTACACTTTTCACCTCACGCACCCCCTAGCGGCAGCTCGCGCACCCCCAGGGGTGCGCGCACCACACTTTGGGAATCCCTGTGTTAATGGGTAGATTATTTCATTTAATTGGTTAAGAAGGACAAGCATAAATAAAAGCATTCTGCTTCTGCCTGAGCCTTTTCAGTCACTTTAAATGTTATGTTTAAAAGAGATTTTGTTATATTTCTGACTGCATAAATCAAATCAAATCAATGCTAAAGATGTTCTCTTCTCAGATCTTCACACCTCCACTAACTTGCGGTCTCGCTCGTTGTCTGGAACCGGACGCTCGCTGGTTGGATCATGGCTCAAACTGAACCGGAATGAGGATTACTTCCTGCTCTACTCACACCTGACTTACGTGACGCTGCCACTGCACCGCATCACTACAGGTCAGAAGTCAACATATGGTGTAGCCCCATGCTGTGTCCTGCAGACTAACGACATTTGGACTATAGGAACCTTTTGTAGTTTATTACACAAAAATAAACAATCAATGATGAACAAGAGTCTGCTTCTAGACCTGCAGAAAGAGAAAAACAACACACAACAATACAACAGGAGCAAGCTATCACTGCGTCAACCTGATGAGGAAATCTAAAATCAACATTGTTTTACTGAACAATCACATGGTAATAAATCACAGTGCATTTAGTGCCAACCACAGCCTTAAGATGTGTTGAAAATGCTCAAGTCCATACTTATGAGAGTACCATGTGAGCACCTGTGTGCATACACGTGCTTGTATATGTAAGGTTTCTCTATAGGATCGTCCAATAGGGAGTGTGAGGGGCCACAGATCTGCCCCCCAAAGATGTGTAGGAGATGGCGGGATCTCCAAGTCCCAGAGATCCAGGAGCTGCCCCAGAGCGCAGGGACCCCAGAGAGACTGTAACCAGAAAAGCCCCCGCCCCCTCTCGAGAGGCCCAGAGGATTGCCTTGGGGGGGTCACAAACAGCAGCCGGCAGAGTCCCGGGGGTTACCAGCGACAAGCCTACAGGCCCGCCCGCAGCTTCCCACCTCCAAGCCGGCCGAGCCCGTAACCCAACAGAGCCCAGGGACTCAGACCCCACCAGGCAGCCACCGGGAACAATCAGTTAAATGCCAAGAATCTTAAACCCCCTGACCCGGGAGCCATGAACACTCAATTAAATTAAATTAAATTAAATTTTATTTATATAGCGCCAAATAGCGACAAGAGTCATCTCAAGGCAATTCATATAATAAACGTTCCAGTTCAGGTCAGTTCATTAAGCTATTCAGAAATAATGTGTCCTATATAAGGAACCCAGCAAATTGCATCAAGTCACTGACTAGTGTCAGTGACTATACAGCACGGGTGTCAAACTCATTTTAGCTCAGGGGCCACATTGCGAGAAATCTAGTCCCAAGTGGTCCGGACCGGTAAATTAAAAACAACTTCAGATTGTTTTCTTTGTTTTTATACAATCAATATAAAACAAGGCTGGAGCCTGAGGACAGTGTATCCAAAATAGTACAAGTACAACACCTGAAGTGTACTTGAAAATTTGAAAAAAATAAAAAATCAATAAATAAATAAAACATTCCTTAATGGTTCAAAGAGCTTACAGATCATGTGGGTAGATCAGTTTCATCCAGCACTTAAAGTACATTTGACTCATTTTACTTTACATCTTTTAGCTTTCACCAGCACATCAATATCAGAAGTCACATCCTGGGTGGCGGCCAACTTCAGGATGGGACTCAAGTTCTTGTGTGAGCCTTGAACGCAGCTTTGTTTTATTTATACTCATTACAGAGAAAACTTGCTCACAAAGATACGTTTATTTTAACTCTACATTGTAAAGTAGGAAAATAAAGTTTACACAACCATCTCGCGGGCCGGATTTAACCCGCTTGCGGGCCGGACCCGGCCCGCGGGCTGCATATTTGACACCCCTGCTTTACAGCAATCCTCCTACTAAGCAAGCATATAGCGACAGTGGAGAGGAAGACTCCCTTTTAACAGGAAGAAACCTCCAGAGAATCCTGCCTCAGTATAAGCAGCCATCCTCCACGACTCACTGGGGATGGAGAAGACAGAGCAGACACACACACACACACACACACACACACACACACACACACACACCAAACAATGTGTCTATAGTTATATTGTGATTTCTTAGTAAATATTCTATTTGGTGAGAGATAAACTTTATTGTATTTATCCTAGTGGATCTATAATTAAACGGGTAAACTAGCAGTAGCACATCACACGTCAAGGAAAGCAAAAAGTTATTATCAGGAGAGGGAGAATGTTTAAGTGGTTAGCAGCAGTGTGCTAGACGATGGCCCCCTCCATGAGGCCACCACAGCTCAGCAGAACATCGTTGTATAGGGATGAGCGAGTACACCACTACCTGTATCTGTATCTGTTCAACCAACTAAATTATCTGTATCTGTATCTGTACTCGGAATGAGCGTGGCATAACCCGGAAGTGGGCGTGGTTTAACCGGAAGTGGGTGTGGTTTACATCAATATATTATTTTAAGTCTGATATTGATATGGATTGATCAGAAGTTGATATGTGTGTGGTTTATTTGAAAACTATTTACAGAGCAGCCTCAGAATTGAGATTAAATATTTTTGATCACAATAGTAAAGAAACTATTACAGAAAAAGTGTTTCAATAAAATCAGAACATTAATATTTAAGTGCATGGATTAATACATCTGAACTCATGCAGTAGGAACTAGGAAATATCAAATGCTAGAACCAGACACAACTTTATGTACATTTTTATTTTAATTTGATTAAACTGATTTTTTCTTAACGTTCTTGGCATTTTGCCCCACAAAGTTAAACAAAACAATGTTGATTAATGTGTGTCTGAGAGAGGGTGAGAGGGAGAGAGAGGGAGTTAAAAAAATAAAAAACCCGACCGGAGCGGAGGTAGCATGTGACTGATGCAGCACGTCAGCTCTGTCTTGTCAAATGCACCATGTAAGTTACGAAAAAAGTAACTTTAAATATTCAACTGAAAAAGAGGCGAGCTGAAGAAAACCTAGGGAAAACTGAAGAAACGTGAGCAACAGTGAAGCAATCACAGCGAGATCCGTTACCGTCTGTGTGTGTGCGTGGATGAGCCGGACGGACTGCGCTCCTGGCCGGCTAGAGAGTTTTGTGTGTAGGGAGGGGCGGGAGCTCTATGTGACTGGCCAATCACAAAGCGTGAAGACAGTCAGTTACCCAATGAGGATTTTCCTTCAGCACGATTACAGATATTTACGAGGTTTACTCGTTTCATGCTCGTATTCATCAAAAATGCTTTAAAAACACTTAGAGAAAAAAGTTAACAGCTGAAATAGCAGGAAATACTACAGTTAAAGTGCAGATTGTAGAAGAAAGCAGTAGAGTGTGGAAAGTGGTCAGTGTATCCTCCAGCAGTCTAAGCCTATAGCAGCATAACTACAGAGATAACTCTGGATAATCTATCCTATTTAGATGAAGGCATGTTGGAGTCAGGGCAAGGGAGAGCCGTCTTTACCGACTGTACACTCCAACTCCCTCTACTCCCCCACTAGAAGTCCCAAGAATTTCAACATCCCCCCTGAAGTCCTGAAGCAGGGTCAAAAGACCCTTAAGCCGGGCGTACACTGTGCGACTTTTTCACTTTTTTGAGCCGATTTTCCAGTCGTGCGAGAATCCACGACATCGGGGCGAGTTTTGCGCCGAGCGGTCGTATAGTGTACAGGGGGTTACGAGAGGCGATTAACACCACGTGACCAGCCGCCGATCAGCAGTCGTGAGCTCGCACAGACTTCTGGTGTGTTTGAAATTTCGCTCGTCCCTCGTGAGGGTATCGCACTGTTGAAACGGCGCTGCGAGCAGCTGCGACCCAAAAAGTATCAGAACTGCTCACGGTGCATGCGCAAACACGAAAGCAGGGGCGGAATTTAGGAAGCGGAAGCAACAAACATGGTGGGCTGCATGGTGGCGCAGTGGTTAGCACTGATGCCTCGCAACACGAAGGTCGCAGGTTCGAAACTCGGCTGCGGCCTTTCTGCGTGTAGTTGCATGTTCTCCCCATGCATGCGTGGGTTTTCTCCGGGTACTCCGGTTTCCCCCACAGATCACAACATGCCCTATAGAGCTCTGGGAGTTGACGTCACTTCTCCCGGCATGCAACAGTTCACATCGAAACAGCGCCATATTGGCAGGCAGAAGCCGGCAGCTGGACTATTTGTTATTGTCAGAAAACTCAAACGGGAAATATGGTAGATTCCTGTTGTGCCCCAGGATGCAGAACAGACGCGGACGACATAAGGAATGAGCCATTTACAGGATTCCCCAAGATCCGGAGCGCCGCAAACGTTGGATCATTGTAATAAAACGCGCTAGTGACCGGGCTGAAATGAAGCTGTGGGATCCCGAGAGTAAAGGTTTTCGCTTATGCAGCGACCGCTTCATATCAGGTACTTAAACCAACGTTTCCTCAACTGTGTGTGGTATTTATTTTAAATGCTTTTATTACAATTCTTAGTGGGCTTCCTAAACTTATTTTGGCATGGCTTTTTTCTGTCTTATTACTCATAGCAACAAGTAAACGTCACGTAAAACGTTGCCTCGTGAGTTCTGCGTGCTGCCGTTTCCGTGTTTTATGATGACAGCGATTAACCGGCTAAGCTGTATTTAATTTTTAAGCAATGGTTGATCAATTGTCAGATCACACATAAAAAGCACTTTGGATTGCTATTATTTGTCTCACCGAGACTACTTACGTGTAAATCTGTTATTTTTCTGTCCATCCATCCATTTTCATCCGCGTATCCGGAGTCGGGTTGCGGGGGCAGTAGCGTGACTTCCCTCTCCCCAGCCGCCGGAGCCAGCTCCTCCGGGTAAATCCCAAGGGGTTCCCCGGTCAGGTCCGGTGTTGTGCCGGTAAGAAGTCCGCTCTCCGACAGCTTCTGGCGTTTTAAAAAAGTATCCCAGGGGCACGGTAAGGGTCGGAGATGTTTAGTCTATTTAATTTCTGACTATATAAAACGATTTCTTCTGTTTTAAAGTGTGAAGTAAACTCCAACGAAGTAAAATCCAAGCGGATCCCGTTCATGTTCATGGTTACATCCGTGTTTGTTTACCTTTTTTGCATGCCAATATGGCGTCCACTAACTGAGAGTCACGTGGGGTCCGGAGCTCTATAGGTTAAAAAAAATTTGTAAGTCGCTTTGGGTAAAAGCGTCTGCTAAGCACATAAACATAAACATAAACAAACAAAGAAACAAATGTGGAATGTCAAGGACAAACATTCACAGCTGAGGCTCAGGAGAAGCATCATGAACTTAATTTATGATGCACAAGAAGCAGAACAGGCTGGACAATGTCCTGTTCCCCATGTCAGTCCTGCACCTTCCTTCCACACGCAACAGTTCCAGCCACCACGGAATGACAACTTTTTGCTATCACCATCACCAGTGTCATACAGACACCTGCTCAACTCAGACTAGTTCATTACTTTTATCAATAGTACCTTTGTTTTAGTATTTTTTAAATCATTTTGTCTTAAAAAGGGAAAGTTTGTCCTTTTTTCTCCCACACAGGTTGTTTGGTGTATATGTAAATTACTGTTTTTTTATCTGCCATTGTTTAAATAGTTTTCATAAATAAAAACTCTTTAGAAAAATTCTTTAATGTACTGCTCACAAATGTTACAAACATAAGAAAATGCATCACTCCACTCCCACACATTATGAATTTTCAAAAGAATCCACCCTAAGAGTTGAAATCAGTCTTTAAATGCAGTTCCGTACACATAATCAATGTCTGGTTCTTGTTCAGAGAAAGCTAACAGCCACACAGGAACACCATCTGAGCCAATGACTGAGTGGAACCAATGCTCTCGCTTTATTTACAGAAGTTTAACGCATATGAAGCTACACCATGTTTTCCTGCCAGGAAATTCTTCCTGCAGGTGAGACAAAGTACTGGGCTAACACATCACGCTGTTTCTTAGCCTCCACTGAGGGGTTCCTAGCTCTGCTTGCCGAAACTGACTGAAGGGCTCCCTCACTTCGCCATGTGCCACTGACCAGCTGATGGTTTGCATCTTCAGAATCCACAAAGCCAGGTGGTGTGTAGGCATCTGATCTCTGTTGTCGGAGGAAGTTGTGGAGACAAAGTGTTGCAAAAACAACTGCAACAACTTTGTCTGGATGCAGGCAGATTGTGGTTCTGAAAACGCGAAAGCGATTGGCCAGAATTCCAAATGCGTTCTCAACAACACGGCGTGCTCTGGAAAGCCTGTAGTTGAAAATCCTTTGATCATGGTTGAGGTTTCATGATGGATATGGTTTCATCAGATCTGGCCTAAGGGGATATGCTTCGTCACCAATGAGCACATATGGCATCGTGGAGTCAGTGCCTGGCAGGGTTGCATCAGGAGGGGCATTCAGAGTGCCTGTGTCCATAGCCTCTCTGAGATCAGAATGGGCAAACACTCCAGCTTCCTTGTGTCCCTGCACTTGCATAGACAAATCTATAATTTGTGTCAACTACAGCCGTAAGTATGATGGAAAACCTTGACTTGTAATTATAAAACGTGCTTCCACTGTTGGCAGGGGGTTGAATGAAGATGTGTTTCCCATCTATGGCCCCTATGCAATGTGGAAAATGCCACTTGTCTTCAAAGTCTTTAGCGATGACCTTCCACTCAGTCTCAGTTGATGGTGTCTGTGGAAGAAGTACATGGTGATACATTATATTAGTCTCAGGTTTAATCAGGACTGCAGATGCAAATTAGCTTCTAGCTAAATCTGGTGCAATGCATCACATTTCACTATCACTCAACAGGTTCATAATCCTCAGAATGTAAACACGCTTCAATAACAACTTTTACGTTCCAACTGTATGTGCATGAATCTGTGATGTGCCACATGCCACTCTGTTACTTGAGGGTCCTTATCAAGCATGTTTTACAGCTTTTACTGATCAAACACACCAGATTTACATCAGCAGGTGAATAAATTGCTTCTGCACAGCGTGATGGGTGGATGAACAGGTGAATGAGCTGTTTTAGGGCAGGGAAAAAATTACCTTTAGGTATTCCTCACGTAATACTAGAGCTATGGCTGCACAGGTTTCCATCACAATGCGACTCAGTGTGGTGCTCCCAATCCTGAACTGGAAAGATAAGGAATTGAAGGTCTCACCTATAAAGATTAAGAAAGTGTTTCATAATGTGTAAACTTGATTTGGATGTGTGCGTGAGTGTGAGTGTGTGAGTGTGTGTGTGTGTGTGTATATTCTTGCCTGTTGCAAGGAATCTCAGTGTCACAGAGAGCCTCTCCCTAGGACTGATCGCCTTCCTCAGGTGTGTGTCTCTCTTGATGATTTGAGGGGTCACTCTCTCCAGAAGGTCGTTGAATTCTTCCACAGACACGCGGAGAAGGTCCCGAAACCCCTTCATATCATCGATCTATTTCACACACCAATGCAACAGCATTACAAATGGCGGTTGTCACTCCACCCACCACCCCAAAGTCCATCAGCTGGTCAAAATGTAATTTAAGTCCATAGATACAACTGTAGTTACATAAGAAAAAGATCATTTCAAACATCTTACCTCCAATTCCCGCTGTAGATTTGACAAACCATACTGGCAACGTCTGCCCAGCCATTTCTTTGTCCACATTCGTCTTCTCTTTTTCTTTTCATCGACACACATGATGGCAAGAAGAGCCAAAGACAAACGTCTTGTTTTCACGGGCATTATTGCGGTTAACAGCGAGCATGCAGGCGCTATTCTGCTCGGAGCCGAACGCGTTGTTTTCGTTTTCCCTCGTGTTTACTTCCGGGGTTTTCTTCTTCGTGTTTGTAATCCCAACATGTTGCGTCATCTACTGGCTAATTTTTAGCTACGGTAGTTCATGCCACTCGTACAGTGTGAGCAGTCAGGTCGCATGCGAGAACCGGGTCGTACAGTGTGAGCACATGACTCGTGAGATCTGCTCTGCGAGGAAGTTGTACAGTTTGAGCTGAAGCTGAATGCTGCGAGTGAAAAAGTCGCACAGTGTACGCCCGGTTTTAGTCCACACGGATGACTCTGATAGCTCCAATTAGCATCCCTTCATTTGTAAATGTGGCCATTGCCAGAGGAATCAGCAGGGGGGGAGGAGAGATGAGTTCACACAAAAGTCACATGATGTTGTGCTGCATTATCCAGGTCATTTTGCCAAATGTGAGAGGACTAGAAACATGAGACATGAAAACGTAAGAGAAGTTTTCACTGTTTTGGTAGAGATATGGCATTGTGCTGCTGTTCCATGGTGCTTCGCTAAACCACAGTGGCGGCTGGTGAAAAATATTTTTGGTGGGGCTGTGCTATTTTTTTTTAAACAAACTTGTGCTTTCTGAGCTTTGTGCACAACTTCACTATTTCCTGAATTAAGCACAGCTCTTTTATTTCCTGTCTTATATCATTGGACAAACTGATTAATCCAGGTGTGTCTGACTATTGGCACGCTGCCTTGCAGACCAAGGTTGAAAAATACTGCATTAAATTGCACATAAAATAACATGACCATAAATGGTAAATAGGCAATGCAAGAGGCAAGTAACAAAAACATTTTGTTTAATTTCAACATTTGAGTGAACACCAAAAATTATGAGCAGGTCACTGTTACAGTAATGGTAGTAAACACTACTTAGACAAAATGCCAGAAATTTACACTGTTAGGACTTATGGAAAGTGGAAACACTTTCATAGGAAATAATGTCATCAGTATCCTCTTACAAATGTCATATTTCCCACTTTTTGGGACAATAAAACATTTCTGATTCTCAATCAGATGTTTTTACATTTGAGGTAAAAACATCTGATTGAGAATCAGATGTTTTTACTTCAAATGTAAAAACATCTCATTGAGAATCAGAAATGTTTAATTGTCCCAAAAGCTGGGAAATTTGTTTGCTGCAGCAGAAGTGTAACAAGTAAAATGGAATCAGATTGATGTATGTACAAATTTACATGAAATACACATTTACGTGATTAAATATGTATAATGGGTATGTGTGTTGAAATTAGTTTTTACAGTTATTGCACATTAAACATGCTATTAAACAAATGTCCCGGTTTGTGGGACAACCAAGGATTTCTGATTCTGATTGTCTTGTTTACAGAAATGTAATGTACAGCTTACCTCTGCACCCAGCTGCTGTTCTCCCTGTCCAAACGTCCTCCGTTTCTTTGTTGGCTGCTGCACTGATGCGCTGCATTCCTCAGTCAGAGAATGAATGGAGTCCCCAATGAGACACAAGTTCCACATCCACCTTCTGTGGATCCCAGCCGTTTTGAATAACAAACACAGAAAGCAAAATAACGCATTAGCGTGATTGCATCCAGCTAGCCACTGCTTCCTGGTGTACCAATTTTGGGAGAAGCGTAGTGTGTACAGTTTACCTCTCTCCTCCTGCTGGCTTATCTTTACGTCGGGCTGATCTGGTCCAAGCTCTTTGACATTAAGTTTTTCCACCATAGTTCTCCTCTCGAACAGATACTGGAGGAGACCGAACTGAATTCAGTGGCTGCTGAGATCCGGTATCCATGTTGTAGGCGCACTGTCTACGTATGCGTCACGACCAAAAACGTGCTGGAGTTGAGACTCTCCGAGTTCTACCGAACACCAACGAAAGCCTTGGCGGTAGCTCTATCGCCCATCATGCTTCTGAAACGTTCTGAAACAACGTCGACGCTGATTGGATACATTCCCATTCCTATCCTTTGATTTTCTTGTCAGCAATTGGACAGCTGGTCCCGTCTTGTTTGGGCGATTGAAAAACAGCACACAGCCTCCACCGCTCGGCAGAGACCGGCAGAGACCTATATATATATATATATATATATATATATATATATATATATATATATATGATTTATTTTTGTTACAAAACACACAATTAACTTAGAATATTTGATAATTGTTAATTTTATTTATTTATTTTTTAAAATAAAAATTAAAAACACAGGGGAAACTGGGAGGGCGGCGCCCTATCGCCCTCTACTGGCCAGCCGCCACTGCTAAACCATATAGAGGATTTTGCCAAATACACCTTGAATTTTGGGAATGTCATCTCAGTTTCGAGAAATGAGCCAAACTAATTGAAATAAAAAACCTGTAAATCAACTTAAACTTGTTCAAAAGTTGGGGGATAAGTTGGTTCAAAATGACTGAGTGTAAGCTGCTCCTGAGAGTGTCTGCCCATCCCCCAGCTGCATTTTTTGCAGGGCCGTCCTGAGCAACAGCTACAGAAATTTGCATGCAGCCTTTAGTGCTGTGGAGGATAAATAGGTGACTGCTTCACCTATTTTGTTGACAAGAAACAAAATGCAAAGGAGGCTAACCACTCAACAGGCATTGGAACTGATCGTGAGCCAGGCTAACCCTTGTGACTCAGATGGAGAAGACAACCAGATTCGGACTCTGAGCTGTCATCAGGTTAGATTTCTCACACTACCTATTTTCATTTCCTGCCTATCTCTTTTTATTTAGAGCCAAACAAAAAGTTAATTTAAAATTGTTTCTCTTGCAGGTGAGGAGACAACTCTACCAAAAAAAGAGAGCTCGGATGGGGAGTGAGCTGACAGAGTCCTCAAAAGATGGCACTGTGTGGTGTGAAAAACAAGTGGGGACGTGTCTCCATATCACTCCAATAGAACCTTACGCCACAGCTGGAGAGCCAATGGCTAAGGCCATTGTGGATGTGATGGACCAAATGGTGCGGGAGTACAGCGTGCGTGCAGGAACACGGAGATGGCCAGTCGCCGTGCTCTACAACATGATTGACATGGCAGCACTGAATGCACATGTGCTTTATCAGACATGCATTGGGGTGCAGGAGAGACGGGTGAACTTCCTGGTTGAGCTTGCAAAAGAGTTGGGTGACGGTCACGTGAGTGAGAAGAAGGCACACAAGGAGAAACTGCTTTGGCTAAAACCTTTTACACCCAGCCCTGGCAAAAGGGCAACGTGTCAGGTCAACCATCGTTGCACAAACAAGTGTGCAACTGTGAGATGTGTTGGCTGCTACAAATATACACGTGGCAAATGTACCAGAGTCATACCCTGGCAGTGCCAGGTATGTTCTGTCAGTGCAGACTGATGCACTCACTCACTCACTCGCACGCACGCACGCACACACACACACACACACACACACACACACACACACACACACACACACACACACACACACACATTCAGCGCCCCACTGCAGCTTAGTGTAAATATGTGTAAAATTGTTTTATTCCTTGTATTTTTTTGTATAATTTTTATGACAAAAATAAAAAGCATGGAAACTAATAACAGTTGTTCTTTTGTATATTTCTCATGCAGAAATTTCAGTCCTCTTGACTTAGACACAAATGCTTCTGGTCTTTGCTCACAGCTGGACCTGGAAAACCTTATTTACAAAACAAAAGATGCTGTTCACAACTCATTATACAATGTTAGCTAAAATCCTTCAGGTCACTCGACCCATCTCTGGGTTCCAAAGGTAGAAACGTTAAATGACCCTTCTCTGTGACTTCTAGTGTTAAAAGTAGACAAGGTGTCTGCCTCACGGACTTAAGCTTGGTTTATGCTTTACGCATTTACTTTCCGCGCGGTGATGCGGCTCGCGGATGGAACGCGCTTCACAACTCGCAGCGTTTATGGTTCATGCGGCTTGTCTCTGCGGTGAGCCAATATTCTCCAAAACTGTAGGGGGCAGCATGGAGCTCTACGGCATGCATTCAACACTACACCATAGTAGAAGTAGAAATGACTGTTTACAACATGGCATTTCAGCATTTTTAACAGCGTCCTCGTCTTTTCCGACAGTGCGAGCTATTTCTCTCCAAGAATTATTAACATGTTGATCACGGTGATCTTTGAGAGCTGAATCATACAAATGTCTGTATTTACCAACCTCTGCCATACTAGTTCTTGCCGGTCCGCCATGTTTTCACGCGTCCGACCGTCCGCGTGGTTAGAAAATTTCCTAGGTGCGCGGTGCGGAAATTTTGGGCCATGTGGAGGCGCGGTGGAGGGGCGTGGTTGTTAAAATGATGCAATTTTGCCGCGCGGAGCCGTGCGGACCTTGCAGACGCATCAAGCATAAACCAACCATAAGGCTGGGAGCTGGGTCCACAGGAGAGGAGCCTGATAACTAAAAGATCAGCCTCCCATCCTAAGTTTAGATATTCTGGGAACCACCTGCAGGTTACATTTTCATAATTATTTAGTACACTCAATTTGGTACATTTTTGAATATATTAAATGACAGTTTTTTTTATTTCCCTTTTAAGTTTATTCCATAATTTAACACCATTTACAGATATATTTCACTCCTTAATTTTAGTTCTAAATCTGGGTTTCGTAAACACATCAGTTTCTTTCAGCATGTAATTACTAGTTCTCTTTTCAAATATCCCCTGAATGTTTGTTGGCAGAGTACCTAAACTGGCTTTATACATGGTTTGTATGAATTTCCAGTCTTTTAAATCATGAAATTTCAGTAATTTATATTTCATAAACAACGGGTTCAATGGATCTCTACAGCCACTATAGTTGATGATTCTCAGAGCTCTTTTCTGTAAAATAAATGAGGGTTGTGTAGTTTTTGTATGTTGCTCCCCAGATTTCTACACAATAAGTCAAGTATGGAACAATCAGTGAATTGTACAATGCCAACAAACCAGAATTAGTCAGTAAAAACTTGACTCTATGTAATACGGATGAGCCGGGTACTCGTTTCAGACGAGTATCCGGTACGGATAAAGCATTTTTGACGAATACGAGCATGAAACGAGTAAACCTAATAAATATCTGTAATCGTGCTGAAGGAAAATCCTCATTGGATAACTGACTGTCTTCACGCTCTGTGATTGGCCAGTCACATAGAGCTCCCATCCCTCCCTACACACAAAACTCTGCAGCCAGCCAGGAGCGCAGTCCGTGCGGCTCATCCACGCACACACACAGACGGTAACGGATCTCGCTGTGATTGCTTCACTGTTGCTCACGTTTCTTCAGTTTTCCCTAGGTTTTCTTCAGCTCGCCTCTTTTTCAGTTGAATATTTAAAGTTACTTTTTTCGTAACTTACATGGTGCATTTGACAAGACAGAGCTGACGTTCTGCATCAGTCACACGCTACCTCCGCTCCGGTCGGGTTTTTTATTTTTTAACTCCATCTCTCTCCCTCTCACCCTCTCTGTATCTCTCTCAGACACACACACCTTAATCAACATTGTTTTGTTTAACTTTGTGTGGGGCGAAATGCCAAGAACGTTAAGAAAAAAATCAGTTTAATCAAATTAAAATAAAAAAATATACATAAAGTTGTGTCTGGTTCTAGCATTTCATATTTCCTAGTTCCTACTGCATGAGTTCAGATGTATTAATCCATGCACTTAAATATTAATGTTCTGATTTTATTGAAAAACTTGTTCTGTAATAGTTCCTTTACTATTGTGATCAAAAACATTTAATCTCAATTCCATGGCTGCTCTGTAAATAGTTTTCAAATAAACAATACACATAGCAACTTCTGATCATTCCATATCAATTTCAGACTTGATGTAAACCACACCCACTTCCAGTTAAACCATGCCCACTTTGAGGTTATGCCATGCCCATTCCGAGTACAGATACAGATACAGATAGTGGTGTACTCGCTCATCCCCAATATGTAATACTCCTAAGGATTTGGCAATTTTACCTTTTATGTAACTAATATGGGATTTCCATGACAAGTCTTCATCAATAAGAACTCCAAGAAATTTAATTTCTTTTATTCTCTGAATTTCAAACCCATCTACTTCCAATGACACATCACTGTTCTTTTTATCATTAAACAGTATAAAATTTGTTTTATTAAGATTCAGTGTCAATCTATTTATATCAAACCAGTTTTTAATTTTAATCAGTTCATCATTTATCACTTTAGCCACCTCCTCAATATTTGATCCTGAGTAAAACAGTGTTGTATCATCTGCAAATTGAATGGTACCGAGTGTCTTAGATACATTTACCAAGTCGTTAATAAACAAAATGAACAGTTTTGGTCCGGGGACTGACCCTTGTGGCACTCCACAATTAATTTCACACAGTTTTGATTTATGGTCCTTTATATGAACAAACTGTTTCCTTTTTTTCTAAATAAGTTCTAACCGATTGATGAGCCACACCTCTTATTCCACACTGACTTAATTTTCGAAGTAACCTTGAGTGATCAGTGACGTCAAAAGTTTTTTTCAAATCAATGAAAACACTAACAAAGTCATTTTTATTGTCAATTGCTGTCAATATTTCATCCGTTAATTCCATCATTGCCATTGCTGTGGAAAGTTTAGTTCTAAACCCATATTGTTCATTGTGTAAAATATTATTTTTTTCAATGAATTTATCCAACCTTGATGCAAATACTTTTTCCAATATTTTAGAAACCTGTGGAAGCAGTGACACCGGCCTGTAATTTTTGAAACTATGTTTATCACCACTCTTGTACAAAAGAATGACTTTCGCTGTTTTCATTGAATCAGGAAAATTTCTAGTAGAAAGTGATAGATTACAAATGTAAGTGAATGGTTCAATGAGTTTTAGAGAGGTTGAGTTGGAGATGGTGGGATTTCATCCATTTTGATATGTCAGAGAGACAGTTTGATATTTGTGCAGAGACAGTGTGGTCGTCCGGTGGAAATGACAGATAGAGCTGGGTGTCGTCTGCATAGCAGTGGTAGGAAGAAGAAAGAAAAGAAGAAAATATAATTTCTATAGCGCCTCTCTAGATAAAAATCACGAGGCGCTTCACAAAAACAAAAAAATTAAAATATAAAAAAGCATTTAGAAAATGTTTAAAAATATATTTAAAATGAGCAAAAATAGGCAATTGGGATTTAAAAGAAAAAATGTTAAGAAAGAGAGAGAGTGAACAGGAAAGAGGGAAACCAGTGGATCCTGACGAAGGTGGAATAGGTGGGGAGAGCAGAATAAAGAGAGAGAGGTGAAGAAGGTCATACAAAAGCCAGCTTGAACAAGTGAGTCTTCAGCTGCTTTTTAAAGGAGACCACTGAGTCCACTGATCTCAGGCTCAGGGGGAGAGAGGCCCAGAGTCTGGGGGCCACAGCAGCAGATGATCTGTCACCTTTGACCTTTAGCCTGGTGCTGCACAACCAGTAGGCTTTGATCACTGGACCTCAGGGACCTGCTGGGGGTGTAGGGACTTAGAAGATCACCAATGTAAGATGGTGCTTGTCCATGTAAGGCCCTATAGACCAGAACCAGGATCTTGAAATGAACCCTGAAGTTGACTGGCAGCCAGTGAAGCTGGAGGAGAAGCGGGGTGATGTGGGTGTGTTTGGAGGACTTGGTCAGAAGCCGAGCACAGGCCTTCTGAACCACCTGTAGACGGTTCAGGGAGGTTCTGCTCAGACACGTGAAAAGAGAGTTACAGTAGTCTAAGCGTGAGGAGATGAAGGTGTGGAGAACTGTCTCAAGTTCAGAGCGGGACAGAATGGGCCTCAGCTTAGCAATGTTCCTGAGATGGAAGAAGGAAGAGCCAACAAGAGAACTGACATGAGAATCCAGGGTGAGAGCTGGGTCAAAGGTCACGCCAAGATTCCTGATGGAAGGTTTGGTGTGGGAAGCAAGCTGACCAAGAGAGTCTCTGACTTTGGGAACCAGCTTGTCTGGGGCACAGATGAGGATCTCAGTCTTGAGCTGTTTCAGTAGAATGAGCTCTACGAAAACCTGACTGGAAGCTATCATAGATGTTATGTTCATCAAGAGCAGCTGTGAGTTGTTTAGCCACAACCTTTTCCAAGATCTTGGAGATGAACGGAAGTTTAGAGATGGGTCTGAAGCTGCTATGGAGAGAGGGGTCGAGACTCGGTTTTTTAAGAAGCGGGTGGATTACAGCGTTCTTAAAGTAAGCAGGGACCTGACCAGAGACCAGAGAAGCATTAATTATAGAGAGCACGCTGGGACCGATGGACTGAAAAGCACTTTTAAACAAAGATGAGGGTAAGATGTGGAGGGGGCATGCAGAGGTCTTCATAGAGTTAACTAGTTTGGTTAACTCAGGCAAAGAAACAGGAGCAAAGCTTTCTAGGATGATGGGCCTGGTTGGAGTCGGGAGAGGCGGCGATAAGGCTGAAGGAGAGATGCTAGATCTAACCTTATTGACTTTGTCCACAAAGAAAGACAGAAAGTTCTCACAGTCTGCAACAGAGTGGATGGAGGCTGTAGGAGAGGCAGGAGAGACGATGCTGCTGATGGTGTTAAACAGCACCTTGGGGTTCCCTTTGCTCTGGGACACCAGGTTGTAGAAATAGGAAACCCTAGCGTCTCTGACTGCAGAGTTAAAGAATGTCAGAAGATCCTTTAGGTGCAGCAGATGGACGTGGAGATGGGTTTTCTTCCACAAACGCACAATTTTTCTGCATTGGCGCTTCAGGCTGCGAAGGCTGTCATTGAACCAGGGAGTAGGGTTCACTGCAGGAACTGATCTGGTTCTGACAGGACAGATGTTGTCCAGAATGGAGAGGCAGTGCTCGCTGAACTGAGAAGTTAAGGAATCTGGGTCGTTATCAGAAGAACAGGGTGGTGGGTCGTTATCAGAAGAACAGGGTGGATCAAAAGCAGCAGAAAAATTGCTAGCTGTGCTCTCATTAAGAAAACGAGAACTAACCAAACGGCGAGCAGGAGGTGGGGACGCAGAAACTGACAAGTTAAAGGAAATGCAATGGTGAGGAGAAGCCATTTGATCGAATGATCTCACCCAGTGAGGTGGTGTATATGGCAAAGAGAAGAGGTCCTAGCACAGAGCCCTGGGGGACTCCTGTGGCAAGATGGTAACAGTTATCATGTCCAGGTCCTGATAATCGGTTGATCGTTTGTTTCCACAGTTTTTTACAATGTTTCGTATTTCTTCTTTATCTATTTTGCAAAGGACAATACTATTGACAGTACTAGTCATTGTGGTCAATTTATCTTCTATTTGGTTTGTTCTCCATCAAACTCCTACCTACATTTACAAAAAAATCATTAAACTCATCAGTGATTTCTTTATCAATATAAAATATCTCTTTTGTCCTCTACAAAGTGATTTGGAATACTGGATTTTGTTTTCTCTTTGTTAGTCATACTGTTTATTATTCCCCAAGTAGCTTTTGTGTTATTTTTATTCTGATTCAATAGATTACCATAATAATCTTTTTTTTTTGCTTCCTAATTATTGTTACCAATTCATTTTTATATTTTTTATATTTATCTTCTGCTTCCCTTGTTTGCAATTTAAAAAATCCTTTATAAATTATTCTTTTTTACGGAAGCGTATTACCGTCAGTGCAGGGAAAAAAACTCAGGAAGAGTTTCTCGTAATCACGAGAAATGTTCTCGTTAAAACGTGATTTATATCACGTTTTAACGAGAACATTTTTTCGAAATAACGTGTTCTATAACTTGCAATAACGACATGATTAATAACGGTAAAACGGCGACATCTCGCGGGATGTTTGAGTCTCGTCAGGAAGAAACGGAGGGAGAAGAGATGGAGACTTCAATGGAACCACTTTTTGCCTTTTTAAGTCAACGTAACTTGTCTGAGGAATGTATTACTGCAATGAGGAGAGACAAAGTAGGTGACACATTTTAGACGCGTACCTACCTGAAATTAGAGTCGATTTAACACAGTTCTATGTTACTGAATGTATCTGCAGTGTGGTGCCGACTACTGGTAATAATAACACCGTTTTAAATGACATTTACTTGTATTTTACCCATCTAAGCCTAATGTATTCATAACCTATGCTTGTTATAATGATTATTCATACGTTTATTCACTTTTCATTGTGTGGCACAACAGAGCAGTAACTTCAGAATGTTATAAATTACGAAAATCTAAAAAAATATATGTTTTTATGGATAAATGTAACATTTTAGTCTTCAGCTTCTGATATTTAGAAAAGGTAACTCCTGTCCATTGTGTAGAAATGACAAAGCTCTAGAAGGAACACACACAGTAAAATAATATATTTATTGTTTTGCTCTTGGAGAATATATAATGTATCAAATTGTGCTATAAAGTTCAGCAAATATGTGTTATTTAAAACTGTTTATTTTGTTTTATTTTATTTAGAAATAATTTCAATTTTATTGTGATTTTAGATTGACGTATCAGCTATTGCAAGCATGGATGATAACAGCTTGGCCACCTACATTCCCATCTATGGTGACAGGATTGCCACACGGAGATTCTGCTCAGAGTACCAAAGAAAAGGTGAGAGAGATGTGCAGCGACAGACACTGCTTCAAAAACTCAGAAGAAAGATGGGAATTGACAAAAATCAAGAGGAGTCGGACCAAGAAGAATCATATTCAACTCGTAAACACTCTAAAGCCTATTTAAGGAATAACAAGCTGGCTGTGAGAAAGACAAGAAAGGTTGAGTTAGGATGGATACATGAAGGCAAGCAACAACGCAAGAAAAATGGAGGAGGAACGAGGAGAGTGGATGTGCCAAAAGAAGCCAAAAAATCTGATATTTTAAGCATTGCAAAGGAGCTGTTTTTTCCTAATGGACAATCTAAAAAGGGAAAACTGGAAGATTTCACTTGTAATATTTTAGATTATCAAGAGGATGACATTTTAGAAGAAGACATGACAGTAGGAGAACTTTATTCCCTGCTGAAAATGGGAATTTTAAGATTTTATCTTTGCACAAAGGAACGGAAAGAACTGACAATCACAGAACTCATCAATGTGCCAGATGAAAGAGTGGAGAACGATGAACCAGAAGAAAAAAACAACTTCTCAGAGTCATCTAACTCCTCTGAGGTTATGGTAGGACCTTACACCGGTGAACCTCAGGCATGGCAACTTGCTGACACTCTGCCCCTTTCATCAGATGATGAAGGGGAATCTGTGAGTTTTAATCTACCATCAACTTCCCAGAACTTTGTGAGTCCTGTAAACCAGTCTTTCTCAAACAACTCTGCACCATCTACATCTACTCCCACTGAGAATCCTGCACCTCCTGATATGGGCCCAGTATTTGTTTTGTCCAATCTGTCAAATGATGAAGGAAACTTTGTGATTCTTGGTCAACCATCATCTGCCCATAACCTGGCAAATCCAAACAGTCAGCCTTTAACAATCAGTACACTGCCATCTACTTCCAGTCTAACAGAGCAACCTACACATACATTTATGCTACCTGCACCTAATGTCAGTTCTTCAGTTAGCGAAGCACACAGGAACACTGAGCAGTCTGGATTTGAAGTTGTTAATGTCAGCATTATACTTCATAGGACAAAGCTTATGGATGAACTAATCACACAGTTCAAAGATCCCAACATACTCACCTACCCTTTGAAATTTACTTTCATAGATGAGAAGGGAGCAGATGCTGATGGCATTTCCAGAGATGTCTATTCAGCTTTCTGGACAGAGTTTTTGGATTGTCTTGCTGAAGGGCAGGACATGAGAGTTCCATTACTTACACCAAAGTGGCAGGAAGAAGAATGGAAATCAGTTGGACGCATTCTTGTTAAGGGTTTTCAGGATCATGGCTATTTTCCTTGCCGTCTTGCTCCAGCTTTCACAGTGGCGTTGGTTTTTGGGGAACACTCAGTGTCACCTGACTTACTGTTTGAGTCTCTCCTCTCTTACATCAGTCCAGAAGAAAGGGATCTTGTGAACAAGGCTTTACTGGATGATCTTCTCGGTGATGAACATGATGAACTGATTGACCTATTAGATCGTATGGGTGCTAAATCAATTCCAACAAGAGAAAACTTGAAAGCTGAGCTTTTAAATGTTGCACATAAGCTTATCATTCAACAGCCAAAGTATGCTCTTGATAAAATGTCACAAGTTGCAAGAACAACATTTGCACATGCCTTCAGAAGCCAACTGAATATTGTAGAAATGTATGAGAACATGAAACCTACAGCGAGAAAGGTTCTTAAGTTATTTGAAGCGAGTCCTGCTACACAAGCTGAGAGCCAGAGTCTGAGGTACTTACAGCAGTATGTGAGAGGACTGGATCAGGCAGGCCTCAGAAAGTTTCTGCGATTCACCACTGGCTCAGATGTGCTTTGTATTAAAAACATTGAAGTTCTCTTCACATCTTTAGATGGAGTAGCACGACGGCCTGTTGCGCATACATGTGGTCCAGTCTTGGAGCTACCTTGGACTTACCTGTCTTTCCCAGAGCTGCGTGTGGAGTTTGACAGCATACTGAGCAGCCAAAGGTGCTTTGACATGGACATTGTGTGAGACTGAAGATAAATATCATGTTAAGATCTTTTCCATGCCAAAAAGGCAAATTTTTAATGGAAAAAATGTGCACCAACATATCTAAAATGTTTTGATTCAGGTGTTATCAGTATGCTACGAAGTTCAAAAGGAAAATTTGCATTTCACTCAGGAAAATAAAGGCAAGATTATGTCAGGAACACAAACAAAGGCAATGCACAACTATAGCATGAATACGTTTTTCTTATTGCTGCCAGAAAGTAAAAAAAATAATAACACATAAATAACTAGTTTAAGGGGTCATATTGCAGTAGATCTTAAGATTTTTTTTTGAGTTAAACAATATAAAACATGCTGTAAATCTCAGTTATTTTTATGTCATGTTTTTGGAAAGAGCATAATTTTTCTTTTATATTCCTTTCTGAGGTAATGTATTGAGCATAATGAAGTCCAGATTCACATTAGACTTACTTTAAAATTGTTTTTGATGTGTATTTAAGTTTTTTCTCATGTTCAATTTTGAGATTTGTATTTTCACCTTTTAGTGATTCTTCTTGAGGGAAAACCTCCATCCAAAAGGATATTTCAGAGCATTTGTTTAATTCACGTTACTATGTCATGTTAATGTTCCTCCACATTCCTTTACTGTTACATTTTAGAGGAAAAAAATGTTTACTGTATTTTTGAAAATGCATTTTTCACAGAGATTGTTCAAATAAAACTCAAGTGTTTACCAAAGGAGTGACACTTTATTTTTCAGCTCATTTTACCATACCCAAATCATATTCATCACAGTTTATAACTGATTTCAGTGTTCAGTTACAGAGAACAGGAAAGTCTTGCTTTTATAAATAATGAAAATTATATTTAGAATATATACCGAGCAGTGAGTAAAGGTAGGATTGTATTTTGTTAATTCTCCATTTATGTCCCGACATTTTTCTTGTCATATGCAACAAGAATTCTCCAACATCAAGCTGAGCAGCAACATTCTTACATCATGATGAAATCAGTAGGTGCATGTGAGGGTCTAATTTAAAGCAATATACATATAAGTTGATGAAAAGCAGGAAACATTTTATTTTATTTTCCACCAATTTTCTTGACTGCACATCCTTTAGTTTGTGGAGATGTGTCTATCACCAACTGTCTGCAGGCAAGGGGTGGAGCCACCATAGGCACATGACCAGTCCTTTGCAGGGCAAAATTTCCTTTTTAAAAAAAGCTAATATCACAAGCGTCATAAATTTGTACGTATGCAAGCTCTTAAAAATAAGTACAATTCAACTGCTTCATCAGGTGTGGAGGGTGCATGTAGAAAGTTTTCTGCCATCAGAATGCAGGATAGTTCAAACACTGTCTCATCACATGGGTATGGTCCTCTCTGAAGACATTGTACTTTACAAGTTTCCACTGCTTGATCAGAAACCTGCCTCAGATAATTCTGTCCACCAAAAATCTGTGGAAGTGTGTACATCATGTAGGGTCGGCCACTTGGAGCAGTGACATTTCTACTCCGACGGATGATGTGGGTGTTCCATAAATGAACAACGTTTTGGAGTTCTCCCTGAAAAACAAGCAAAGAAACGTCTTTAAGTACATACCGTATTATGCACTTAAGTGCACATCCTTCCTTATACATTATGTATCACTATTAAACTCTAACACACCTCAGTGATGTTCAAACAAGTAAAAAGAACCAGCTGCTTATCCAAGAAGTCACCAGTGAAGTCATCTGAATCCTTCAGTTTTTGAAAGTGGTTCATCCAGTACTGTGCATGATGTTTCCTTAAGAAAGCCCACCAGCTCTCTATACGCTGGTTGTGGTTGCTGGATCCTACAATGAAGCAGTTTATGGAATAGCTGTCATCATGATCAAGACGTAAAAATCTTTGTATGTCCCCCATTGTGCCATTCTCTGTCCCCATGTCTGTACGTATTCTGGTTGCAGTGCCCCTTCTTTTCTCAACTTCTGAAATAAAATATCCAGCAATAACTTTGGGATTACTGTTTGTGGAGTATGCATGAAGCCAAATAACCATCCTGGAAAAACCATCCACTGCCCCATTGATACAAATTCCATATGGCTTCAGTTTATCATAAGAATCCACATGCCAAACAAAGTTTGGTCCAGGATTGTGGTACAGTCGACGCCTGAGGCGATTGCGCTGCCTCAACTCCACCCCTCTGGGATCCAGAATTTTCAACAAATGTCTTATTGTACTCTGAGTGACAACAAAGCCCTCCTGTATGCATCTAAGGTGTTGCAGTTTGTATCCATGTAGTTTTCCAAATGTTTGTAGCTGTTCTACAAGAAATAATGCAACATCAAGAATGTCACTTTTGTTTTTTCTTCTGTGAAGCCTCAGTGTTGACATAATCCTTTGAAGTGTCCGGAGGCTGATCACTATTCCATCAACAGCGCTGAGTGACAGCAAAATTTCTTGATGTTTTAACCCTAATGAAAAGTATGCCCTAATAAGGGAATGCAATCGTTCCCTGTCTGCATCCATTAATACCGTCGTGGTTTTCTTATTCCTCCCAAAGTCTTGAGGTTAGAATCAGATCACTGGAGATGAGCTGGACAGCTGTCATCCATGCATTCAGCCTCAGAGATGCAAATCTGTAAATAAAGCAGTTATTTTTACCTTTTACAGTTGTTTTTTTAATGAATTAACATATGTTTTCAACACACTGAGCACAGATTAGTATAAAATCAAATATTTACCTATTAAAGCATGCCAGTAGTTGACTGGATTAATTTATGGCGCTGATAAAGGCAGCTGTCATTAACTTGCTCGTGAAGGCTAATAGAATGTTCTGAAGTTACTGCTCTGTTGTGCCACACAATGAAAAGTGAATAAACGTATGAATAATCATTATAACAAGCATAGGTTATGAATACATTAGGCTTAGATGGGTAAAATACAAGTAAATGTCATTTAAAACTGGGTGTTATTATTACCAGTAGTCGGCACCACACTGCAGATACATTCAGTAACATAGAACTGTGTTAAATCGACTCTAATTTCAGGTAGGTACGCGTCTAAAATGTGTCACCTACTTTGTCTCTCCTCATTGCAGTAATACATTCCTCAGACAAGTTACGTTGACTTAAAAAGGCAAAAAGTGGTTCCATTGGAGTCTCCATCCGTTTCTTCCTGACGAGACTCAAACATCCCGCGAGATGTCGCCGTTTTACCTTTATTAATCATGTCATTATTACAAGTTATAGAACACGTTATTTTGAAAAACAGTTCTCGTTAAAACGTGATATAAATCACGTTTTAACGAGAAAGTTTCTAATTTTAACAAGAAAGGATCTCGTAATAACGAGAAACTTTCTCGTTTGAACGTGTTTTATATCGCGTTTTAACGAGAACATTTCTCGTTATTACGCGATCCTGGTCCTGAGTTTTTTTCCCTGCACTGACGGTAATACGCTTCTGTACTTTTTTGCACACGCGTTCTTTAATCCCTTAGTCATCCAAGGTAGATTTTCCGTTTTACCTGTAGATTTGATTCATTATCATTATATGACTTCAACAGTATTTTCATGAAGTATGTGTATGCAGCATTGACATCACTGACATATACCTCCTTCCAATTTTGTTTATTAAGATCTTTGTTTAATGCCTCCATGGCTTTAACTGATTTATCTCTTCTGTAGTTCATGGTGATGTTTTGTTTCATGAAATGTTTGTATTTGAAGACTGCGAAAACAGGTAGATGGTCACTAATATCCGTCATTAATATCCCTGTTTTCCTGACATCATCCTTATTGTTAGTGAATATATTATCAATGGTCGTTGCAGTCCGAGATGTAATTCTAGTTGGCTTGTTTATCAAGGGAAATAAACCTACACTATACAGTGAATCTGCAAAATCCTTAGTTATCTGTCCAGCCTCATGTTCTAAATTAATATTAAAGTCCCCACATAGAAATAATGTTTTGTATTTAATGTGATCAACCAGTTCAATAATTTGTTTTCATTAAATGTCCCAATACATGATCCTGGTGCTCTATAAACACAACTAATTAAAGTATTTTTAGCAGCTTCATTGCTAATTTCTGGCATTTGTCTTGATTAGGTGTTCATTTATATATACATTGGTTCCCTTCAGCTTCCTTCCTTGTTTAAGACGTTCTGTCTTGTGTTTTCTGTTCACAAATCTGATAAGGATTGCAGGTTTCGGATTTTTTATTTTCACATGGAAGAGGATGACATCCCTCTATGTCCTTGGTCTCTAGATGTATCCCTTTGCTACCAAGGAAGTCCATTACCTGCCTTTCTAAGTTGTTTAATTTTTGTTCAGGTGGTTCTCCACTCTCTGTAGCTGTTGCTCTTGCATAGGTTTGGTGTGTTGTTTCAAGTCCTGTCACTTTTACATCATTTATTCTTGAATATTGTTCCAGTTCTGACACACTTTCTTCCAGTAAGGTGATTTTCCAGTCCTTTTCCTCATTTTTTCTTCTCAGGACTTTAACCTCCTCCACTAATTCCATTATCGCTTTCTGTTGTTTAGACACTGTTATAATTTCTTCTGACATAAAGCTCAGTGATCTCTTCCAGTTCCTCCTCAGCCACATTGTTTCTGTTTGGAGGCATTGTTACTGACTCATTAAATAACTATTAGTTATTTGATGTCGAGAAAGGGTTGGGATTAAATAAGCTGATGCTTCTTCCTATTCCCTTTTGAACATGTGTAAAAAAACGAGAAGGAGAAGTTACTTATGTTGTGTGTATTACTATGTGTATGTACGCATGTTCAAATAAAGACAAAGACAATATATAGGATGAATAAGTTTGGCCCAAGTATAGAGCCCTGTGGGACTCCATGAGTTACTAAGTATTTATCAGAGCATACATTATTTATATGTACGTACATAAATATGTATGTATTTGTGTTCCAGATATCCTAGAGGTGAGGCAGAAGCCTATCCTGATGACATAGCAGAGCTGGACTCCCTTAGAACCAGTACCAAGTGCCTCTTCCATCAGGCCCCCAAGACAGCTACAACAGCCCCGCCCCGAGGCAAGAAAGAGACCTGCACTAAACACCTGTTTTCACCTGGAGACGCCACAGACAAACCAGCCAATTAAGAAGTGCCTCCTTATTTCTTTCCACTTCCTGCAATGTCCCAGGTTGTCTGCATGGAAACGGGCCTGGCTTCAGGATCACATTACCTCAGTGTGAGCAGGCATTGGCTGACCTCGAATCAGAAGGAAGGGAATGTGTTTTCTTGTAAATAATCTGCTGCTTTCCTGACTAAGGCACATTGGCTTTAGGTTCTAAGGTCCTGACCCAGGAACTGATCAGGATCGAAATAACTTGACTTATCAGATCATTAAAACCATCCGTCATGTTTGAAAGGTCAAAGAAAGTTTTAGGGTCAGGAATGGCTTTTTGTTTTTTAAAGGGACATAAAAAATAAAAATGAAATAAAAACAAATGTTTTCCTATCCTTTTTATTAAAGTCTCAGAATATTCTAAATTTAAATCTCAATAAATCCATCCATCCATCCATTTTCAGCTGCTGATTTAGAGTCGGGTCGCGGGGGCAGTAGCCGAAGCAGCAAAGCCCAGACTTCCCTCTCTGGACCATCTCCTCCAGGGGAATCCCAAGGCATGTCCTGGGTCTCCCTTTAGGTCTCGTCCCGGTTGTACATGCCTGGAAAACCTCTACAGGGAGGCACCCAGGAGACATCCGAACTAGATGCTCGAGCCACTTCAACTGGCTCCTCTCGATGTGGAGGAGCAGCAGGTCTACTCTGAGCTCCTCCCGGATGACCGAGCTTCTCACCCTGTGTCTAAGGGAGAGCCTAGCCACCCTGCGGAGAAAACTCATCTTAGCTGCTTGTATCCACAATCTCGCACTATGGGTCACTACCCAAAGCTAGTGACCATAGATGAGGGTAGGAACCTAGATCGACCGGTAAATTGAACCTTCTGGCTCAGCTCTCTCTTCACCACGAGAAATTGGTACAACGCCTGCATGGCTGCGTATGCAGCACCAATGGGCCATTCCCATCTGTACCGGGTCGGCCCGGGCCGGGTAGCCCCAGTCGGCCCCAGCCTAGCCCGGTTGATGCCACACATCCTTGTCTTAAGCCCATGTGGGCTGACTCTACCCTCCAATCAGAGGCTTGCTCTAATGGAAGGTGTGAATTTGCTGTCAGCAGTGGGTGTGTTGGCCCTGGTCGGCCTGAAGCAGACCCCCTCCAGAAGAGGGCTGAGAATGAGCCTTGGTTGGCCCGGAAAAATACCAGGCCACCCAGGTATGTACCCGGCCCGGGCCGACCCGGTACAGATGGGAATGGCCCATTATATGCCTGTTGATCTTGCGGTCCATCTTTTTTTTTTACTCGTAAACAAGACCCTTTGATACTTAAACTCCTCCACTTGAGGCAGGACCTCATACCTGACTGGGAGAAGGCATTCTACCCTTTCCAATTCAAGACCATGGTCTCAGATTTAGAGGAGCTGATTCTCATCCCAGCTGCTTCACACTCGGCTGTGAATCGCTCCAGTGAGAGTCGGAGGCCACGCTCTGATGAAGCCAAAAGGACCACATCATCTGCAAAAAGCAGACTCAATCCTTAGGCCACAAAAACGGATCCCCTCAACTCCTTGCCTGCACCTAGAAATCCTGTCCAAAAAAAGTTATGAACAAATATGTGACAAAGGGCAGCCTTGGTGGAGTCCAACTCTCACTGGAAACGAACCTGACTTACTGCCAGTGTCTGTACCAGATAGGCTCAGGATCCTGCGTATGCCGCATACATCACAGTAGATGATTAGCTGAATGTAAGACTTACGGAAGTTACGATATCACGTTTGTTAAAGTTAAGTTGGCACGTTGACAATGAAGATTTAGATTGGTCAGAACGAATTTGCGATTGTAGTCTTAGAGGTTGTAGTCCTGTAGTCCAAAAATCAACACTTTTGGAGAAAATGTTTGAATTTCCAAAGGAAATGTAAAATAAAAGCAAAAATGCCAACTGATAAACAGTGACCCTCAAAAGCTCTTGATTTTGATTAAATGGGGCAAAATAAAATATAAGAAGTTTATTGAAAAGATAGCAAGCAACATTTTGAATGAATGAATGGATGTATTTACATAACAACTAAGGAAATATACAGACAAATCCCACATTAATACAAACAGATATGGCTTCACATTATAAGAACTGTTGTGGTTTTTTTGGCAGTTTGATGTTGGTTCTATGTAGTTTTAAATTATTTTCAAAACAAAGATAATATGGTGTTTTATTAACAAATTGCAATTATAAAGAAAACATTTAGGTGGTAACAAACAAGAATTTATTAACAAAAAGCTGATAGCTTTCCTAAACGTACGTGTGAAAGCCGAGTGGATTTGTCTTAATGTGATGTCATCAGCAGGTGCAGGACCCCTAGCCGATCTGGCAGCCCGAGCAGATCGGGTACCAACACCTGTAATGCGGACCAAGCTCTGGCACCGGTCATATAGGGACCTCACAGCCCGTATCAGAAAGTACACTTAGGCTGTGTCTCAATTCAGGGTCTGCATCCTTCGAAGGACCCAGTCTACTCGGCCGACGTGGGCTGGGTCCTCCGTCGGCCGGGTAGACCGGATGTTAACGGCTGTGAATTTGGACAGGCCTAGCCTTCATGAACTCCCTCGGCGAGCATTCCGTCGCCTAGCAACCGTGGAACCGCTGAGCAGAAGGGAGAAGGAACTTTAAACGATGGAGCTCGAAGTTTTATTTAGCTTTTTAATCATTTCCTTGGCCGTTGGAGAGCTAATCCAGAGAAAATACTTTCGACTAGCTGAGCAAAGATGTGATAATAGTTTTTAATACTTTCTAAGGGTCTTAATTTGACCAAAACCGATTTATCACCTTTTAAGACTTTTCAAGACCCAGCGGATACCCTCTAGTAAACAATTCTCATTTGTAAACCAAAATAAAATTCAAGAGTTTAATGCAGAACTGATTTTATTTAGATATTTCTTTTATATGTACATGTTTAATCTTTATTAACCATTTTTTTCTAGCAAAGTAAAAAGCTGTCAAAGTTCTCCCTTCTCTCCTGTGCCCTCTGCTGCTCTGCCTCCCTCTGCAGCCTCAATTCCTCCCTGATCAGCTCCAGAAGCTGTCACCTTCCCCTGGACGCCCATTTTCTCCAGAATAGTCTTAACAAACATGTAAGAAAAGAAACAGGAAGAGAAAAGAGGACAACGGGTTATTCCTTTCATGTTTTCGCAGAAAAAAAATAAACTGAAACCAGTTTTTAAAATATGAGATGTTATTGTACCTCCATGCCACAGCCGCCGAATACTTTGCTCCGGTGATCATGTGGTCCATCTCCGCCCTAAGCTTAATAAAGTCCCTGGTTTTCTCTTTTGTCCCTAAAATACAAACTTCTATTAAAATCAGGGGGAAAACGTAGCGGGAGAAGTACGACACCGAGCGGCCGAACATACGAGCCGAGACCGCAATACAAGCACTTTTACTGTAACATTTCTAACTAAAATAACGTTCATGTATCACCAAAAGCCCTTAACCTAACAGTTTTCAAGTTTATACTGACATTTATATGCGCAATCCTCTCCGACAGCTCCCGCTTCACTGTCCGCCGTTTTTCTGCCGGCCGGCCCGCAATGCATCTTGGGAAATGCTACCTATTGAAGGATCCACCGGACCCATCCTTCATTCAGGCGAAAAGAAGGCCGCATTCGTCGACCGCATTTGAAGGAGTCTTCGAATTGGGACAGGCCGTTAGAGTGGTTGGGCAAACTACCCCCCCCAAAAAAATATATATATATCCAAAGTTTAGTAAATATGGAACACAAGTTAATCTAAAATGAACATTTTGAGTATTCTAATAAAATATCAAGTGGAATATCAGACACAAAAGTTTAATTCTTTTTGACTTTCGGGATAAAATTAAGCATAAATTAAAAATGTAACTTATTTGAAAAGTTTAATAAAATGATTAATAATTTGCTGCTCCTCCATATCGAGAGGAGTCAGTTGAAGTGGTTTGGGCACCTTGTTAGGATGCCTCCAGGACGCATCCCCTGGGAGGTGTTTCAGGCATGTCCTGCAGGCAGGAGATCCCCTGGTCGACCCAGGACACGTTGAAGAAAGTACATCTCCAAACTGGCCCAGGAACGCCTTGGCGTCCGGCGTCCTACCGGAGAAGCTGGTGGAGGTAGCTGGTGAGTGGATAGTCTGGAACCCCCTAGTTGGGATGCTGTCCCCGCGACCCGGGCCCGGTTAGGCAGAAGAAGACGAGATTTATAATTTTCATCAAAATATATTGTTCCTCTTAATTTCCAATATTTTTAAACCAAAACATTTTTCTTTTCTTTGTCTTATTATTTTTACAAGTTAATTGTCGAGCTGAATTTTAAAACGAAGGCAAGTTAATATTTGTCCCCTCCCAAAAAAAGTGAGACATTTTTTGTCTTTCTGATCATTTTTTTTCCTGAAACTTGGTCAGGTAGTATGGAAGCCCATTCCCGCCACTCAGATAAAAAAATTATTATCTCATAATTATGACTTAGTATCTCATAATTATGACTTAGTATCTCATAATTGTGAGATTATGACTTAGCTAAGTCATAATTATGAGATACTATCTCATTATTATGACTTAGTATCTCATTATTATGAGTAAGTATCTCATTATTATGAGATAGTATCTCATAATTATGAGATAAATTCTGCTGGCCTCCATGGACTTCCGTTTTTGCACTTCTGTATTTTTCAACCTGCAGCACACAACTTTGTTCGTGCTGAGTGGTCAGAATGGCTATTTGTACGCGTTTGCTGCAAGACCTCCCAAGAATAATGGCTAACGATGTACACCGAATCTTTCTTGCCTCATCCGAAATGCCAAAATCTAGTATGGAAAAATGTTACGCCCCCTCTCTGCAGGTCTAGGATGATGAGGGGACTAACACAAGAAAATAGGTGTAGGTGTGTAGGGGTGGATAAATGATGAGGAGGGTTGAGAAAAAACAAAAGGATTTATTAACAGAAAGTGTCCGTGGGTAAACGGCATATATAAGGCTTACTAATAATAATAATAATTATGGGAAACTAAAAACATAAGCAGTCTAACTGCTTATGAAAAGGCTTTCTGCCAAACTAAAATGACAACCACATAAACGAAAAATATCCCCGGCTCAAAAGTCCTATGGGGATAAAAAGAAAACCACCACTATCAGAAACTGACGTTCAGACAGCTCAATCCTTCTAAAGAGGATAATTAAGTCAAACTCATCTAGCAAACACCCCAAAATGGCTTTACCATTAGCAAGGCGTGTGAAAACATGCTCAGAAAGAACCCAGGCTAATCCTGGATCCTTCGTAGAACACCCTAAACGAATAATGAGCGAGGGAGAATCTCAGGCTACTCCTGGATCTCTAGCAACGACCTTAAACCCCAAACGGTAACGGTGTAAACCTTAAACCCGACTGGTAACGGTAGCCAAAAGTGTCTGTGAGCTAAGGGAGAATCTCCGGCTAATCCAGGATCTCCTCGACGTCTACTGCGTTCCTCCTTTTAAGCCTGTTGGCCGCTTGATAGCTGATGATCAGCTGCTGTCTCTGCCGGCGTGCCTCTCTCCAAGGTCCTGAAAGGGCGCTGGAAGGTGTGAGCAGGCCGCTCCTGGCGCTGTCCCTGGTGCTGGATCCTTTGCAGCGGGGACAAAAGGCTCAGGTTGGGATGAGAGGACAGACCGAGGGGAGGAGGGTCGTCACAACAAAGCTTGTATTGTATGTGCCCGGCTACATACACAGCTATGAAGGTAAGCTAACAAACTTCTGCTCTGAGTTACTAAAGATGCTACATGCTAGCTCTACACTAGCCTAATTTAACACAACAAGGAAACGTTATTGGAGTGATAAGTAAGGTCATACGTGTTTTTCGTGTCTGAAATGAAAAAAAAAACTGTTTATATGTTATTCTCAGTTTTAATCATGCAGTCAGGCGAGGTCACGGTTAGGTCCGAGTGTTTCAGGCCAATGAGGAAAAACCAGAAGCCCCACTGTCTGAGTGTAGGGAAACATTACCCTGCTGGTTCAGTGGAGGATTGATTCAGGTTCAAAAGAAGACTGTTCATGTTTTTAAATGTCACATTTTTGCGAGTCATATCATTGCTTTTAGTTTGATAACAGGTTAATGACATGCCTGAACTACGTGTGTCATGTGGTATCAGAGATAAAATGTGTCCCAGAAAGAATATAGTAAGTAAAGTTTGTATACATAGCATGTCACAGAAAGTCAGATATCAGATGACTCGCAGAAGCACAACATTGTTTACAGTTATTTTATTTTTTTCCATTACTTGTTCTACTCTTCTATTTTAAAATGAGTCAAGTGAAGTTAATCATCAATGTTTGTCTCTCCTTAAATGCAGCTGTACTCTAACAAATATTCTGTGTTGTAACAGATTGTGCTAAGGGATTCAAAGCCGGTGGGGGTGCCAGTGTACGTGTGGCAGGTGCAGCCTTGTGATGTCATGTGGCAGCTCAACTCTACCAGACGGCACATTTCTCCCAGCTGAAACTTACATCGCACCCCCCCCCCCCCTCAGTGTTGAGCTGCACAGAAACTGAACAACAGTGGCACAAAACGGGGACCAAGGTTACAATATTTAAATTATACTATTATTATGTGTATACATATTTCTGTTATAACCTTTAAACTTGTTTTTATTTGGAAACAAGGTATTATACCAGGTCCAGTTAATGACATGGTCATCATCAGAATCAGAAAGAATTTTATTGCCAGAGCTCCAGCGATCCAGAGCATAGGAACTTGACTCCACAGTACAGCCTCACCAAGATTACACACACACATATAGACAGGACAGATGCAGTAAGACCGCGAGAGCAGCCATAACGGCGCTCACTTCAGTAGATGAAGAGGGAATTACATGAGGAGAGTTCGGGGAGGGAGAAAAAGGCATTAACAGAGTTACACCGGCAGGGTGTAGCTCTACTATGCAAAAAAAACACCCAACATATAAGCACGAATGTCACAGTTCACAACATGAGACCCGGTAGGTAGGGGGGAGGGGCTGGGACCCTGGTTTCCTCAGCGGGAGCAGCCTGTGTGGCGCTCGGCCAACTGAATCCACAGGTGGGAGGGAGGTCACGGGAAAGCACAGAGCACAGAGAGTGCCTTCAACTTGATGACCTCGCCGGAGACCACAATCTGAAGGTGGGGGGTGGGGGGGGGGGGTGGTAGGTAGGGTTTCACAGCATTTGTCTGCATTCCTTCCATCGTGGGGGTTTTTGCACACAACTCCAAGGCTGCTTATGGTGTCAGATTGGATAAGAAGACATTTTTTGGGTCAGGCAGAGATAATTTTCCTCTCTGCCTTAAAGTCTGTATTGACCATTCGATAATTTTGTTGATCAATGTGAGTTGCTGACGGAATGCCAGTATGGCTTCAGGAATAACAGGTCGACAGTCCAGGCACTGATTGATCTTAATGAGGAAATAACAGAATGCATTGACAAAAAGAAGCATGCAATAGGGTTGTTTTTAGATCTGAAGAAAGCTTTCGATACAGTAAACCATGATGTATTGATGAGAAAAATGGAAAAATATGGTTTCAGGGGTATAGTTTTGGACTGGATAAAAAGTTATTTATCAAATAGACAACAATATGTGCAAATAAATCAACATAAATCAGGACTAAGAGAGATACAATGTGGGGTACCTCAAGGATCAGTCTTAGGACCTAAACTATTCATAATGTACATAAATGACATTTGTAGGGTTTCACAAGTATTGAAGTTTGTATTGTTTGCAGATGACACAAATGTTTTTTGCTCGGGTGTGGAATTGCAACAGGTCCTGGATGTGGTCACACAGGAAATAAATAAATTAAAAAAATGGTTTGATGTAAATAAACTGTCACTAAATTTAGAGAAAACAAAATTTATGTTGTTTGGTAATGAAAGTAGATACAATGAATTAGATATAGTAATTAATAATGTAAAAATTGAGAGAGTATATGACATAAAATTTCTTGGGGTGGTCATAGACAGCAGGATCTGTTGGAAGCCACACATCAAATATGTTAGGGGGAAGCTTGCACGGGGCATTGCTATATTGGGGAAAGCTAAGTATATTTTTAATCAGAAAGCACTTTATATATTATACAATACGATGCTACTGCCATATTTGAGCTATTGTGTAGAGGTCTGGGGAAACACGTACAAAAGTAATTTACAGACATTAACAACAATGCAGAAAAGGGCTATCAGATTAATAACAAATGCAGGATATTTGGATCACACAAATGAACTTTTTATTAAAACACGGATAATGAAGTTCCAGGACTTGGTTAAATACAAAACAGCACAAATAATGTATAAAGTAAGAAATAAATTAATGCCTGATAAAATACAGAAACTGTTCACAGAGAGAGAAGGAGGATATAACCTGAGAGGGACACTAAACTTAAAGATACATAAGTTTAGAACAACATTAAAACAGATGTGTATCACAATAATAGGGGTTAAATTATGTAACAATTTAGAAGAATCAATCAAAGTAAGTACAAATATAAATGTGTTTAAAATGAATAATAAAAAACATATTCTGAACAAGTATATAGTGGAAAATAGATGATTTATGTGGGTGTCCTTTATTCCAAGGAAAAGTAAATTGTATCAATTGTAAAAAGATGTTTTTTTTTTCTTTTTTTGTTTTTTTTCCATATAATTTGGTGGTTTTTTTGGTGTCTTGTACCATTTTGTTTGTATTAATGTAGGTTTTGTGTTAGATTTAAGTAAACAAGTAAAAATGACTTGTATAAAGGGGTAGGGATATATAAGTTTCCACTTCAGCCTACTCCTTTTCAAACACAGATGGGATGATATGTATTTTTTCTGTTTGTGGTACTTTTTAAAAAATTATGTATGTTTTCTTTGTTTGAAATAAACTAATCATTCAAGTCCTCCAGTGAATCCAATTCGGTGATTAAACATCTCCACACCGTCCAGTGACCCTCTCCGTGATAACATCCAATCTGCGCACTAACACCGGTAGTGCAGCTAAGACATTGTCCAGCTTGCGATTCACCTCGAGTAACGTCCCAGTCTGTGAGGTCTCCGCCCGGACGGTGCCGTCCATGGTGGCGGGTTGCCCTCCAATCGCTCCCGTCATCCCAATTTTACGGAAAACCAGATATCCTCCCACTCCAATCAGAAGAAATCCAACGATCATCAGGTCAAATATCCACACATCTTCGACGTCCTCAATGGACAGCTGAGAGAGACAGATGACATTCCCTTCTTCCAGGAATCGAGCGTATATCCCGCTGCACGTGTCCCGTGAGGGCAAGCGCGAGCCCCCTCCTCCGTCCTCATTGTAGAAAAAATCTTATCAATCGCGTTAAATGACCAATTAATTAAATCCATTTCTGAAAAATAGTGATGTCCAGAGGAAATGCAGAGAAGCGCTCTGTAGGCAGATGGGACAAAAAGAGCCTTGGGAAAAAGCAGATAAGGGAGCAAAGCAGAAGCGACCGTGCTCTGTGAGTGCAGGAAGAGAAGCCAGACCAAGAGAGAGGAGACCAGTAGAATGAACAAGGTATGTTTTTCTTTCTGGACTGCACGCACACGCACACACGCGCGCACATACACACGCACACACCCCATTTGACTTTTGTTTTTCTTCCCCAGAAGCAGTTTGTAAAAAGGAGTCAGCTTCCCCGATGACAGACAGCTTTGTTCTGAAGGTGCAGGAGGCGTACCACGGACTTGGTGCAGATGAGGCTCCGGTGATAACAACTAGGGATGAGCAAGTACACCACTATCTGTATCTGTTCAACCAACTAAATTATCTGTATCTGTACTCAGAATGGGCGTGGCATAATCTGGAAGTGGGTGTGGTTTACCTCAATATATTATTTTAAGTCTGAAATTGATATGGAATGATCAGAAGTTGCTATGTGTATTGTTTATTTAAAAACTATTTACAGAGCAGCCTCAGAATTGAGATTAAATATTTTTGATCACAACAGTAAAGGAACTATTACAGAACAAGTTTTTCAATAAAATCAGAACATTAATATTTAAGTGCATGGATTAATACATCTGAACTCATGCAGTAGGAACTAGGAAATATCAAATGCTAGAACCAGACACAACTTTATATATATTTTTATTTTAATTTGATTAAACTGATTTTTTCTTAACGTTCTTGGCATTTTGCCCCACAAAGTTAAACAAAACAATGTTGATAAGGTGTGTCTGAGAGAGATACAGAGGGTGAGAGGGAGAGAGATGGAGTTAAAAAAAAACCCGACCGGAGCAGAGGTAGTGAGTGACTGATGCAGCACGTCAGCTCTGTCTTGTCAAATGCACCATGTAAGTTACGAAAAAAGTAACTTTAAATATTCAACTGAAAAAGAGGCGAGCTGAAGAAAACCTAGGGAAAACTGAAGAAACGTGAGCAACAGTGAAGCAATCACAGCGAGATCCGTTACCGTCTGTGTGTGTGCGGTGATGAGCCGGACGGACTGCGCTCCCGGCCGGCTAGAGAGTTTTGTGTGTAGGGAGGGGCGGGCGCTCTATGTGACTGGCCAATCACAGAGCGTGAAGACAGTCAGTTACCTAATGAGGATTTTCCTTCGGCACGATTACAGATATTTACGAGGTTTACTCGTTTCATGCTCGTATTCATCAAAAATGCTTTATCCGTACCGGATACTCGTCTGAAACGAGTACCCGGCTCATCCCTAATAACAACCATGGCTGTCTCTGGTGATGTTCCTCTGGTTGGGTCCACGTTTGGTTCGGTGCAGGAGGGAAGCGGGCCATCTTACCAACTACCAGTGAGGACGGCCCCCAGGACGCGTCCACACAAAGACAACCCTTCTCTCCCACAACTGTCACTCTCTCATTTTAGACTGGGACCCTCTGCATGTGCATTTGTGTTTACTGAACATCATCATTTCACATCCCTCACAACATCATTGGGGAAATCATACAAAGCTGAGAACAGAACACAATCGCAGAGTTTCTGTGTGGAGGGGCACCAACTAAGGAGATGCCACATCACTTCTACAAAATTTAGATAAGTGTGTCACACCAGGGCAGAAGGTTCTGCTGAGAACCTTGTGAAACAGCCTATGGGAACAAGTAGTCAGACTGATGACATATGTTGGGGTCTTGCTTTGGAGCCTACAGCCATCAAGGAGTACTGCAAGGTAAGAGAGGTAAGCCACTACCCTTGTGGGGTCCTGATCCACCCTGAGGCACCATGGATGGGTTCAACACCAGATGGGATTATGTATGATCCTGAGGGCAGCCTGAGTGTGGCCTGTTGGAAATAAAATGCCTAAATGTGTGTAGCTTTGTGGATTATTATGCTCAGAAAAGGTTTACTCTCTGTGGCGATCTCATCCTCATTACTGGCAGGTCGGGGGACAAATGTTGATTTCTCCATGTGAGTGGTGTGACTTTGTTGTTTACACCACAGATGACATGTTTATTCAGCGAGTTCCCCGTGGCATGGAAGTCATACAGACACTATTGTAATGTTTTCATTGCTGTTTAAATGTAAAGACTTACTGTGGAGGAAATTCAATGTAAATCTGCAGTAAAATTAAATATTTCTGCATTTTCTTGTTTGTGATGTTTAGTTTGCTAAATGAGTAATCATTTTAAATGGCTTCAGTTTAGTTTCAAACGATAAGATTTAAATTAAATGAATAAAAGAAGACTAAACAAAAACAGATGACATTTTATTTACCACAGAAGTATTTGAAACCATAAACTTTCAATTTCTTATTTTATTACAAAACCATTTTAAACACATACAAATGCACATTTAAACATGACATAGGGGTTTTTAAAAATTTTAAGAACTCATCAATTGAGAAATTAATCATAACTTACTTTATTGCAGAGGTTTTGTAAAGGTACCACATCTCAAGCCCTCAGAAGGGCACAGCACCGTTGAAGATCATCTGAGTGAAAGCTTTAAATGCAGTACCTTTATGGAAGTGTGTAAATATACAGTGTGGTTGCCCTACATGACTTGAGGTGCTCAGACATCAGGCTCCTTTGTAGGAGTGACTTGTAGGAGGAAAACACCTCACTCTGGAGGAGAGGGGAAGATGGACTTTGACACATCAGCTCAGTGCAGTCAAGAATGACTGTGGAGTCTGGGTAGTCCTAAAAGTCTGCAGGCAGATTTGGCCTCATCTCTTCCTCTGGTATCCAGATCCTCACCGAGCCAGGTTCTTGATTTTAATCTGCCTGACTACAGTTGTGTTTCAGAAAATCTGTCTCTGCCACTAGCAATAACCCACATACACTCTTCTCAGCTCCGCATGAGAGGGAATGAAAAAAATACAGAATTGTACCTTGCTGAAGCCTCTGTGTGTGTGTGTGTGTGTGTGTGTGTGTGTGTGTGTGTGTGTGTGTGTGTGTGTGTGTGTGTGTGTGTGTGTGTGTGTGTGTGTGTGTGTGTGTGTGTCAGCAAACTCGCATGGTACACCCTGGACAGGTTGCCATTATTTACATTAAATAACATATATATGTTAATTTAATAAAATATAGTATATGTTATTTAATAACACATGCTATATTTTATTACTGTGGAAACATTTTAGGCAGGTGTGGAAAATGCTGAAAATAATGCTTTCAAAAATGGAAGTGTTAATTGTTCATTTTCATCAGTCAGCAAAAATCAGACAAAGAACCTACTAGAAATGTAAATCTATATTCAGTGTGATCACCCATTGACTCAAAAACAACATCAATTCTTCTAGGTACACTTGAATGCAGGTGTTGGAAGAACTGGGTTGGGTTGTTCCAGACATCTTGGAGAACAGCAGAGAGGGGAAACCTTATAAAAGAAAATGGCTATTCTGACAGTAACACCCCCGTAGAAAGTGGACAGCAGACAAATCAGAAACTTCTTTTAACAGTTTGGATTACAATTATATATTTTACCACATTATTAGGTCTACACATCCACAGTGAGTTAAATTATAGTGTCATAAAACCATTTTACTTTATGATGCGAACAACAATCGCCAGAATGGCAGCCGTCAAACTGACTGCTGGTGGGAGAAAAAAAGCACAAAGTGAAGAAAACATTACACACAGATTAAAACACAGCCTTCATACACTGATAGACCAATATATATATAATACACAACCAGTTGACCTGTTTTACACACACTCAGCACACACACACAAACACACACACACACAGAGAGAGAGACCTCAGCAAAGCACAATTCTGTCCTTATTGTTTTTAGTTTTCCCACTGATGCAGAGCCGAGACGTAGGTGGTGGTTGCTATTCACAGGGACAAATTTAATGTAACGCAACACACCTGTGTTTGTAGTCAGCACTTCTATTCTTATGACATCCATGAACTGGATACCAGAGGAGGAGATGAGGCCAAATCTGCCTGCAGACTTTTAGGACTACCCAGACTCCACAGTCATTCTTGACTGCACTGAGCTGATGTGTCAAAGTCCATCTTCCCCTCTCCTCCAGAGTGAGGTGTTTTCCTCCTACAAGTCACTCCTACAAAGGAGCCTGATGTCTGAGCACCTCAAGTCATGTAGATTGGCTGCACCTGGCGGTAAGGCGTTTCCTGTTTTCAGTGTTGCACTCCGTGTAGCTGTTTGGTGTTTGGGGCTCGCTAAAGCTGATTTAATTTGTCTGTACTAGGATATCTCTGAGTTATTGTAGCACAAAAGCACGCTAAAACACACATTTTCTGTTGTTCCACCTAGCTTTTAGGGAACCATTTGAGTTTGCATGCAGTTTATTTGGTGTTGAACAGTTTGCTCGTCCAGTTAGCTTAGCCTCAGCACGGCTATGGCTACTTCTGTCTCTGCTTCTCCGTCTCCTATCTCTTGCTCTCTGTGTCAGATGTTTAGTTACTCCTCTGCCTCCTTTAGCGATAATGGTACGTGTAATAAATGTAGCATTTTTGTAGCTTTGGAGGCAAGGGTGTCGGAATTGGAGTCCCGGCTCCGCACTGTTGAAAAGCCCGTAAACAGCCGAAGCTACTTAGCTAGCGCGGGGCTAACTAGCTCAGAACCAACCCGTAGCGACCCTCCAGTGGAACCCGAGCAGCCGGGACCTCAGGCCGGCTGGGTGACGGTACGCAGGAAGCATAGAACCCAGCCCGTGGGCCACCACCAACCCGTCCACGTTTCTAATAGATTTTCCCCGCTCAGTGACGCACCCACTGACAAGCCGACTCTGATCATTGGCAGCTCCATAGTCAGAAACGTGGCATTAGAGACTCCAGCAACCATAGTTAAATATTTACCTGGGGCCAGAGCGGGCGACATTAAATCTTATCTGAAACTGCTGGCTAAGGATAAGCGTAAATACAGTAAGATTGTTATTCACGCTGGCGGTAACGACACCCGGTTACGCCAATCGGAGGTCACTAAAATTAATGTTGCTTCGGTGTGTAAGTTTGCCAAAACAATGTCGGACTCCGTAATTTTCTCTGGCCCCCTGCCTGATCGGACCAGTGACGACATGTTTAGCCGCATGCTGTCCTTCAACCGCTGGTTGTCTAGGTGGTGTCCTGAAAACAACATGGGCTACATTGATAATTGGAAAACTTTTTGGGGAAAACCTGGTCTGATGCGGAGAGATGGCATCCATCCCTCTTTGGATGGAGCAGCTCTTCTTTCTAGGAACATGGCCAGTTTTATTAGTCCTCCATGACTACCCAGGGTCCAGACCAGGAAGCAGAGTCGTAGTTTAACCCACCCCTCTGCAGCTTCTGTACTGTTACCCACCCACTACCCCATAGAGACAGTGTCCTGCCCACGGCCAAAACCACACAGATTAAATATCAGGCTTAATAAAGCAAATCATGGAAATCTCATAAATATTAGAACAAATTCAACTGAGCAGAAAACTAGAAAAGTTAAATGTGGGTTGTTGAACATTAGATCCATTTTTTCTAAGACTTTGTTAGTTAATGACTTGATTTGTGATAATCAGATCTCTTTGCTCTCTCTCACAGAATCCTGGCTGCAGCAAGAGGACTATGTTAGCTTAAACGAGTCGACTCCTTCAAATTATTTAAATCATCATATTGTTCGAAGTACAGGGCGAGGAGGAGGAGTAGCAACCATTTTTCATTAGGACTTATTAATCAGTCCCTTACAGATTAATAGTTACAGTTCGTTTGAACATCTTATTCTTAGTTTTCCTAATCCAGATTGCAAAACTGTAAAACCACTCTTGTTTGTAGTTTTATATCGTCCACCAGGCCCTTACTCTGAGTTTTTGGATCAGATCTGGTTTTTTATCTGATTTGGTGCTAAATACTGATAAGGTCATTATAGTGGGGGATTTCAACATTCATGTGAACATTGAAAATGATAGCCTCAATGTAGCCTTTAGTAATATCTTAGACTCAATTGGTTTTACTCAAAGAATACATAGCTCCACCCACTCCTGCCATCATACATTGGACCTTGTTCTGACTTATGGCATTGAGTGTGAGGAAATAACGATCTTTCCACATAATCCAGTCCTCTCGGACCACTTTCTGATAACCTTTGAGTTTTTTATAACTGAGTTCTCGAGACATGAAAGTAAATTTCATTATAGTCGGTCTCTATCTGACAACGCAGTTGCGTCTTTTAAAGCAACTGTTCAATCTTTACTGTCCTCAGCATCTCAGAGGCATGTAGCAGAGGGCAATATTCTCAGTTCTAGCCCCTCACAAATTGATGCCTTAGTTCATCATGTTAATTCCTCTTTACGTGTGGCATTAGATGATGTTGCCCCTTTAAAAAAGAAGGTAATTAGGGACAGGAAGTTGGCTCCCTGGTTTAACCTCATCTACGAGCCTTAAAACAAAACTCTAGGAAATTGGAGAGAACATGGCGCTCTACGCACCATGAGGACGCCTACCTATCCTGGAAAAATAGTCTTGTGCTTTATAAAAATAAGCTTCAACAAACTAGAACTGCTTATTTCTCAGCATTAATTGAGGAGAATAAGCATAATCCTAAATTTCTTTTCAGTACAGTTGCTAAACTTACACAGAATCATAGCTCTGAACCATCTATTCCCTTAGCCCTCAGCAGCAATGACTTCATGGGGTTTTTTACAAGTAAAATTAATTCTATTATAAACAAAATCTTAAGCATCCTCCCTAATGCGATTTCTTCTTCCTCAGTAAGTGAGGCAGCATCAGAGGTGACTGTAGAACCTCATCTGTGCTTGAACCGTTCTGATCCAGTTGAGCTTTCAGAGTTATCAAAAATATTAGCTTCATCTAAACCTTCAACTTGCATTTTGGATCCAATCCCAACCAAATTATTTAAAGAAGCATTTCCTTTGATTACATCTAGAATGGGGGCAGTAACCAATCTATCCTTAGTAAATGGGTATGTACCACAAGATTTTAAGGTTGCTGTAATCAAACCTTCACTTAAGAAGCCTTCTCTGGATCCAGATGACCCAATGAATTATAGACCAGTATCTAACCTTCCATTTTTATCCACAGTCCTGGAGAAAATAGTGGCCATCCAAGTATGTGAGCATTTAAACACTAATGCTCTGTTTGAGGAATTTCAGTCTGGTTTTAGAGAGTATCACAGCACTGAAACTGCATTAGTGAGAGTTACAAATGATATTCTCATGGCCTCAGATAAGAATCTTGTGTCTGTTCTAGTCTTGTTAGATCTCAGTGCTGCCTTTGACACAGTTGATCACAATGTTCTTTTAGAAAGACTTGAACATGTTGTAGGGATCAAAGGAACAGCGTTAGGCTGGTTTAAATCCTACCTGTCTGACAGATTTCATTTTGTAAATGTACATGACAAATCTTCTTCATACTCCAGGGTTACTTGTGGAGTACCACAGGGTTCAGTGCTTGGACCAATTCTTTTTACTATATATATGCTCCCAATTGGTAAAATCATTAGACAACATGGGATAAATCTCCACTGTTATGCTGACGATACCCAGTTATATTCATCCATTAACTCTGATGAACCTAATCGGTTGGGTAGATTACAGGCTTGTCTTGAGGACATACAAAATTGGATGACTCAAAACGTTTTGCTTTTAAATCAAGACAAGACGGAAGTTTTCATCTTTGGTCCTGAAATTCAGAAAAGGATTGCTTAGTCAATCACCTGACCTGAATGGCATTACATTAATCTCCGAGAACAAAGTAAGGAACCTTTGTGTTATCTTTGACCGGGACATGTCATTCAAATCCCACCTTAAGCAGGTTTGTAAGATTTCCTTTTTCCACCTTCGGAATATTGCTAAGATGAGAAGCATACTTTCCAGGAGTGATGCTGAAAAACTAGTTCCTGCATTTATTACATCAAGACTGGATTACTGTAATTCATTACTCTCAGGAAGTCCACAGAATGTAGTTAAAAGTCTTCAGCTTGTCCAAAATGCTGCAGCTGGAGTTCTGATGAGAATTAAAAAGAGAGATCATATCTCTCCTGTCTTAGCTTCCCTACATTGGCTACCTGTTAAATTCAGAATAGATTTTAAGATCCTTCTTCTCACATATAAAGCTCTTAATAATCAAGCTCCATCATACATCAGTGATCTGATTGTTCCATACGTTCCTAACCGAGCACTTCACTCTCAGACTGAAGGTCTACTGGTGGTTCCCAGAATATCTAAAATTATGATGGGAGGCAGATCTTTTAGTTATCAGGCTCCTCTCCTGTGGAACCAGCTCCCAGTCTTAGTCCGTGAGGCAGACACCTTGTCTACTTTTAAGAATAGGCTTAAAACATTTTTTATTTGATAGGGCCTATGGTTAAAATCTGATGTTAGCCTAAATAAGGACAAGTGGGGGAGTAGAGGGAGGTGGAGTGTACAGTCGGTAAAGACGGCTCTCCCTTGCCCTGCCTCCAATATGCCTCATTCTAAAAAGGCTAGGTTATCCAGAGTTATCTCTGTAGTTATGCTGCTATAGGCTTAGACTGCTGGAGGATACAATGACCACTTTCCACACTCACCTACTTTGTTCTACAATCTGCCCTTTAACTGTATTACTTCCTGCTATTTCAGCTGTTAACTTTATTTTCTCTCTAAGTGTTTTTCTCCCCAGAAGAAGCTACAATGATGTTCTGCTGAGCTGTGGTGGCCTCATGGAGGGGGCCATCGTCTAGCACACTGCTGCTAACCACTTAAACATTCTCCCTCTCCTGATAACTTTTTACTCTCTTTGATGTTGGATGTGCTACTACTAGTTTACCCGTTTAATTATAGATCCACTAGGATAAATACAATAAAGTTTATCTCTCACCAAATAGAATATTTACTAAGACATCACAATGTAACCACAGAATCAGAAACTTTTTTCTGATTGGCTTAATGAATTGACCTGTATTGGAATGGTTATTATGTGAAGTACCTTGAGACGACTCTTGTCGCGATTAGGCCCTATATAAATAAACTTGAATTTAATTAAATTAAAAGTTTAAATACATGAGGAGCTGGGACCTTGAGTGATTGGAAGACAAGAGGCAAGTGGGAGCAATTAACATGGACACAGAACTGAACGGAAACTGGGGAGACAAGACAAACTGTGACACATACATTGGTGATCTTAGTCCCTACACCCCCAGCATGTCCATGAGTTCCAGTGACCAAAGCCTACTGGTTGTGGAGCACCAGGCTAAAGACCAAAGGTGACAGATCATCTGCTGCTGTGGCCCCCAGACTCTGAACCTCTCTCCCCCTGAGCCTGAGATCAGTGGACTCAGTGGTCTCCTTTAAACTCACCCGTTAAGGCTTTGGTGGGACCTTCAACACCACCACCTTGTTCTTATTCTGCCTTTCCTGGAATCCACTGATTTCCCTCTTTCCTATAAAATTTCTCTCTCCCTTTCCATTATATATTTAATATAATGTTTACTTTTTTCTTTAATTTTAAACATATTTTTATTCTTTTTTTTTTACTTTTTAAATTTTATTAAATTTTTTTGTGAAGCTCCTCGTGATTTTTATGTTGAGAGGTGCTAAACTGTTCTGGGTCTTATTTTGAAAAGTCGAAGCGGAAATTACGTCTCTTCAGTTTCCGATGTTTCGTTTTCACTGATAGGAGAGAATTTCATGTTCTATTATAATGTGAGCTTTTCTCGGTTTACCTGTGAAGTTCTGGGACTTTCTGAAGATAACCCGCAGGTTTCACTAACTACCCGTCCAGGTTAGTTAGCTAGCTTGTCTCGTGCTACGCAGCAAATACGAAACGTTTGATATGAAAGGAAAACGAAATCGTCATTTTCCAGAAGCGATCGTTTATTTTACAGCACTGTCGTGCGTGCTTATTTCGTTATTATTATTGGAACCGTAATCTAACAGATTTTCATGACACTTCTTTGTTCGTAAGCTTTTTGGATAAACCTGTGAGTCTCTTACATGGTGGAGGTTGGAGTGTGACTAAAGGTGTGGACAGAAGTTGGTGCCATTCCCATGTAAACATTCTGTGCTTTAGGCGCATTTATTCATCTATAAGAACCGATTTTGGTTGGAATCCTGAATCTGAGGTTTAAAGTTCAGTTGCTATAAGTTGAACATGTTTTTTATGTAAGTAGAGGTCATGTGATCTTACGGAAGCCGGTGTGTTTTGTTTATTTCAGACAACATGAAGCTACGGGTCCGGATCAACAAGCAGACCAGCAGGGTGGACTTACCTGGAGAAGAACCCACTCTCACAGAACTCTCAGATGTCATCAAGCAGACACTGCTGACTTCTACTGGACTTGGGTCAGACTTCCGGATGGATCCATTTATTCTCTTTTTCTTGTCTCTTAACCAGCGTGTGTCCCAACGGCTCAATGCTCCGTTTTCTTCATCTCCTTTCAGTCTGAACACAGAATTCAGCTTGTCTCTGAACGGCTCTGAGCTTCTGTTGGACTCTGGTCAGACCCTGTCTTCCTTTGGGATCGTTTCTGGAGATCTGATCTGTGTGCTGCTCCGGCAGCCTCCAGCAGTCGCCGTGACCTCAGGGGAAACCAGCTCCACAGCCCCAATAACTGACGATCAGCAGACCGCCACTCAGGTGAGCTCACAGTGACGCAAAAGTGGGTACGCAGTGTATGCGACACATGGGGCGCCAAAGCAATGATGCAAGAACATTTTAGTCTGACGTTCCTCTGTTTAATAACAGCCGTGTTCTTGTCCATTTGTGTATCTGCTAATTATATCATTAATAAGAGAGAAGCACATCAGTGATTAGGCGCCCCTCCGCTTGTTAACCCCCCACACCAAAACAGCGCTCTGCCACCACACCACTACACTCTGGGGTTGGAGTAGATGGTTTTATACACGAGCCACAGAAGTTGTGCGTTTATTTATTTAAACGTTGTAGAAGCTAGTCGCACTAATGGAGCCCAGCTCTGGTGTCACAATGAGAGCTAACGTGAGCAGCTCCTGTCTAACGGGGACGGCGGGTGGAACCAGGCCCCAACTGGGGAAATTCCCGATGGCCCGGTTGAGTTCAGTGTTGTTGTTTTTTGGGCTGGTGTCACTCTAGATCACCTGCTGCTGATGAGAGGAGCTCTCCTGTCAGGCACTGGTGAGCTGCTGCCAACCCAAACCCAACCAGCTTCTGCTCCTAGGAACACGTTCTAGCTCAGACTGTAGTGACCTGTTATTTATAGTTTATAATTAATGTTAGGTATATTCCACAGCTGATGGAAAATGAGATTAAATAACCTGAACATGTTCTCCCACAGCTCAGCTCTGTTAGAAATGAGCAGATGTCTGCTTCAGCTGGACTACATCAAGTAGAAAAGTGTCCACAGATAACTGATCTTTAAACTTTAATATTGATTTTATTTCATTTCTAAGGTCTGGATGTCTGTGAACTAGGGCTGGGGGTAAACGATTATTTTTAAAACGATTATTCTGACGATTATTTTATCGAATAGTCGACTATTCTAATGATTATTTAGACGATTAATCTAACGATTATTTTTCTATTGCACAATTACTAAAAACCAGAAAATCTCAAATAAATTCCTCAAAAAACTTGATAAATGGTTACTGTAAGAGAATAAACACTACAGGCCTTCCATCTTGTATAACACTGCTTTTATTGTGTTGGTTGGTTATGTTCTGGTGACATGTAGAACGTGGGAGTGCAGGCTGCTGCCTGAGAGGTGGTAGAAGATGGAGTGTCTTCATGCTGCTTTGTTTTGGTCACTTATGAGTGTGAGGCGAGTGGTGTTACGACCCTTCCTGGGGAGTTTGGCTCGTGTGCAAAAATGAAGGGACAATAACGGGATTTAAAAGTTAAAATGATGATCGGGTTTATTTACAACAACAATAAAACAAATCTTTCCATCCACATGTTGGGAATAATAAAACTAATTCTGTCTGTGGGGAATTAAAACGAAAGTACAAATAACTAGGGATGTCCCACTGGGCAAAGATTACTGGGTTCTGGACCAAAATAAGGATCTCCAAAGGTCCAAACTCTAAACTGGGCGGTTAAACCAAACTCAAGGTGATATTTTAAACTAAACCAAAAACCCACAACACTCTAAATGTAATAAAAGGGAGATCTGCACCTCAAAAAAGATGAACTCTAAACCAAAACGTAACAGCTTATCCAAAGGGCAAGAAGCTGTTAGCGAAGATGCTAACAGTAGCTTTACCAATGTTAAGTTCAAGTTACCAAGTTTAAATAAACCAAAAACACCCAGCAGCAAACAGACCAGCACGCAGGAGAGACTGCTACCACCAAAACAGCTCTCCTAATGTCTGAAAGAAGCTCCTTAATGAAGGGAGAAACGCTCCCGGTGATGTTCTACATCTGCGGTAGAGACGGAGCAGCGCATCTGACCCCGGAAGTTGTTGTCCGTTGCCGGGAGACGAAGGCGGGCAAAACAGGAAAGGAACCTAGTAGTGGACGGACATTGTTCCGGGTCTTCGGTATTTGGTGGAGATGTTAGGGAAGGCAGAGGAGAGGGCGAACTAGAGGAGAAACAGGCAGATTCCTCCTCTATTTACAAACTCCTGGGGATGCAACAAGTGGGCGTGGTGCGTCGACTACCGGATCTGACGTCAACGTATTTTTAGAATCGAGCCGTCGACGTCATCGACGCTTCGCTACAGCCCTAAACATCACTGAATCTTCTGATTGGTGCAAATAACACAATATGGTTAATAACAGGTCTGGATGAGGTTCGGTCTGAGCTCTGAAACCGCCCTGGGCCCGAAAGCCCTGCAGATACATTCAGTTTCTATAAACAACAACAACAAATAAACAACAGCAGCTGAATTCTACTTTGTTCCTTAAGTCGAGTCACGTAGTTCAACAAGTTCTGCAGCTCACACGTTCACCAGCAGCTCTGCCAGCTGATTGGTTCTGTAGTAACTAGTGACATCACCAGCCTGGAACTCTAAACGCAGCCATGCCCCAGGACCCCCCCCCAGAGTAGCTCCATACTCATCTTCTTCATGTCTGCTCTTTGGTGCTGGTGCACACCTTGTGGTGGAATAAGAACTTGAAAAAACTTCAAATACCCTGGTAAACAGCAGATTAAAAGATGGGCTTTGGTAAAGTGGTGTGTGTGCGTGTGTGTGTGTGTGTGTGTGTGTGTGTGTGTGTGTGTGTGTGTGTGTGTGTGTGTGTGTGTGTGTGTGTGTGTGTGTGTTGGGGGGGCGGGGGAGCATCTATGTGTCTGCATAACCTTCCAAAAGTAGGTAGTGTAAAGCTTCTTTCTGGAGTATTTCTCTTGACCGACAGCACCATCTAGTGGTTGACAAGCACATCACACAAGAATCTGTTGCTCTGTTTTTTTAAGATGGCGACTTCACGTTTCTGTTTATAAACGTGCTTCTGTAGCCGACAAACAGCTAAAACACGTTGTTTACGAGTATTACTCTCATGTTGTGTTCTCATATATTTATATTTTAGAGACCTCTGGGTCCCCCACTGCTAACGGAACCCCTTCATACCTCAGATGAACTGGACTCTGGACCAGTCTGGGAGCCCATGCTGTGCAGCGAGGCAGAAGAGGGTCAGTCTCCTCTCTCTCTGGAGCTTCTATACCACTCAGCCCGGGTTTGGAGTCCAAACGATGCTGTCATCGTAGCTGCACATCTCCTCATGCTGGAGACTGGATTCACTCCTCAGGTAGAAAAAGAGAAGCTGATTTAATGTCACCTGTGCAGATAAATTGTGTCTCTTTTGTGTGCTAAGGGCAATGAGCTGACAGCGGAGGAGATGCCTGCTGGATGGAGATCAGTGGCTGGAGTCCACAAGCTTGAATACGTCCATCCTCTGTGTGGGACCAGCCAGGTTTCTGTAGTGGCTGTGAGCATGGGCCCGTTGCTCATCATCAATGGTGAATCCATCTCCATCCTGCCACCACAATGATCAGGCTCATACCAGGTGGTGTGACGTTCAACTTTAAAATCATCCAGATGAAAGTATGCTGTTTTGTTTCTCTTTAGCGGCTCTGACACTGGCAGGAACCATCTACTCCGTTCACAAACTGCAGCTGAACGCATCCAGCTATGTGACTGACGAGTGGCCAGGTACAACAGCGTTCAGTTGCTTTAACAAGCTTGATGTCTGATTTTAATTTTATTTATTATCTTTTAGGAGAAAGTGCTGCTGCAGCCTTCAAAAACCTGAAGAAACTGTCCAGAGTGTACAAAGACCAGCTGGTGTACCCGCTGATTGCTGCTGCCAGAGAAGGTACACATCATGCTTCTATCACCAGTAGAGTAGAGTACTGAAGTGCCCTGCTTCCTGGTCTTCACAAAAAGAGCATCTCAGGCTACAACTTTTACAAAGCTCTGCAGCACGTGTCCTGATGAAGACCAGGAGGCGGGAGCACATTACACCAGTTTAGAATCGCCGCATTGGCTCCAAATGTGTTTCAGGATCCATTTTAAGGTTCTTTTAATGGTTTTAAAGTGTCTTAATGGTCTTGGGCCTTCTCTTTCAGAACTGCTTTTACCTTACAAGCCCTCGCTGCCTCTGCGCTCCTCTGGCAGCCGTCTCCTTGTGATTCCAAAAGTCAGATCCCACCCACGGCGTGGCGTCCTTCCAGTATCATGGCCCTCGCCTCTGGAACAGGCTGCCAGAGGACCTCAGGGTCGTAGAGGATGTTCAGGTTTTAAGAGCAGGCTCAAGACTCACCTTTTTAGCTTAGCTTTTACCTGATCTCTGTTTTTGTTGCATTTCCTGTTTATTAATGAACTTATTTATTTATTTAATTCCATTTTATTGGTATTAGACATTTATAGTTTAGTGTTTTACTATCTCTTTAATCAGTTTTTATTAGTTATTTTACTCTGCATATTAGCTATTATTATTAATACTTCTTTTAAAGAATACTAACCTGTTGTTTTATGTAACCAGTCAAACCATTCACCAACGTAGGTTATCGGTCTCATCACGCGCAACAGTGCATCAATAAAATGTACAGCAGCTAATGGGCAGAGGCTCGCCTGTCGGGTTTTCCTTAGCCAGGGCTTCTAACACCGACTCCTTCTACTGGGAGTCTGACTGCTGCGCGATGTCCTTCCAGTGGTGGACCCTGCTCTCTTGCATATTGTCAGTTCCAGCTTCTCTGGTGTGTTTCCAGCTACTTTTAAAAATGCAGTTGTTCAGCTGCTATTAAAGAAACCAGGCCTGGACCAGTCCGACTGTGCCAATTATCGCCCAATCTCAAAACTTCCATTCATCTCAAAAGTAATTCAGAAACTGGCTCTCACACAGCTCACTTCTCGCCTAGATGACGATGGGCTACTTGACCCTTTCCAATCAGGCTTTAGACGTAATCACAGCACAAAATCTGCACACATTCGGGTCCTCAATGACATCCTGATTCTGACTGACTCTGGCTCCCATGTGCTGTTACTCTTACTCGACCTGACCGCAGCTTTCAACACTGTAGACCTCACCATCCTACTTCACAGGCTTGCATTTTGGGTGGGTGTGACCGGTACTGCCCTCGAATGGCTGAAGTCCTACCTTAACCATCGGTGTTTTAGTGTTCATGTTGGAGACTGCTCTTCTCCCAATGTCCCACTTCCATGGGGAGTGCCGCAGAGCTCCATCCTGAAGAAGAAGAAGAAGAAAACATCATTTCTATAGCGCCTCTCAAGATAAAAATCACGAGGCACATCACAAAAACAAAAAATGTAAAAATATCAAAAAGAATTTAGAAAATGGTTAAAATATATTTAAAATGAGCGAAAAATAGACAATAATAGAGCGAGTGAATAGATAAGAGGACACACAGGAGGATGGACCACCCCTGGTCGCAGCTCTGTTTGTCGGCGTCTCTTGGTCTTTTACGAAAACACGGTTTTAACTGGCTTTATTGCCTTTTAACCCTGCTTTTTAACCGATTTAAAAACCAACCGTTTTTAACCGATTTAAGCATCACCAACTTTTTAACAACTCGGTTTTATTTCTCGTTTTACATGATTATATTTTATTACTTGCTTTGCATGTTCTATATGATTATATTTTAGCACAGTTTTATTATTTAAATTATTATTTTACTGTCTATATGATTTTATTTATTACTTATTTTCTAACTTTTGTCATTTATATTAGCTCTTTTATTATATTTTTACTCATTTTAATCCAGTGTTTCCTCTGTGGGGGCCCTCTGCCCCGGGAGCGGTGGTCGACTGTAGCTTCCTGGGCGCTCTATAGGTGGGGGTCTATGCCCCCCCTCCACTGAGCGCCCTGACTTAGTGTGGAAGACCTGATGCTGCCGGGGCAGACGGCTCCTCTGATGGCGTTTCCTTGCGTTACCATACTTGGCTCATCTGGACTCAGCCTAATATAATTTTTACTCGTGTGTGTGTGAGTCTGTGTGTGTGTGCGTGTGATTGCATATGTTTGTTAATGTTTTTAACCTGTTATGGGAATCTGGGGTCATTTTGTAAAGCACTTTGAATCACACTTTGTTTGAAAAGCGCTTTAGAAATAAAATTTGATTGATTGATTGATTGATCTACGGCTCCTTTCTCCTCGTCATGACGGCTCCTACCTGCGATTTCGGGTGTGGTGGCTGCCTGAGGCTCACCCAGAAGATCTCGGAGCTGGAGCAGAGGATCTCTTCGTGTCACCAGATCCAAGATCATGAGCGCGACATGGACTTCATCTTCGGCCGGACCTTCGCCACTGCTGGAAGTGCGTAGCTGACTGACACTGTCCCCTGCCAGCCCGACAAGGTTGTGGAGGAGCATGGATCCTCCGGGTCTCCTCGCTGGGTCGGGGCACCTGAGGTTACACCTGCTGCAGTGGAAGATCGCTGGCTACGTCTGGGGGCCAAGCCGAAAGCCCCCCGCAGCTCCACGCCGCTTCTGCGGAACGCCTGGACCACGGTCGGCCCTGGCCGCCGCTACGGTGGGACAGCGCGGGGCAGCTGTCGCTGCTCCCCTCCATCTGCGCTTCCTCTCACCAACCGGTTCGGCACCATGGACCAGGACTTCCCTCCACTGCCAGTACCTGGCCACCGTAGCCTCACAGGATCTGCTCCTAACCCAGGGAATCCCTCCTAGCCGCCGGAGCACCAGTTGACGTCCAGCAGCCGTCCATGTCGCGCCATTTCCCAGGCTGCCCTGCGCCGAGGGGCGGTACATCATACCCCGAACCCACGGAGCAAGCCCTCGGCGCAAACGACCCACCATGGCAGCCCTGGGGAGCCTGTCTTGGACAGCAAGGGATCCCCTGCACAGCTCTAGCCAGAACAGGCAGCCACCGCTCTGATTATCGGTGATTCCATCATCAGGAAGGTGCTAATGAAAGGGGCCCGTACTCTGTGTTTTCCCGGAGCAACAGTGTCAGACATCATGGATCAGATCTTGGACATCATTCAACAACACCCCACCGTGAGTAAAGTTATCATTCACGCAGGCACCAACGACATCCACAAACAACAGTCAGAACTGCTCAAACGGGATTTCATTCGTCTTTTTAATATTTTAAAGAGCACACCTGTGTCCGTTTTTATTTCTGGCCCCACTCCTACCGTTGGCAGAGGAATTGGACGTTTTAGCAGGCTCCTATTCTTGAACACCTGGCTCTCCTCCATCATGGCACTGAACAGCACTGGTTTTATAGACAATTTAAACATTTTCTGGGGCAGGAGGGATCTGTTCAGCGCTGATGGACTCCACCTCAACAGACATGGCACACGTACCCTGGGGATGAGCCTGGCTTGTCCACGTCCCCCCCCTGCACCCCACACTGACCTCTGCCACTCGCCCCCCCCCCCCCCCCCCCTCCTGCCCCATCAGCCTGACCCCCCCTGGTCCAAGCACCTACAGCATTGATTTTAACAGTAACTCACATATCGGACTTGGACCCTGCCAAACCAAACACATACCTGTCATTGTCAGCAGAGAGCGACCAATCAAACATAAATCTAGCAAACCCAACTTCAATAACCATAAACAGCTATCAAAAACCTCACGTTCAGTAAATCACACAGCCACTCGACCTCCAGCATCTCTTGATATGGCTCTTTTTAATGTTCGCTCTCTGCTGAACAAAACTTTTATTGTAAATGACCTGATTTTAGATTTTAATCTTCAGTGTTTATTTTTAACTGAAACATGGCTGAGTTCAGATGCCTCTGTTGTTCTCACAGAGGCCTCCCCATCCAATTTTAATTTAAATGTTTCAACGAGGAATGGTAAAAGGGGAGGCGGGACTGCTTTTATAAGCTCATCAACACTTTTAGCAAAACCTGTTGTATTTGATAATTTGAACACTTTTGAATTCACTGCAGCTGTTTTTGGCATTCCTCAGATTTGATGTGTTACTGTTTCCAGGCCTCCTAGACACAGTGCACCTTTTATTCAAGAGTTTTTATCAATTTTACCCAACTCCTTTGATAGGATTATTTTAGCTGGCGATTTTAATCTGCACGTGGATAACCTTTTAGACCCTTTAGTCACAGATTTTTTAAACATCTTGAATTATGTGGATTTTACCCACCCTGGACCTGGTCATCACATATGGCCTGTCCACTGGTGTGTCCTCTGTAGTCGACTTGGCAGTGTCTGATCACTGTTGAGCATTTTTTAACATCACCAGCGTTATCCAGTACGGGCCTTCTTTGAGAAGTGTAAGGAAGATTAATCTAACACCTGAAGTGGCTGCTGGTTTTCTTGAAGCTTTTAACAATATCCCTCCAAGTAACGTCTCCGCCCCTTGTGATGCCATTATCAATGATTTTAACAGAAGACTAGAGTCAGCGCTTAACTTGCTTGCTCCACTCAAAACCAAAAAATTACTGTCTAATCATACATAACCTTGGAGAAATGAAAACTAAAGAGAAACTGCAGAGTGGCGGAGAGGAGATGGAGGAAAAACTAATTAACAATAAATCATCAGATTTATTTGGAACTGCATAAAACATACAATGATGCCACAATAAATTCAAGAAATGCATATTTTTCCAAAATCCTCTCAGACAATAAAATTAACCCTAAAATTATTTTCTTTACAATCAATAATATTCTCAACTCCAACCAAAACTCAACTTAGAAAACCCCCTCAAACACTTTGTGAGGAGTTTGCAGCCCACCTCAGAGGGAAGGTAGACACCATCGGACGTAACATGTTACCCTCTCAACGTAACGTGGTTTTAGACACATCTGAGAGTCTACCTGAGGAAACACTGGACAGTTTGGTCCTGGTTGAAGCTGAGACTCTTGATAGTTTTCTCCTCAGTGAGAGCCACCACATGTGTCCTGGACCCTATTCCCACAAGGTATTTTAAACACGTCTATGATTCTTTTAGAGATGAGGTTTTAACTATGATGAACTGTTCCCTTCAGACGGGGTCTTTCCTGACGCTTTTAAACGGGCGGTGGTGAGGCCCCTGCTGAAGAAGAGCAATTTAGATTTTAATGATTTAAACAATTATCAACCGGTGTCCAACTAATTGTTTTAAGAAAAAATTTAGACAAGCTTGTTTTAATCTAACTCAATAATTTTATCAACACCCATAATGTTTTTGAAAAATTTCAGTCTGGTTTTAGGGTGAACCACAGCACAGAGACAGTCCTTCTGACGATTTTAAATGATTTTAGAATAAATTATGATGTCCGGAGGGCAACAGTGTTGGTTCTGCTGGATCTAAGTGCTGCCTTCGATACAGTAGACCACACTATTCTTTTAACTCGTTTAAAACAGATCGGCCTCTCTGGTGCTGTACATAGATGGTTCACATCCTACCTCACAGACAGGACATTCATGGTGAGTTTGGATACCTGTTCCTCTAGGGTCCATGGGATTACATGTGGTGTGCCCCAGGGTTCAATTTTAGGCCCAGTGCATTTTAACCTTTATATGCTCCCTCTTGGCGGAGTCATCAGGAGACACGGGGTGAATTTCCACAGTTACGCTGACTATACACAGCTGTACTTCTCTGTGTCTCCTGATGACGCACGGCCAATGGACACACTTTATAACTGCATTTTTGACATCAAATCCTGGATTGCAGAGAACTTTCTCCAGCTCAACCAGGACAAAACTGAAGTTTTAGTCATCGTTCCTGAGGCCCAGAGAGAGAAACTTTTACCAAAATTACAATCACTGTCTCTTAATCCATCTTCACAAGTGAAGAACCTGGGTGTCATCTTTGACTCTGAGCTGACTTTTATCCATCATATTAAAATATCACCAAAATAGGTTTTTGTCATCCAAAGAACATCGCCAGAGTCTGCCCCATTCTCTCTCGGGCCGATACGGAGATGCTGATGCATGCTTTTATCACCAGTAGGAGAGACTACTGCAATGCCCTGCTTTCTGCTCTTCCTAAAAAGAGAATTTCAGGTTTACAACTATTACAAAACTCAGCAGCACGTGTCCTGATGAAGACCAGGAGGCGGGACCACATTACTCCAGTTTTAGAATCATTGCATTGGCTCCCTGTATGTTTCAGGATCGATTTCAAAATACTTTTAACGGTTTTTAAGTGTCTTAATGGTCTTGGGCCTTCTCATCTTTCAGAACTGTTTTTACCGTATGAACCCACGCGGTCTCTGCGCTTCTCTTGCAGCCATCTTCTTGTCATCCCTAAAGTCAGGATGCATATTCACGGCGAGGCGTCTTTCCATTACTACGGTCCTCGCCTCTGGAACGAGCTGCCAGGGGACCTCAGGGCTGCAGAGAACGTTCATGTTTTTAGAAACAGGCTCCAGACCCGTCTTTTTAGTTTAGCTTTAAACTGAATACTCTGTTTTTAAATGAATTAATTACTTAGTTTATTTATTTGATCTATTTATTTTATTTATTTAATGTATTCTTTCTTTATACATGCTTTTAAAACAGTTTTTTACCTTGATTTATGATCATTATTATTTTAATATCTATCTAACTTTTTATATTACATTTCTCATTTTAGCTCTTTGGATTTTATATTTTAACCTTAATTTAACCTTTTTCCAGTGCTTCCTCTGTCGGAGCCCTCTGCTATGGCTATGGTGGCCTGGGTGCTTTCCATGTGTGCCTGGGTGGAGGTGGGGGTCTCTGCCCTCCCTGCCCTCGGCGCCCGGTGTCGGTGCCTCGGCTGCTTCTGTGGGTCTGCTGCTGTCGGGGTGGATGGCTCCCCTGATGGCGTTTCCTTATCTTAGCTGGTCTGGCTCATCTGATCTCAGCCAATCGTGTTTTTTTTTTACCATGGGGAAGGGGGCGTGCGTGTGTGTGTGTGTGTGTGTGTGTGTGTGTGTGTGTGTGTGTGTGTGTGTGTGTGTGTGTGTGTGTGTGTGTGTGTGTGTGTGTATGTGTGTGTGTGTGTGTGAGTGTGTGTGAAGGGTTTTTTATTGTCAGACTGTTTTTAAAATTCTGGGGATGGGAGGGAATGTGGGTATGTGGGGCCTTTTTAATTTGTTAAGCACTTTGAGTTCCATGTATTGTAGGATTTAAGTGCTGTAATAAAATTTAAGAATTACAATTCAATTAATGAGCCGTAAGGCGTGTGATTCCATAGTAAATATGAAATCCTCCTTACGGATCGTAGGGTTATTTAAACCAGAAGATTGGATCTTTTTATTGCAGAGATTAGATAACCGTTACGTATTCACTCAGGGACAACAGAATAGAGAGTCAACTTTAAAAGTTAAGAATTTTATTACTAACAAATTAAACTACACTGACTTTAAACTAAATGTATGGTGTAACTAAAAATGGATGAGGTGGTGAATGGATGACGTGTGATGTAAATCAGAACCAGCAAATCCGAAGAAGCGATTAGTTCTGACGGGAGCTGAAGATGTTGTTTTGCATTAAGCTTTGGTTAGCTTCAGAAATACATGAGACACCATTTGTCGGTCTACCTTGCCTTCGTGGAAGTCCTCTGTAGATCAGGAATATCGAGGTCCAGTGAACCCTTTCTGGAAACGGGTCAGTAGGAAAAGCCGCGGTTCTGATCAAACCCGTCTTGAGTAACTTCCGGCACACGACATGTTATTGGCGTCTGGTCAGACCCAAGCCTAGGTCGGTGGATGGTTGAGCTTTTGTTCTGAAAGGCTGTTGTTTCCGCTGGTTGGTATAGCGACTGGATTTTTCAGCTTGTCGTTGTTCTTTCGGTTAAAGAGTTAAAAGGTCAGGATTGGCCACTCCGTCACTTACTCTGGAACGCTTTGAACTGGCGTTAGAGCTGACGTGGCATAGTTTTTATACCTCGGATGTTATGGTTTATTGTCGAATGAAAATTACCAAACACCGTCAGAACCACGCCTCCGTCAGATCAGTAACATTCTGATTGGATCAGTGAAAGTAATGTTATGTCTTTTTTAACACTACGTGAAATGAGTCCTGTTGGAACACTTAAAGTCACAGTACTTATTATATTCTATAGGATCACAATAAAGTAATTAATATTTTGAATTCACAGGTCGGTCACATCTTATTATATTGACTAACACTTTGATGGATTAGCTTTATTAAAAAGAGTTCTTTGATTAATTAAAAGAAAATAGTTCATTCTTCGTTCTTCTGTTGAGCTGAAAATAAGCAGGTTAGAATGAATGCATGAGACCTTGAGTTATATCTCATGCAGACTAGTCTTGAGCAAAGAAGGGATTAAAACACAGTACTCTGTTCCATTACAGTGCTATATACATAAAGTTGATTGATTGATTGATTGATTGATAAGAGGGAAATCAGTGGATCCTGAGGAAGGTGGAATAGGTGGGGAGAGCTGAATAAAGAGAGAGAGAGGTGAAGAAGGTCATACAAAAGCCAGCTTGAACAAGTGAGTCTTCAGCTGCTTTTTAAAGGAGACCACTGAGTCCACTGATCTCAGGCTCAGGGGGAGAGAGGTCCAGAGTCTGGGGGCCACAGCAGCAAATGATCTGTCACCTTTGACCTTTAGCCTGGTGCTGCACAACCAGTAGGCTTTGGTCACTGGACCTCAGGGACCTGCTGGGGGTGCAGGGACTAAGAAGATCACCAATGTAAGATGGTGCTTGTCCATGTAAGGCCCTATAGACCAGAACCAGGATCTTGAAATGAACCCTGAAGTTGACTGGCAGCCAGTGAAGCTGGAGGAGAAGCGGGGTGATGTGGGTGTGTTTGGAGGACTTGGTCAGAAGCCGAGCACAGGCGTTCTGAACCACCTGTAGACGGTTCAGGGAGATTCTGCTCAGACACGTGAAAAGAGAGTTACAGTAGTCTAAGCGTGAGGAGATGAAGGTGTGGAGAACTGTCTCAAGTTCAGAGCGGGACAGAATGGGTCTCAGCTTAGCAACGTTCCTGAGATGGAAGAAGGAAGAGCCAACAAGAGAACTGACATGAGAATCCAGGGTGGGAACTGGGTCAAAGGTCACGCCAAGATTCCTGACAGAAGGTTTGGTGTGGGAAGCAAGCTGACCAAGAGAGTCTCTGACTTTGGGAACCAGCTTGTCTGGGGCACAGATGAGGATCTCAGTCTGATCTTCATTCAGCTGAAGAAAGCTCCCACCATCCAGGCTTTGATAGAGTCTAAGCAGGTGTGTAACAGCTGCAGCTTAGACATCTCATGGGGCTTAAAGGAGACGTACAGTTGGATGTCATCTGCATAAAGATGGTAGGAGATTCCTTTGAAGGAGCTCATGATGTGCTGAAGAGGAAACAGATAAAGGAGAAAGAGCAGAGGCCCCAGCACAGAAACTTGTGGGACACCATGGGTAAGAGAGGTGGTGGAGGACCTAAACTTGGAGACGGCCACAGAAAAGGAGCGCTCAGAGAGATAAGAGGAGAACCACTCCAGAGCAGATCCTGATAGGCCTACCCAGTCTCTCAGCCTCTCCAGTAGCAGGTGATGGTCAACAGTGTCAAAGGCTGCAGTCAGGTCCAGCAGGACCCGAACAGAACAGTCCCCTGCATCACTGTGAGTCAGAAGGTCATTAGAGACCCTAAGAAGAGCTGTTTCAGTAGAATGAGCTCTACGAAAACCTGACTGGAAGCTATCATAGATGTTATGTTCATCAAGAGCAGCTGTGAGTTGTTTAGCCACAACCTTTTCCAAGATCTTGGAGATGAACGGAAGTTTAGAGATGGGTCTGAAGCTGCTATGGAGAGATGGGTCGAGACTCGGTTTTTTAAGAAGCAGGTGGATTACAGCGTTCTTAAAGTAAGTAGGGACCTGACCAGAGACCAGAGAAGCATTAATTATAGAGAGCACGCTGGGACCGATGGACTGAAAAGCACTTTTAAACAAAGATGAGGGTAAGATGTGGAGGGGGCATGCAGAGGTCTTCATAGAGTTAACTAGTTTGGTTAACTCAGGCAAAGAAACAGGAGCAAAGCTATCTAGGATGATGGGCCTGGTTGGAGTCGGGAGAGGCGGCGATAAGGCTGAAGGAGAGATGCTAGATCTAACCTTATTGACTTTGTCCACAAAGAAAGACAGAAAGTTCTCACAGTCTGCAAAAGAGTGGATGGAGGCTGTAGGAGAGGCAGGAGAGACGATGCTGCTGATGGTGTTAAACAGCACCTTGGGGTTCCCTTTGCTCTGGGACACCAGGTTGGAGAAATAGGAAACCCTGGTGTCTCTGACTGCAGAGTTAAAGGATGTCAAAAGATCCTTTAGGTGCAGCAGATGGACGTGGAGATGGGTTTTCTTCCACAAACGTTCAATTTTTCTGCATTGGCGCTTCAGGCTGCGAAGGCTGTCATTAAACCAGGGAGTAGGGTTCACTGCAGGAACTGATCTGGTTCTGACAGGACAGATGTTGTCCAGAATGGAGAGGCAGTGCTCGTTGAACTGAGAAGTTAAGGAATCTGGGTCGTTATCAGAAGAACAGGGTGGATCAAAAGCAGCAGAAAAATTGCTAGCTGTGCTCTCATTAAGAAAACGAGAACTAACCATACGGCGAGCAGGAGGTGGGGACGCAGAAACTGACAAGTTAAAGAAAATGCAATGGTGATCTGAAATATAAACGTCCTCAGGACAAACACTGTCAGCATTTAGACTCAGGGTAAAAACAAGGTCCAGAGTGTGCCCCCTGGTGTGTGTGGGGCCAGAAACATGCTGGGTAAAGCTGAAGGAGTCCATAAGGCTGGAGAAATTCATGGCAAAGAGATCGGAGGGATCATCAACGTGGATGTTAAAGTCATCAACAATCACCAGTCTGGACAGCTTCACAGTGGAGGATAGAAAGTCACTAAACTCCTGTTTGGACCAGGTGGACGACAGATCACCGCAATGTAAATTGGGTTCTTATGCCCGATTAATCAGCTGCAGTTAAAAGGAAGCAAAGTGCCCAGAGGTTGTAGAGCTACATGGAAGATGGTCTCTGAAAACAACAGCTAGGCCTCCACCACGACCAGAACCCCGAGGCTGGCTAAGAAAAGAATAACCACTCGGGCAGAGTTCAATCAGAGCAGAATAATCAGATGTTTGCTGTCGAACTTCAGTCAGAAACAGAAAATCCAGGATTTTAGACAGAATTAGATCATTGAGCAGGAAGGACTTATTGTTAACAGAGCGGGTGTTTAATAGAGCCATGCTGAGTGAGGTGGAGGAATCAGAAACTACAGAAACAGCTGGAGTTAGTGGACGTAAATTAGCGGGGTTAGATCCACGGTGTTTATAAAAACCACTTATGGAGGGAACAGGAGGAGAAACCACTGAGGAATGAGGATAAACCGACCTTAAAAAACTTGGACGGATGAACCGCGTTGCAATGCGGCCTGGCGGGAAGGCGGAAGTGGCGCTCAGGTCACCAAACAAAGGACAAGAAGCTAGAAGATCTCGCCGATGTTTACCAGATAAACCACGCTTTAAGAGAAGTCTTATTCTCACCTGGATTCCTGCTCGTTTACCTCTTTTCCTCCGACGTTTTCCCAGGACCGGATAAACATCGCTAGAGGTGCGCAGCTCTGGATCGTCGATTGCTTCCGGGCCGGTGCGCCGCTCAGGTAAACAAACAGGAGGTACGTCCTCAGTGCATCTTGGGCGATCGTGAACGAACAAAAGGACAAAAGAGTCTGGCGATCATAGGAGATGGTAGCAGAGACACTACTGAAGAGGATCGCAGACAGGAGCAAGGTGGAAAATTTTGAAAAAGTGGCCGGTGACCGCGGCTAAGCCAAGCACAGGTGCCATCTTGTTACCGACCGGAAGTTGGTCCTCTCCTCTTTTCAATTTACATGCTACCGCTTGGTAAGATTTTAGCAAGTCTTTGTGTTAACTACCACTTTTACGCAAACAATTGCCAGATCTACCTTCAAATCAGCCAACAGCACTCATTTTCTCTATTGTCAGAATGTCTCTCTCATGTCAAATCCTGGCTTTCTCAAAACACATGCCATACTTTTAGCCCCACTAACACGAATGGTGCTTTAGGTGCCCCAACTCTCCCCTCACTCAATCTCAAATCATCTGCCACTAGCGTAGGTGTGAAACTGGACTCTGACCTTTCAATGACTTCACAAGTCAACACCACTGTCAAGTCCTGCTTTTTCCAACTCCGCCGCATCACATCTTAAGTCAATCCTCAAACGCTTGAGTCATTCATTCATGCTTTTGTGACCCCTACGTTGTGGTTATGCAACACAGCAACATGGAAGGAATATCTATTCTAGGTTCAATGAGGAGAAAGAACAAAAAATCCTCTGAGATCTCAGGAATGAAATAATATAAACCCCAATGTCCAAAAGTTCAAAATAATATGAGTGCACTCAAGCCCTACCGCCCTCTCAAACGAGTATGTCCAAAAAAAAAAAAAAAGAAAAGAAAATGGTCCGGGATGGGCAATCCAGTCGCTGTTGAAGCAGATGGCAGCAGGTGAGGCTCTCTCCAACTAGCCCCTCCAAAGGAAAAACCAGCCTGTACAGACACACAGGACAATCACTTTTCAAGTCTATACAACCCACAGTTAAATAACCATGTTTTCATAACATTCACTATAATCAACTCACAGGAACATATTGCTTGACATGTAGTAATTGCAATTTGAAATAACATTGATAACTCCCTAAAATTAAATAAATCTCTTTAATTGTTGTTGCAACCATAGTTGTGTATTTCTGCAATTGGCAATGCAGCACAGCAGTATTTAACGTAAAGTAACAACCCATGACAAAACTGGTCAATATATTTGTCCAGCTAGCCCACACGCAGTGTTTCATAATCACTTCATTGACAATAAATCACCATTTTCTACGGCAAAATACTATTCAGCACACACAAATCATCATTGAATATGGCTGTTCTCTCAAGTTTTTCTTATTTTAAGTTTATCCTGACTGGTTTTAGAACGTAAGAGGCTCATTTAGCAGGTTTAAAACATTGCCAACTCACTTAGCATGCTAACAGCATGTGAGCAAATTGTGAACTCACCAGGATAACAGGTATGAAGGAAAAAAAGAAATCCAAGTTCAAGTCACAAAACTTAAGTCTTTGGTTTAGCGATCAAAATAATCCAATGGATGGATGGATGGATTCATCCAGCTTCCCAAAGGTTCGCCGTGCTCAGCTCAAGTTTGTCTGACTTCTGCTTTGACACCAGCTGCCGAAAGACCGATAATCCAAGATGGCGTCTGAGGGCGTGTCCATCCCGAATTAAAAACTGATCATCTGCTGCCCCCTTGAGGCCAAACTTGGTAGCGTTGAACTAACCTGGTTACACTTTCATTACTTCACGTCTGGATTATGCAAATTCTGTCCTGCCCTAAGAAGACTGCAGAAGGTTCAAAATGCTGCAGCCAGATTTTTAACCAACACCGAAAGACGCATGCACATCACACCTATCCTCGCAGATTTACACAGGCTCCCAGTCAAATTTAAGATTCATTTCAAGGTCTTGTTATATGTATACAAGGCTTTGTATTGCCCATCCCCATCCTATCTGACAGACCTGCTGACTCCGTATGTTCCCACTCGTGCCCTTCGTTCAGCAGATCATCTGCTGCTTGTTGTTCCAAAGGTTCGGTTCAAATCACGGGGGGAGCGTGCCTTCTCTCATGCAGCCCCAAAACTCTGGAGCACTCTGCCCCTCCATGTGCGTTTGGCTCCCTCTGTCAGCAGATTCAAGTCAACCCTTAAAACACACTTTTTCAGTATTGCCTTCCCTCCGTGACTCTTTACATGAAAATTCAGCACCGGGTTTATTTTTCTTAATTTAGTTTTTATGATTCAGTAGCTCACTTTTAACACCTCACACCATCTTGTATCTTTTTTGGTTTATTTGTGCCATTTCATATGGTTTTTATCATTCGTCGCATTATTTTTATTTTGATAATGCAGTTAACTCTTCTCTTATTCTATTGTTTTTAGAAGAGATTTTTTATCCTTGATTATTTATGCTATGTTTTTATGTATTTTACCTGATTTTCATGCTTTCATTGTGTTTTGTTGATTTATTCAAGCATTTGGCTCTTTTATGTACAACACTTTGGTTAGCTGCCATGCTATTTTGAAAAGGTACTTTATAAAAAAATTGGTATTGTATGGTATTAGATGACCGGTGGGCTGATATTTGTTTGATATGAAGCACATTTCCTGTCTAAAGCCCTTTTGGGTTCAGTTAAATGTTTTCATTAAATGTTTCCGTTGGCTCTGAAAAAGACAGCGATTTCTCCCTGCGCACAAATCAATGAATGATTATTGAACTTGCAGCAGTGCCTGACTCGGGTTCAGGGGCCTCGGGTAGACCTTGGCTCCTCTGCTGTCCCATCACAGGGTAGCGGGAAGTCCAGGAGGGGGAGGACCCCACCTTACCTGGATGTCCCATGTCTTTTATAATCCAGAAGTTGTGCAAATGCAGGGATGGGCATAGATATTCTGCTAGGGTGGGGCTGGGTTGGTGCCCTCAGACTCTGTGAGGTGCTGTGATGCTGCTGCTTTGGGCCCTGGCAGGATGGGCTGGGGTCTCCATGCTCTGGGTGGCAATTTGACAACAGAGGTGCCTATTGGGGCCAATGGGGGAGCTGGCTCCCTGGAGGGCTAAGCCCAACCAGCCATTCCTCCCCATCCCCGCACATTTCTCTCCTCCTGCTCCCTCACATCATCACACAAACATGCACATAGGACCTTGGGGGGTGGACAAGTCAGGGAGTGCGGGTATGGACTCCATTTCCACATTCCTGTAGCAACCTGCCCCCCAATTTTATTTGCACCTTATACACTTCCACCGACGACATTCCATGCAAACACACTTAGGGCCTTGGGAGTGAGCACATTTCACGGCACTTGGCAGGGGGATTTTTCAGCCTCATCCCGAGTGCCGGTGCCCACTTCCAATTTTAAACTGCAGTTAGACACAGAGGGCTGTGGGTGCAAGTGGGGTTGTGTGGTGGCTTCAGCTGGCATAGGCCAGAAGATGCCTGCACTGCCCTTTTGTTCTTCCAGACTGCAAATAATAAAAATAGAATGGTAAAAAATATATATATATTTGTAAATATGCTGTTACACAGTGAAGTGTAGTGAGGACAAAAGAAACATGATGACTTGGTCGATAGATAAGGAAAACCAATTTTATTTCCTCTGGTCCGAAAAAACAAAATCAGAAAATCCCAGCACTATTCAAAATGGCCACCCATCCAACTCTCTTAGCAGTCTCTGTCACTTTCAGAGAGGAAAAACGACCCTTTGCCACACCCAGCAGCCCACCTATATACTCTCCAACCCCACCTCCAATTCAGGTCGGCCAATCACATCAGTCCACTCAGGCATTTCCTATATAAAGGCAGCATTAGAGGCGGGCTTCCTCTTTAGCTGCTTCAAAATGGCTGCCACAGAGGACACCTCCTGAGGGTAACAAACAAATTCATGTTACATAACAGATTACATTCCTGAATGAACACTCTTTGGTTTAAAGAAGACATGTTGCTTCTCAACATATGCATTTTGTAAATATACAATTATTTTAATCAACATAGTTTGCATTTCTGGTAATAAGATTTTGCGTCATTAGAATTAATTAGCCATATTTCACATCTGAACTTAAGAGTAGGGCTGCAGCTATCGAATATTTTTGTAATCGAGTACTCTATCGAATCTTTTTTTCGATTAATCGAGTACTCTAATAAATTACCCTTTTGTGTTTGTAAACCATTATATCATATATATTGATGAGCCAAGATGGCGCTGAGTATGGCTGCCTCGTCGCGAGCTCCACCAAGTTCCAACATTACACACTCCATACTGTACATTAATGCCACTGTTTTGCACATACCAACCTCTGTACATTTTATATCTCTTATCTTATTGTTTACTTTATTCATTTGTATACTTAGATTAGCCATTTTTATATTTTACTTGTTTTTACATTACTGTATTTTTGCACAACTCTGTTGCTGTGAAGCTCGCACACAAGAATTTCACTCGCATGTACTGTACCAGTGTACCTGCACATGTGACGTGACAATAAAAGTGATTTGATTTGATATCAAATAGCATGTTATAATTATGAAAGACCTCTTAAAATGAGCAAGCAATTGCCAGTTATTCAAGTTTTATTCAAAATTAGTTTGCATAACTTCAGCACTTCAACTTTACTTCACAGTAAACAAATGCCTGTGCAAAAAATAAGCAAACCTGAGCCGATTTTCCCCTCGTGCGAGAATCTGCTAGCCTGCAAGTCAGACAAAAACTAGGAGGATAACGCTGCGAGCGGCTGCGGCCCAAACAGAACCAGAACCGCTCACGGCGCAAACAGCTCGCTGGCTGTTTCCCTATTAACACACGTTCGTTTTAATTTCCACACTTTTTTTCTCACACTAACAAGGATTGCCAAAAGCATGTTTGCTGTGGTTTTGTCAAATTATACTGATCACAAAACATTTATTTACTTTCTTTCGTTTTCCTCCGCCACTCATAAATACCCGTGTCCTCCTGCAGAAACCCCGAGGGACAACAGACATCAATAACACAATAAAAAGTCCGACGTGTTGTGTAAAAACTGCTATTTTTAGCACATTTTAAGTCCGACGTGTTGCTACCAGATGTACGGTGTGAGCTGAAACTGAGTGCTACAAACGAAAAAGTCGCAGAGTCCGCAGAATATATAGAAATACAGGCTAAAATGCATTATCTTGTAGAGGCTCCGAGTCTGCTTGCAGAAGTGACATTTACAGGTGCTGCAATATGGAGGATGTGGTGTTGTGCTAGGCTAAATCCATTTTACAGTATTTATACTGGACTACGTTTTCCACCTTACGACGTGAAAAATGGTCCCACAACTTTGACATTTTCTGTCTTTTTCGCACTCCACCGGGGTCCACGTTGTCCACCATGGCTTAAGAGAAAGTTAAGTTACATTCGCTACTCGCGTGTGCATTCAGTCCAGTGGGCATGTGCGTCACTTATTTCGGTCCGGGTGAAACATGACCCCGGGCGATTGCAAAGCCATGAATTAATTAAATATGAATTAAACGAATCCTCGAGGCAGAGAATTTGACTCGAGGATTTTTTGTACTCGAATTATTCGAGGTACTCGAGGAATCGTTTCAGCTCTACTTAAGAGCATGGAAATTTCAAAGAAACAAACTTTACTTACTCGCACATCCACGCAAAATTGGAAAATGGCCTTATTCCCAATAGCATTTACAATGCAAAACAGCATTTTCATGTTTGCGTTTGTTCTTTCTGACATAGCCATTAGCGCCAAGACCGTGGGTGTCACGAGTAGTGACTCAGATTGAACCCGGGACATGGACGTGGAGGCAATATGGCATTTGCTGTTTTCATGTTCTCGAATAGTCTCGAGCTTCATTGTTTTATTTCTTTTGAAAAATGAGTTATTACGGTTCTTCTCTCCAGGGTACTGGTGGCAAATGGTGCCGCTCATTTGCACAGATTCCGGTTCATAGTGTAGCCAGTGTCTTACGACACCGCCATCTCCAGTTTGCTACTTTTCATGAAATCTTCTGGTTTCCACTGGTCCTGGTGGTTTTTCTTCCAGTTGGACAAGTTTTCTTTTTGAAGGCTGGCTTACTCCAGTTAAAAACCGCCACATTTCACTGCTAGTTTTAACATGAAGCTAACTGCTAACTTGATTAACAGTGAGTGAATGGGGTAGGCGGAAATGATGTAGGATGCAGCGCTCACGTTCATGTACGCTTGTGTACGTCGCATGCAGGTGGGAGGAGCATCACAGAAATCCATGGAAGAGGACTGATAAACAAAACTAATTTGGTGCAAACATTTACTCGCCATGCGGCAGATAGAGCTCATAATTATACTCGTCAAATGGAGCAATTTGCCAGCATTTGGCGAGTGGCGAGTGTTAATTTTGGACCCTGAAGGTAACTATACAATAGCATTTTACGCTACCACGTACATTAGTTATCTACTTAACTCTTTAGAAAGGAACTGGTCTACAAAACAGCTGCAAGATCAGTGCAGTTTCTGATATCAACAAGCAGGACAAACTGGTTACACACACACACACACACACACACACACACACACACACACAACAAGGGCACGGGGGTGGGATGGGGAGGTTTGGAAAACAGTAGGCGTGAGTAGAAGCGCTCGTTGAAAATTCTCATCTGAACAGAGGAGGAGAGGACAGCGCGAGCGAAACAATGAAAGCAAGTCAATGAGGCTAAAATAGCTATTTCCTAATCAGCTTTGCCTTACATGCTGGATCGCTCATATTTCCCCAACAACAGCACAGGTTACTCTGCACCTGTGTTTCATGGTTTCCTCATCAGATAACTGTTGTGTTTTCAGCAATGGCGCTTCCAGTGGCATTTGGTCTTTTGGCTCTTCCTCCAGAGCTCCTCCTGCGAGTCCTCCGCCTGCTGGATGTTCACTCTGTAGTCAGACTGTCTGCTGTCAGCCGACATTTCAATGCCTCTGCTGCAGACTCAACGCTCTGGAGACATCTGTACCGTCGAGACTTTTCAGGTTTTTTAATGTGAAATAACTTTCTACTAAAAGTTCAGAATTTGGATGTTTTTGAAGGTCTGTCAAAAATCCTGATTGTCTTTGATTAATCTGAACAAATACATTGAATAATTAACTAGGTAAATATTGAGCTAAATAATTGAATGCATCTGTTTTAGGTCATGTTTTGTGATAGACATTCAAGTCCTGAACTAAAATCCTTCATGGTCTTTTCCAGTTCACCACAGATCTCGGGATGTAGACTGGAGAGAGGTGAGACCATCGTCATGAAGTCAACATTTCCTCCGATACAATCTGTGTTGCATATGAATCAGATAGAAATAAATGCATCTGTGCAAATCAGGACATTTAGGTATACAAGTTGAGTCATAATAAAAAAAGTGAAATGACACGGGGAATAAGTATTGACCACACTTTGTATATGCAAATTCAAAGGTTAGTTTCTGGTCATCTGTGATGCAAACTTGACCTTTGGGTACGCTACACCAAATACATACAAAGGAGTTTGAGATATTGGAAAACTACAATTTAAGTCAAATTACTGTATTGACTCAAATATAAGATAAGGTTTTTTTAATTGATGTGAGGTCGTTTTATAATCGGGGTCTAAACATTTACCCATGCTGATATTTGTATGGGGTCATTTCACACCGGTAACAGCAGAGGGTGCCAGGCTCTATGTTCTCAACAGGAGAAAGAAATGGAGACGAGAGACCCAGAGCAGAGTGGACTGAAAGAGGGGCAAGTTAACAAGCTATAAGGCAGAGTTATGCGAATTTTAAGATGAAGGTGGTCAATTCAGCAGAGGAGTCAAACATTGCATGCGTGGATGCCTTGAATGGCAGTGAGGATGACGTTCTGGGAGGCGGCAGGTGTAGCGGTCTGATTATACACCAGGACTGCAGCAGCATTAGCGAGTACAGCGAGGTAGAGGGCATCTGAATCAAAGGCTCATTTGACTTTTGATTTCACATGTCAGCAAAGTTCTGATAGTTTGCATTAAAATAGTATTTTTTCTAAATATTTGTTCTCAAATTTTCAATAAAAACAGTTTATTTAAAAAAACTATTTTGTCTTTTCCTTAAGTTTAGTCTTGGAAAGAGGGGGTTGTCTTATAATCGGGTTCATCCTATATTCAGGTCAATACGGTCCGTTTTTATTAGACTGTTTAAAAAAAAGTGGAACAATGTTTTTACAGTGTTGCTTTAAGTTTGACTGTGGAAAATATTCCAAGATGGTGTTTGTATTAGCTTCTTTAAAGTATTCCTGTGCTTTTCAAATAAACCGAGAAAGTAAAACAAAACAAAAAAGCTGGAGAAAAATTTTCTGTTTAGTTTCTGATAATTAGTTACCATCCTAGATAAAACACATTAAGATCAGTTTGGTTGTTTCTTTATATGTGATTTGTTTGATCATGAGTTTCTTGAAGAACACTGATGCTTTGTTTTTGTAATTTCTTCCTGATTTATTTATTTTTTCTTTGCAGCTTTACAAAAAGTCATATAAAATCCGCTCGGAACGCAGACGTGCTCTTCGTTGCTGCCCGCCATCATTCCCTTCCACACCTGTGCCCCGGCCACTCTTGCCTCCAGTTCCAGGGATCATTGGGGGAGAGTATGACCAGAGACCAACCCTCCCCCATGACCTCCTACCCTACCCTCCCAGCATCCCCATCATCCCTATTGCAGATCCTGCTGGACGACTTGGTTTAGGTCTCCACAGACCAACAGGAGGACAAATGGCTAACATCCGCAGAGGTTTAATCTGAGAATTAATCTTGTTACTGATCAATAAAGTAAAGGAAGGGGATGTGTTGATGGCTTATTGTCCTTCTGAGATTTCAGAGGGGCCAACAAAGAACTTATAACTGGTAAAAGCTTTTGGGACAGAAGAAACTCAGATTTAGCTGCTGAACATTTAAATAAAATTGGGAATTAACAAGAAAAAAATGCATCATATACAGAAAAGGTTGTAAATAAAATCTAAGTATAGCTACTTGTCACCCTTAAGGTTTTCTGCTTTACCCAAGTCTCCCTACAGCCCTGGTGTCATAATACAAACATAAAACTGAAGGTGAATAACCAGACAAATACTGTTTAACTGTCAGTCTGGTTTAGAGTTACCCTAGCCCTTAAACTCTTAAACTCTTAACTTCCCACCCAACTCCCACAGTTTGGAAACCGTGCTTTGATCTGAATCCTCCACACACACACACACACACACACACACACACACACACACACACACACACACACACACACACACACACACACAACTCACTTCATACACAATATTAACCACAGTCTGTAACACAAACCCACTCTACACCCATACTGTTTTCTCTCTTTGCACTAGCAAAGTTGGAGTGTTTTGTTTTGTAAGCATTAAAAAAAATTTAAATAAATGAATGGGATTTTTATTTGAGTCAACAAAATATGAAAGACTTAAAGAGCAAGTAACGTGTAAATTAACTATTTTTTTTTTTGCTGATGAACTGTATAAATGAGTGTCTAATAGTGTTTTAAATGTGTGTATTCATTATTTTAGCATTTTGGTGCATTTTCTTTAAAAATTAATAATTGCCTAAATACCACAGTATAGCGCCACCTTCAGCTTAAAACATAGAGTTTGAGTCATTTTGAATACACTTTAGCCAATGGCTAAAGAGTAAGATACTACGTAAAACAGTAGAGTACTACGTAGCAGCTCTGTGTCAAAGTTATAAAAGCATCGAGAGTCTCGGCCACGCCTTGTGGCGAGTTGGGAGTTGGATTTGCAAGCGAGTGTAGGACGGTTAGCGGTAGTTCAGCATTAGCATATCCTAACCTTTAGCATAGCTTTTAGACATACATACTTATTTAGTGTTAGCTTGGCTATTGGATATTGTAGTTTAGTTAGTGTTTAGCTGTTAGTGTGATTAAGAAAGTAGTTCGGGTTTAGTGTTCCATACGGTTCCATATCGTGTTAGCATGGTGAGATGGTGTAGTGTAGTGGGTCGCGTGGCTCTGTGGGGTTGCGCTCCTTTCCACTGGACTTAGAAATTAGGCGCCAGCGGTTGCGCGCAATCGGTGTACAGGAAAACAGTCAGCTCCCGCCTGGTGCTGTAGTCTGCAACCAGCATTTTACCCGCGATTCCTTCGCCAACATGATGGAGTTTGAACTGGGTTATTCTGCACGTCTCCGTTTGAAGAGGGAGGCTGTGCCCACCGTGGCTCTTCCACGAATTAGATGCAGCCCACCGACTCTGCTCCCCCACCATGGCGGGCTCCAGTCTGAGGTGAGTAAGCCAATTCAAAGTTTTAACATCTTCTAAAGACAATTCCCTACCTAAATGCACAGTTTGAGAGACGTGGTTCACTCCATTTAGCTAATATCAGCATGCACTGCCTTCGGGCTAATTTGTCAAGTTCAGAAAATGTGGAACGGGATGTAAGGTTAGAATCAGCGGCGAATCGGAACATATCTCGAAGCCCTGGCCGACGAAACGGTCCACATGACTATTACTGTCAGGCTCAGAGAAATTTCGTGTTGTTTTTGTGTCAGTCGGTAATTCTGCAACAGTGACTAACTAACGCAGCACTAGTTGACAGACAGCATTACAGCGTGAAATCCAGCTTTACACCACAGCGTGACCCGGTTCTGTGAGGAATTCTGTTCAGGAGGTCGCATTTCAGGCTCTCCACATCATATGTGACTGACTTTTACGTTATAATAACGATCACACACTAGGAATGTTATAAAGCGCCTATATAGGACAGTTTCTTTTGTATTTTATCTGACTTTATAAACTCCAACAACAATGTGCTTATATATTTTTTTCAGGCTAAATCTGCCCAAGACACTGGCTGTCAGACTGATTTAGCTGCATGAATGCACTTGTCCAGGCTGACGTGAAGCCTTCCCTGTAGCAAAGGTGAATTATTTTTAATAATCGTCTATGTAAACATTTTATTATCACCTTCTAGTTTTAATTTGTTTTACAGATTATTGTTACACGTGATTTTATGATCTTTTAAACATTCATAAATGTGCTGCTACTTTGTTTTTTACATAGCCACCCAGTTTAGAGCTCACAGCCGCAGTGTGTCTGGTGACCCACAGGGACCATGACGGAAATTCATCTTCCAGAAAGTCCCAGAGCAGCATCCACACCTCCTGAAAAGACCACGGTGTGAGGTGTCTGCTGTTGATTCCAGCTTCCACCTCAGTGACAGTGCAAGCTCAGTGAACTGTTCAAGGTAAAAAAAATTTAAACATTTCAGAATTTTTAAGATATTAACAATTAAATAAGTATGTGATTACATCATGAAGGAGGCTACTGATTCTGCCCCTGTGACACTTGTGGGCCATTCCCATCTGTACCGGGTCGGCCCGGGCCGGGTAGCCCCAGTCGGCCCCAGCCTGGCCCGGTTGATTCCACACATCCTTGTCTTAAGCCCATGTGGGCTGATTCTACCCTCCAATCAGAGGCTTGCTCTAATGGAAGGTGTGAATTTGCTGTCAGCAGTGGGTGTGTTGGCCCTGGTTGGCCTGAAGCAGACCCCCTCGAGAAGAGGGCTGAGAATGAGCCTTGCTTGGCCCGGATAAATACCAGGCCACCCAGATATGTAAACAACCTACGCTACCCGGCCTGGGCCGACCCGGTACAGATGGGAATGGGGCTTTGGTGGTGACGTGTGAGCTGATTCACCTGGTAAATAACTTTTACATTAAATATTTTGTTTTTGCTATCAAAAGTAAATTAACTAATAACCTGCATTATTGCAGGACACTCAGCAAAATATGGACTCTACACCATGAGGCAGGCACACGTTAATAACTCTATAAGAGCACATAAGGTGAGCAACACCACATATTATTGTTATTACTGTACACTGTCCTGGATTTGTTCTTTCTGCATCTCATCATCAGCCTGGCTGATCACCTGATAACTCCTGTCATCTGGTTATGACAGCATGAGGATGTCCTCACACACCTGTAACCTATCAGCTCATCTGGCAGAATAGAGAGAGAAGAGACAACACCACATCTCCTGTTCCTGGAAAGCCTTCAGCCATCCTTTGATGACTGAGAACCTCCATCAGCTCTGTCTCCTGTCTGCCTACAATTATTATAATAAATATTGTGTTTGACAAGTTTTTTGTGCTGCCAAATATCTCATTTAGATTCCAGTTTTGATATTTTAATGGATATTTATAAATTACATTGATTATCACATTTTTGTTGCATGCTTAACTAGCTCTATTGTGATGAATTAAACTAGCACCTCACTGTTAAAAGCTCGTTTTAATTTCAAGCACGTTTAAGTATTTATGGACATGAACAAAAACAGGAAATATATAAATTGAGATTTATTTAATTAATATAACAAATAACTGTTTAGAGGAGGAAAGAGTCATTCAAAGGCACATTCTTCTGGAAGCTCCTGATCCTGACCACACCACCAGAGGAGACCAGCTGCAGACACCAGAGGATCACCTACGACCAAGAGAGCAGCTGGTAACAGTACATAAATAATGAAATCAGGGCAGTTTTAGTGGGCTGTTTGGGATTGTGTAACATAAATGAACACATTACAGAATAATTTTCTCATGAGGTATTTTCATAACTTCCTCTGCAGCAGACTGTAACTTAAGCCCAGGGCTCCGGGAGAGCTGCTATCCAGCACGTTTCAGTGGTTTTCCTGCTTTAACAGGTTAGATTAGCTGTTAAGCAGCTCAACTATTTGTTGCTGATTAAAACCAGGTATTGGAGCAGATAAACCTCTAAAACATGCTGAATATTAGCTCTCTAGGGCCATGGAGCCAAACAACACACACACACTCACTCACTCCTGTCCAGCTCATCAGTGTGGTCTCCTGGCCTGGGAATGCTGGTGCTGAGGTGACTGGTATGCCTCTCGGGGTGCTATTACTTTACTGGCAAACAAGTGGCCCATTGTGTCGCAGACTCGTGTGTGCCTTCGAAACTCGCCGGCTTTTCATATGCAACGAGAGGTATGGGCGGTAAGCAGACTCAGCAGAGCAGCCCTGTGGACAAAGTCTTAAGACACAGCTGGCTATAGTCTCTCCCTCCTCTCTACACGTGTGTGTGTGAGACAGAGAGAGAGAGAGACAGAGAGAGAGAGAGAGAGACAGAGAGAGACAGAGAGAGAGACAGAGAGAGAGACAGAGAGAGAGACAGACAGAGAGAGACAGAGAGAGAGAGAGAGCCCAGTGAAAACTTGTAAGGCTCCGGAAACCTACTGAAATAGAAGTCTCTGTCTTCGCAGACAAACTGCAGCGCCTCCACCAGTTCTCCCCCACACAACGTCTCCGCCGAGGCCGTATCCACAATGTATAATACGAGAGTCAGCGTGAGCAGGAGCGCACGGCTGCTCGAAGACATCTTTTTGACCTAGGGGAAAATAACAGTTAATAAATTGAGATTTTAGAAATATTCTTTAAAAACTGCACAAGTAAGGTCGCGTCCAGATGTCTTGTAATGTAATGTAAGAGATTAAAGTCTTAAACTCGCACGCGCCGGTCCTTCCAGTGCCAAAAGCTGCTCTGACCTAGTGACTCATGGGCACCACAGATGAGGCTTCACACTTTAACTGTTAATACAAGTAGGGTTGGGCATTGTTCAAAAATAAGTGCGTTCTTGGTATCAAAATGTGTCTTTAAAATTCACTGATATGTGAAATCCATGGCACATAACAAACAGAATTTTAAAATAGCGTTTTCAGCCCCATTGACTTGCACTCATTTTTCCGTTCTTCTGGGGACCCATGGTGCAGAAGTGAGACTCCCTATAGCGTTAGACCACCTCTTAGATGCTTCAAATTTAAGGAGTACCCTAACTCCGGCTGATGCAGAGTTGATGAACTTTTCACGGACAAGAAAGTCTTTAAAATATAAACACATGAAAACACAGCATGACATGAGAATACTTGTAAAACAACATGTTTTAGCTCTGTCGGCTACAGAAGCACATTTATAAACAAGAAACGTGAAGTCGCCATCTTAAATAAACAGAGCGACTGTGGTTCTTTTGCCTTATCAAAACACAAGAGACAGACAGCTTTGTCCAAACACAGCGTGGGGCATTTATTTGTACAACTCATCCATACATCACCAGCAACTCGGGGGACAGCGTCCAGCCTGGAACAAAATAGCCTCGACTGGAACCTTCTGCAAAAGCCCTCTCTACGCAACAGACTGTGTGATATGCCACTAGATGGTGCCATCGGATAAGAGAAATACTCCAGAAAGAGACTTTAAATGGAAGCTAACATCAGCCACGTGGGGACACAATGAACACCTACAGACGGCACCATTTTATTTTTTAAACTATGCTTTAAAGGAGACATAACATGCTTTTAAGTTATTCCTTTTTACATCTAAATCCTTCAGTTGGGGTCTAAATACAGTCGAGCTGCAGTTCTTTGGTCTGATTTCCTCATTATTGTTGCTCTACAGACCCTCATCTACCCCTGTTCTGAGGAGAGTCTTAACGAGCCGTTTTTGGGTACTGTCTCTTTAAATCTGGAGGAGGAGCTGTAAACTCCGCCCCCCTCCATAGTGCAGACCTGTACTCTCCTCCCCCAGTCGGACTTTGTAGTTCTATAGAGAAATCATTATTTAGCATAGCAGAAACATTATATTAGCATTTTTAAAACATGTGGGGAGAGTTGTTCATCAGGCTGTTTCAAGGCTGCTAACTCTCTCATGCATTTGTCTGTAGTCACTCACACACACACACACACACACACACACCCGTCACGGCCGACGGAGGGACAAGCGATCAGGCACGCACACACACACACAAGGAGTGCTGCTTGCTTATTTATTTCTATAAAAAATGTTTTAAAAAATGATACAGCTCATTAAAACACCATTAAAAGTATATATTTTATTAAGATCTCTATCTATCTATCTATCTATCTATCTATCTATCTATCTATCTATCTATCTATCTATCTATCTATCTATCTATCTATCTATCTATCTATCTATCTATCTATCTATCTATCTATCTATATACATACATATAATTATAAATAATTTTATAAGTAGTCTTATTTTATATTGGGTGTCTTAATGGCTGAAAATGGATAAAAAGCAGTTACATTTTAATTTAAAGATTTGAGATTCTAGTCAAAAATAAAGAACATTCCTCCAAGTGTTCTTTAATGTGATCATTATAATTCTAATGCTTAGAACTTTGTTTTTATTGTCTGCAATGCGTAGCCTATATCTTTATTAAATATGTGTTTAGTTGTATCGTGGTAATTCTCTCTAATGTGTACAGAGAGGTGGACATCAGTGCTGCAGTGAAATTCCCAAGATCAGTCTGCTTTGCTAACAAATATAGTTAAATCTTACCTGCATTCTAAATTAATATACACATGTTCTAAGTATTAACCTCACAGCAAATAAGTAGAACTATATAATAAACAGGCTTTAGTAGTTAAACAGGCGTTGTGCACACAGGTGCTTTGTGTCTCGGTGCTGGTGGTGTCTAGGTCTCAGAGTTCCTGTCCTCCTGCCGTCTTCTGTTGTCCTCAGGATACGGATTGATGTTTCCTGATGATGAGGGAGGGGCAGTATGTGGGCTTCAAACTGGTCCTGGACAACAGTGGGAGACCTCCGTTGTCTGAATACTGAGACCAGAGGGTTGGTGAGATGCAGATCTTCTCTACCTCATCTAGAAACGGAGTTGGTTCAGGGAAAACTTTTCCAAAGACCAGTTCCATGATGTCATCGCCATATTCTGCAATGATAGACGATAACTTTAATGACATATTTTGTTTACAAGCAGCTTTAGGAAAGTTGTTTCTTTAGCTTTCATGTTTATAGTCACGTTTGTGTTTGTTCACAAGTTCACTTTGCTGCAGTGACTTCATATTCTTACAAATGTAATAAAATAGTGACACTAAAATTAAACAAATGACTCCTTATGAAAGGAAGCTCATTAGAGAGCAGTGCAGACAGACTTACTACATGCTGCAGCTGTTTTTGTAGGCCAGCTGCTGCTGAACTTGGGGAAAGTTATTCTGTACACATCCAGATCAGATGGTCGATTACAGAAAATAATGTAATTCAATAATTTCTAAACAGACTAAACAAATAAAACATCAAATAAATCACTTTGCTGTCATCAGACGGAGTGATTCAGGGGGTGAGGTGTTCTTAATGATGAGGGTGGCTGAGGTGTGTCATCACTCACGTTGGTCTGGTCCAGCTACCGTCTCTTTACTGGTGGGTCTCCTTCCTCAGTAGGTGACGTGAAGCGCCAACCTCTGAACGTTCTGTGTTCCTTAGAGGAGAAGAAAAGTAACATTAGCAAGCTGGCTAAATAATTTTTACTAGCATCTCAGGGACTTGGAGAAGCAGATCTTCACTTACCTAAACATCAGACCAGTTTGTCCCAGCTGAGCTCATCAGGGCGTTAGTCTGACAGCCTGTCAGTGAAACACGGCTCCAGTCTTCTGGATGTGGACTCCAAAAAGCAAAGGAGCATTTTTACTTTTGTTTTAATTATTTTACAGCCGATTTTATCAGCTTTCCGACGCTCACGCTCATACAGACGGTGAGCTTTGCTGCGTCTGACTGATGCAGAATTAGCTTTTATATCTGCAGTGAGACAAAAAACTAACCTCACTTCACTCAGAGATCGTTCTTTAAAACTCTATTAAATCCACTGTGTTGACGCACTTTAATGACTTTGTCACGCTGCATTTTAGCTGATATGGGACTTTATTTACTGGATGCTAAGATTACATCACACTCACGTAGAATAACACACAGGCTCTCTGCTGCTACAATCAGTGGGAGGTTATCATCTGGTGTAAAAGAAGGCGTTGATCAGAAATCACATTTAATTCCACGAAAATCGGCCAAATCCACATTAATCTGGGTGCTAACTTTACTAGCTTACTGTGCTAGCGATAGCAAGTCGGATGCTAACGCTTTAGTGCTGCTAATGCCGTTGTCGCTACCCGATCCGTACCGGAAACCCGATCGGTACCACGCATGCGCGAAAGGCGTCTACTTCCGCTCGAAGCATTTTACGATAGTTACGGGTCAGAGTATCTGTTAAGATGTTAAAAAATAATAAGTATCTATTAAAATGTTTGCAATAGTGAAACATTTCAATATAATGTAGATAAAAATGAAAAAAAAAGAAAAACGTCGGACCATACAGATCGGTTCTACCTGATCCGTACCGCGCATGTGCAGATGTTCTATTCTTCTTGTGATCCGTTCAATGGCAGTTTACTCCGCAGTGTACGAGGATACTGCCACTTGCTGACCGAGCGAATTAGCCCGATTGTAAACTAAATTTGCGTTGTTACAAATTGTGTTTTTATATGCGTGTTAAATTTGATTTAGTGTGTTTATGCTTGTATGTGTGGAGACGATTGATTTGAACTATCTTGATGTTCTGTTGATAATGTCCACTGTAAATTGTCAGTAAACACTGGCTGATTAGTCTTCAGGTAACCTATTACATGTTTGTTTTTTCTCCACAAAATAGGTTATATTTTCATTTAAAAGCTGAAAATGTGTCACTGTGATCCAGCAGATATTCTTAATTTGCACTACATGTCCTATGAATGTTTTCCAATATGAAATGTAATATATTCTTGCACAAAAGCCAATTTGGCTCATCACCTAAAATTTGTTTACTTTCTACTTTTGTGTTAGATTTCTTAGTTTGCCACTTTGTCTTGAAATAACTTAATTCTTTGTAATACCATAGTGATCATTTTCACAATGTTGCAAAATTAATGTTTGAAAATAGTTTCTCAAGGTATTCATAGGTTAAACATGTTAAATACAGATTTAACTACACTCATGTTTATATCCATATAAAATAACACAGGACCACTTTATAATTTCCACAGGTTTACTGTAATAATGCGGAACACAAACAACAGATTACAAGAGCATGAACAACAGAAAAAGGATTGAGAGGATGGTTACAACCCAGATTATTTGAATAAGGAGACACATATTGATGGAAATAAAGCTTTTTATTTTCAGCCTGTCCTTTCTGGCAGTGTGGTACTCTGAGTACCAGGTACAAGCCCAACAGATTCACTTTCTCAAACAGAGTGTGACAGTGTGTGTCCTGTCAGTGTGACAGTGTGTGTCCTGTCACAGTGTCCCGATTGATCATGCGCCCTGGCTACTTGGCCAAGGGGAGGTCCCTTTGGCTGACTGGTTAGAGCGTATGACTCTCACCCGGGAGTCTGGGGGTCGAATCCCGCCCGGGCCCTCGTTTATCCACCTTGCCACAAGAGCATTACAGTTTTTGCTCTAGAACTCCAAGAAGAATGATCAAAAACTCTCACAAAGAAAAACAGGCATCAAAACACAATCCAAGATGTGGGAGAACCACTGATGGGGAACCTGGTCACTACAACCAGGGTGGTGTGTGTGTGTTCTTGTACATACTACATACTGAGGACCATTTTGACCATTTTCCCTACAAAGTGAGGAAATTTTTTGGTCCTCGCTTTTTTTAGAAGCATACCAGAAGCTTACTATACCAGTTAGAGGCATAGTGTGAATTAAGTTTTAGTTAAGGTTAGGAAAAGATCAGCGTTGGTTATGGTTAGGGTTGGGGTATGGGTTAGGCATGGTGAAATCACAAAAATGAATGGAAGTCAATGAAGGGTCCTCACTATGATAGAAAGACAGAAGTGTGTGTGCATGCGTGCGTGTGTGTGCGTGCGTGTGAGTGTGTGTGTGTGTGTGTGTGGTTGTGTGTGGAGACGGGGGCGGCGACAGAGCAGACACATTAACTGTTCATTTGGCTGCAAAAGTGGCTGCAGTAGCCTGGGAGCATCTCCTCCGAGTAAAGTGCCCTTAGTTCTCCTCTTTTTCCTCTGCCAACGTATCCTGTAATAAAAAAAAAAAAAATATATATATATATATATATATATACATCAACCAGAGAAGAATAGGCTCCAAGTGGTATGGTTTTCATGATGTCATGCATCATTGAGATTTTTATTGTATGTAATGACAACAATATAAGATTATAGAGTGTTGCATACCTCCGGGGCAGTGTTTGTATTGGTCTCCACATTGAAGGCAGATCTCAATAGAATACACGTTAAAGTACTGTTCTCTGTACTGTTCTGAGAACCTGCTCCATGTGCAAACACCTGTGGAAAGCAGAAGTATAAAAACAAAAGTACATTTACATGCTGTCAGTGAAAAACATGTGACAACAGCAACAATAACTGTATATATAATTTCATTATTTACTGAAGTCCTCACTGCGAAGCCACTTGAAGTGTGCTCGTCTTCTGAAATATTCAGTAGACACAAGGTCTCTGAACATGGAGCACACCAGAGCCAGTTTGAAGATCGCTGCATCCCCTTCGTGAAGAACAACCTCTTCCAATATGTCCATTAGGACACGTTCTGGTAACTGTAACATTTATGTCAGGTGACAATAGTGAAAATACAAAATTTGTCCATAAAGTTTCCGAAATATGAGGACTGGAAACACATTACATTGAGTAGTGTTTTCATAACTATTACTTCATTCTACTACTGGATAATGTCTCTGAAGGAGCTGCCTGTGACCATAACTACTAATTCAGTTATATAAATAAATTAAAGAAACAGGAAAATCAATAGATTACCTCCAGTATAAGACACCTGTCAGCCTCAGCCTTTAACAGAAAACATGATTATCACATTAGACTGAAATGAAGATTACCACCATGTATGTAAACCTGCATTGTGATGAATAGTCTCAACATTGTGTGGTTCTGTCCTACAAATAGTTATCTGATTGTTGTCCTCTCTCACCGGTCTGATTAGACTTGGTGAAGGCTTGGAGGAAGTTGCCTTTGGTACCCTGAAGACAGGCTGGAGAGTCCCCTGGAGGAGAAGGGATGCTTCTTCTGTCCAGAAGGCAAATCTTTGTCCATGCCTTTAGAAAACAACGCCAGTCTGAATGGACTCTAGTTGTGGACTGTTGCTTTCTTCAGTATGTTCGGTCACAGGGTTTACAGTAAGCCACTTTCACAAACATCTGTTTGACCTGATGTCTTGCCTGAACCAAAGCTGCAAATATGATGGTGCCAGTTTGTCTAAAGTGCCTGCCATACCCCTCAATGCCGAATCTCTCCAGCAGCTGAACACACCACCACAGGCGAATTGCTGGCATTTCCTCCTGAAGACAAATATAATATAAGGTTTATGAAGACTGGACACTGGCACAGATACTGGTACTGTCTGAAAAAGCTTACCTCTGTGAAAGATGGTGGAGATGAGGTGCAGATGCAGAGAGCATACTGTAAAGTAAAATCAATCTTTAACATGTTAAAATGTTATATTCAAGTAATGGCAAGACAATTCTCACCATCAGCATAAAGATGCCGCAGCAATTTCCCATGAACTGCTGGGGAAAGAACTGTAAAAAGAAAAATGTTTCATTAAATGAAGAGAGCTGACATGCACCTGCTAGTTTTTAACTGCATTATTATGCACCTGATGAGCTTTCAAACTTTTGCACTGAAAACATACCTCAAGGTCTCTTCCTGTTTTCTCCACCCAGAATCCAGAGTCAATGAAGCCTGCAACTCTCCTGGCATTGTAGAGAACACACATAACACACCAATCAAATGTTTGCCATAAAACAAAAATACATTCATGTTGTAGGGATGCAACAATACTTTTTCAAACTGATACGATACAGCTAATTGGATCCGAGTACTTGTTGATACCAAGTACTAGTGCTAATAATTCTACCACACAATGGCATGGAATGAATCGGAAGGCAGTTTTATTTTCTGCAGTGCTTGTTACAAATAATGGTGAATTAGATTAAAAAAAACATATGAATTAAAATGACCACAAAATTCAAAGTTCAAGTGAAAAATAAACATTTTCTGTGAAAGTTTTGCAGTTTCCACATTTAAAGTATCGGTTCATAGTATCAGTTAACTAAACTATGCAGATACAAGTTAATTAGAACAGTATTGGCTTGGATATCAGTATTGGTGCATCCCTATCATGAAGTAGCCTTAGAACGAGGCTGCCTCCCAAACCTTTAAGCCTAAGAACGAGGCTGCTTTTAGACGATCTTTCCAAAGAACACAAGAGGCCATTGAACAAGGCCAGAACAAATTTTCATTTTAGTGACAACCTAAATGTGGTTTGGTAGAGATCATCTCCAAAACCATCAGGGCGAAGTGAGTCCAGAAACAGTATCTGTCTCTCAGCTACCATTATAGCCTGAAATAGACATGTTAGCATCATCCATGAAAACACGACATGTCAACCTCTGTTATTTTCTATCAGATGAAAAAACACAGAGCAAGAAAGATCAAGGGCACTCACACAGAGCAGATAATGGTCAGCTTCACCTGCCTGCCGACTCCAAGCAGGAAGAAGCAGGATGTCCTTGGACCTAAAGTTTTCCTACATTTATTGGTACAAATTGGTAAACATGCACATGCAGGAGTAAAACCAACAAAAACATACCGGCAAGCAACGCAGCAGGTTGACTTGTGGATCCTTCCAGGTGGCCACGACATAGAGGTCAGCAATGTGAACATCTTTTCCCTAAAGGAAACACACACAAAACAGCAAAATCAATACACAACAACCGTTCATGGCTATAACCAAAGAAAAGGTGTACCAGTACGACAGATTACATGTCTTTGTGCAGCTTCCCCCACAATCTTCAGACAAGCGTTCCCAATCTGAAAGAAATGGCAAAAAGCTATAGAATGCAGTTTCATTTACTATTCTTAAAATCTTACATTTCATTATCTTTTCTCTGCAGTGCACTGGACTAAGTAACAAGATGTACTTACAGTAGATTTGATCCCAGTTAATATTTTTGATTTCCCTATCAAATTTATCGACATCACATTTGGGTATTCTAAATCTGCAAGATTTAGTGTGAGGCTTTATATGGAAACGGGACTTTGTGAGCTTCCTTGCGATAAGAGTAAGGTTATGGTCAGACAGAGCAGTAACCATGTTAAATGATTTTGTCACCCTTTCAGGCTTGTTAGTGAATATCAAATCAATTTGAGTTTCAGAAGACAATGTTATTCTGGTGGGCCCTTTAATTAGTTGAGTAAAATCAAATTTATTTGTTACCCTTCGTAGTGTTTTGCTGGTGCCTTCATCCTCCCAATTTACATTGAAGTCCCCCATTACCAACATTTCCTTCCCTGAGCTACATTCCTTTAGAACAGTTTGGAATTTGTCAAAGGAAATTGCTTTAGCAGATGGTGGTCTATACACTCAAATGATAAAAAAGGACATTTGTGGTGACAGGCTAATATTAAGGCAGATATGCTCAAGCTCATTAACTGAGCAATGAACCTCTACATGATATATGATCTTTGACATAAAATGGTAACCCCCCACCTTTACCAGTCTTTCTATCTTTTCTAAAAACATTATAGCCAGGAATATGTAGGGCTGCAGATGGGGAGTTTTTATTTAACCAAGTTTCTGATAAACATAGGAAGTCCAAGTTAGAGTCCATAGGAACATGTTTTATCTCATCACTTTTAGAACTCAGACTACGGATATTCAAGTGACCTCCCAGTAGCCCACTGGGTTTTGATTGAGGGTCCCATAAAACTTTAGCAATGTTCACCGTTTCATGTCTGACCTTGAGTCTTTTACTTTTCTGTTTGACAAAGACATGATCAATCGCTTTGGGCCCATTATTTACCTCTGTGGGTTGAAGCTCTGGACCCAGGCGACTCACCTGCTGCCCATGAAGCTCCCCCATGACCTCATTACATCTTGAAGTGTTGTGAACAACAACAGCAACACCCATGTGGCCAGTCGTTATGTTGTTTCACTGTTCAGCCACAGGTGTCATCTCTGCCTACTGGAGGGGGTCGAAGATTACCCTGACCCTGCACCGTTACAGGCTGACCCAGTTCTTTCTGGCTGTGCTTGCATGCCAACCAAGAGCCCTTTGGAATCTGCCCTAGTCGAGAGTCCTCTGGATTCCATCCCAGTGGAGAGCCCTCAACAGTCCATTCCTGTGCCAGTCTTCATGGGGAGGATTTCTCCATATCTTGTCTTTCTGGCTATGGTCCACGACATGCTTAGCAGGACAACTAAGGAATATGTGATGGCCCTTCAAACTTACCTAACTTTCTCTTTGGGCAGTGCAATTCCATTTCGGGTTGACCCCGATGCTAGAGAACTAGCGTTCATCATCAACTTATCGATCATGTCCTCAGGTGATATCTACCAACTGAAAGACGGGATCAATGTTGGTTGCTGGGTGGATGATACTCATGTCAGGTTGCAGGTTGGATGATACTCATGTCAGGTTGCATACACTGCCGGTTGTTGCTTTTCACGACAACACGCCAGACGTCCTTCTGGTCCCTGACCTGCACGTGTGTTCCCTCACACGTGATCTACACTTCTTTTGTCTGTGGACCCCTTTTCTGCGTGACAAAACCACAAGCTTGTGTGGTATTGGGACGATGACAACGGATTCTAAATGTTCTATGACAGTCACCCCCGATTACATGTCTTACAGACTACTGTGGTTAGCATCGGTTTGCTTTGGTTAGTCAACACCCCTGCACTTGAGGTCGATGTTTGTTATGACTGCCACAACATCTCTGTTGAACTGACATCCAAGACTTTCTGGGTGTTGTTCCCTTGTGGTGCTGTGGTCCACATCGTTGAGATCTCTCTGTACTACAAAGGCCCAATCCCAATACTCGTGCCTTCCACACTTGTGCCCTTCAATTGCACAATCCCGACCAGGGGAGCAAATGCATAAGGTGTCCCGATACTCAAGTGCAGAAGTTAATCACGCCCTTTTTGCACTCTTGATCCCCACTTCACCCGAGTCTGCATCGATGTGGACTTGGTTGAAGTGTATTACCCACAATCCATCGTCTAAAACCAATCTTGAAGCGGCCGCACTTAGAATCTGTCATTCACGCTTTTATTACGTCCCGCTTGCATTGTGCCAACTCTAACCTCTTTTGTGCCCCAACTTTGGCTTTAAATCGACTACAGGTGGTTCACAATGCTGCAGCCAGGTTCTTGACTAACACTAACAGGCATACTCTCATCTGTCCCGATCTTGCACGTCTGCACTGGTTACCAGTAAATTTATGTGTCATGTTTAAGATCCTGACCTTTGTTTTTAAGATTCTGAATGGCTCCACACCAGGGTATGTTTCTGATTTGATTATTCCCTACGAACCAAACTGGGCTCTGAGGTCAGCTGACTGTCTCTTGCTCTGTATACCACCAATGAGATATAAATCGCAAAGTGGATAGGCTTTTAAGTCTGCTGCCTCCACTCTATGGAATGCACTCTCTCTCTCTCTCTCTCTCTCTCTCTCTCTCTCTCTCTCTCTCTCTCTCTCTCTCTCTCTCTCTCTCTCTCTCTCTCTCTCTCGTATTAAATCAGTTTTAAATACATACTTTTATAACGTGGCCTTCTCCCATTTTTGACGTTTTCTAGTTTTATTGTGTCGTGTTTTATTGCTTATCTTTTTGTGTTTCATTTACTGTGTTTTTATCCTTATTCTTGTGCAGCAATTTTGTCAGCTGACATGCTGTGTTTTTAAATGTGCTTTATAAATAAATGGTATGGTATAGCATGGAATTGCTGGGGAGAAAAGGCTCAAGTTTCTTTTCTGAAAATATGCATTTTCTAATGAAATTAGCTTGTTTTAGGATGATTAGTTGATGCTTTTTTTTCTTTCTTTATTGAACATGCATGCAAATCAATAGACAACCCAAAGCATTCAAAAAGTATCCAAAAGGAAACCCACACATATGTATATGCATATATATATATATATATATATATTAGGGCTGGGACTTGATTAAAAAATTTAATCTAATTAATTACAGGCTTTGTAATTAATTAATCTAAATTAATCGCATTTTAATTGTTCAGGAAAATGTGCTCTCAAAGTAAAACTTTTAATTAAAATTATGAGACAGAGAATCAAACATTAGACATGGTTATTACTGTAAACTAAAGCTTTTAATTTAAAAAATGCATTTTAATTATTCAAATGTCACTGTGTGATATGAAACAAAACCCAAATCAACTAAAATTTATAATTACAAATAGAAAACACCTGCAAAGGGTTCCTGAGCCTTTAAATAGTCTCTCTGTCTAGTTGAATGACTGAAATAAATTTGACTTTGCACCAGATTCTAATTTTTCCAGTTTCACTTGTTTGTATAATTGGGAGTTTTTATTAGCATTTCTACTCATAATGTAGTAAAAACACACATTTAAATAATAATCCTTCAAAATGACAGTAGAACAGGCACAAATATGATGTAGGACTTCAATGTACTAACTTTTAACACCAGAGCAGGCATGGCATATTCTGAGAATGATCAGGAACACTAACTGGTTCCAGTTGGACAACTGGAGGATGATGGGAAGATAAAAGATCATGGCGAGGAAATAATGATCTGACGAACAGGTGAGCGGACCTTCCTTACGTGGGAAGTCCTGCTGTCACGTTAAGAAGGGGATGCTGCAGACCTGCAGATTCACGCCTGCTGCAGCGAATCTGATGTGATCTCCAGCCTGATCACCACTTCCTCGTTCCTCGCTGCCCCTGATGCACTTAAGTATCCGCCCCTTAGCTGATGACAGCTTCAACACACCTCGCTGCTTAATGACAGTAATGCATGTGATGTTTCAGAAACATATAATTCCCCGACAGAATTATTTGGAAAATCATAAGAAAAATTTCAGTGTTTCTGTTTTAACTTAAACTTCTGTTTTCAACTTTAAGACACGTTGTTTGTGATTGTTTACAGAGTAGTGAGAACACGGAGCGTTCTCCCAGCGGCAGCCAGGTGCCTCTCGTTTGTCAGACTACTTTCATAAACTACTGTTAGGACACAGAATTATTCTGTCTGGTGCTTTCAGCGCTGCACAGATGTTACGTAAATGTTAAAAATATAGCTTACCGCTACTTTTGTAAAGTTTCCGGTGCCACCGGGCGGGCAGCTGCAGCAGAGACGATCTATGAAAAATGTCCGTGACACGGACTCCGTTGTTGTCTGGAAGTTTTTTTTTTTTAAAGTTAAGAAAAGAGGCGGACGTGTTTCCTAAATCCTGCATCAGTCCAAGCAAGGCAACTTCTTTCTGTTTTTATTTCGTTTTAGTAGCCATTAGCCACTGTGCATTGTTGTGTGCGTCAGTGATATTCGGTCTACGAGGAAAACGTGCAATGACAAAGGTTCCGCCGTGCTTGAAATGCAAGCTGTGATTAAATGCGTTAATTTTTTTAACGCGTTATTTTTTTCTAATTAATTAATCGTAATTAACGCGTTAAAGTCCCGGCCCTAATATATATATATATATATATATATATATATATATATATATATATATATATGTAGAACATGTTCAATGGGAAGGGAACGAAGCTCTGGTAGCTTATATAATCCCCCCAAATCAAATTTCAAGAAAGATAAAACAAAAAATTTATATATTTTCCCTACACTGAGTGTCATTGCCATTTTCCTATAACATGTTTTATCCTCAATCACACAAACAAAATTTATATTTTCTTATGTTTCACCCCCTCCCCCCATGTTCACAGCTCCCAGTTCACCAACAATAGACAATTACAAATGCAACACCCTGCTCTGATTGTTTTAGACAAAGCAGCAATGAAATTAAATTGATTTCAAATAACTGGAGAGCAGCAGCTCAGGAGGTAGAGTGGGTTGTCCAATAATCGAAAGGATGCAGGTTTGATCCCGGCTCCAACCAGAGAATGCTGCTGTTGTGTCCTTTGGCAAGACACTTTACCCGCCTGCCTGCTGGTGGTGGTCAGAGGGACCGGTGGTGCCAGTGCTCGGCAGCCTCACCTCTGTCACTGCGCCCCAGGACAGCTGTAGCTACATCGTAGCTTATTCCCACCAGTGTGTAAGTGGGTGAATGACTGATAGTGTTGTAAAGCGCCTTGGGGGATGTAGAACCCTAAGAAGGCGCTAAACAAATACAGGCCATTTCCTAACTATTTTGTCGTGCGTTTGAAAGTTGTTAAAGGTTTTTGAAGTATCACAGCGACCAACATCCCGGCATGCATTGCGATCGATGACGTAATGCTCCTTGTCTTAATTCGACAATTATTTTCAAACTTGTGTACCATGCTCTCAGTGCCTTACTGCACACTTTCTCCAAGTGCACTTGGCTGGAGACCACAGGGCACAGTGCGAGTATTGGGATTGGACCTTAGATCCTGGTAAACACAGGACTACTGTAGAGCTTTCTCCTTTTTAGGATAACACATCCTTCGCTCGGTCCCCTGCTACCATGGGTTGTGTTATGTTCAAGGGTCTGACTGCGGTTAGGGTTGATGCAGTGGACAGGGTGCTGGGTGACCTATCTTCCTGATCCAGACTCAATTTTCAGCCTGTGACTTAATCCTGGACCTCTTCCAACTCTGTTATCCTCCTAACTATAGGTTTAAATTGCTGTTTGTCACTTGGATTGGCATACACACTGTTCTGTCACTTCCTCGCATGGTTGATCAATTCAATCAATCAATCAATCAATCAATCAATCAATCAATCATCAATCAATCAATCAAAGCTTTATTTATAAAGCGCCTTCCGCAACCCTGTCAGGAAGCCCAAAGCGCTGAACATGGTACAGTTGTAAGTAAATATATTGAATGAATCAACAATAAAAGAAATTCAAATTACAAAATAGAAATTACAAAGTACAAAATGGAATTTACAAGATAGATGAAACATTCTGGTAAAGGACAAATGTGTGAAACACATTTGGATTGAGTGGATGGATTGAGTGTACCAATGAAAACTGTGGAATGGATTCAACATAAAAGAGAGCCATAATCAAACATGTTCTGAAAACGCCAAGCGGAGGAGGTGTGTTTTTAGGTGATTCTTAAAGACTGGCAGAGAAGGGGACAGCCTAACTGAGGGTGGCAACTGGTTCCAGAGTAACGGTGCTAGGACTGAGAAAGCCCGGTCCCCACGGGTACGACACCTAGAACGAGGGACAGCGAGCAGGCCTTGGTCAGAGGAGCGCAGAGCGCGTGATGGGGAGTGTCTGTTCAGGAGAGTGGCTAGATAGGAGGGACCACCACCCTGGAAGAAATGATAAACAAAGACGAGGATTTTGAATTGTGAGCGATAGCAAATTGGAAGCCAGTGCAGGGAGGCCAGAACTGGACTGATGTGGTCCCGTTTCCTGGTCCCAGTCAGGAACCTGGCAGCGCTGTTCTGCACAACCTGTAGGCGACGCAGTGTTGACTGACAAAACCCTGCATAGAGAGAGTTGCAGTAATCAAGCCGAGAAATAACAAAGGCATGCAGTACCCGCTCCAGGTGGGCTCTCAACAGCATATGCTTGATTTTAGCAAGGCGTCTCAGGTGAAAGAAACTGGACCGGATCACAGAATTGATGTGAGCATCAAATTTAAGTCCTACATCAAGTTTCACCCCCAAACTGGTAACAACTGGTTTTGAGTAGGGAGAAAGAGGGCCAAGATCAGCATAACGATCCACATTCCTGCTGTTGGGGTGAAAAACAATGAGCTCTGTCTTTCCCTCATTCAGATGTAGATAGTTGGACATTAGCCAAGACTTCACCTCATTAACACAAGACACAAAGGACTGAATAGAGTGACCTTTCTCCTGACACAATGGAGAGTAAATCTGGCAATCGTCAGCATACAGATGGAATGATAGGCCATGTTTACAAAAGATTGACCCCAGAGGTAGCAGATAAATGGCAAACAAAAGAGGACCAAGGATCGACCCCTGCGGGACCCCCCCAGCGGAGCCCCTCCCAAGAAGAAAAAACATCACCCAGTTTAACACAGAATGTCCTGTTTTGGAGATACGATCTAAACCAATCCAGAGCTGACCCTTTGATCCCAACCCATCGTTCCAAGCGATCCAGTAGAATCGCGTGGTCAACTGTGTCGAAGGCTGCTGTCAGGTCTAACAACAGAAGCACCACAGATGTACCCTGATCTAGTGATAGATAGATGTCATTTAGGACCCTCAGTAGAGCAGACTCTGTGCTATGGCCAGACCTGAACCCTGATTGGAAAACCTCAAACAGATCAGAGTCAGCTAAATGTGAGACCATCTGCTGATAAACGACTTTCTCAAGCAGTTTAGATGTAAAAGGCAGGGTAGAGATAGGCCTGTAATTTTCTATCACAGAGACATCAGCACCAGGTTTCTTCAGGGTCGGCCGAATAACTGCTGCTTTCAAAGCAGCTGGGACCACACCTGTGCTGAGGCTCCCATTGATAATCTGACCAAGTGAAGGGCCAAGGCACGGAAAGGCAGCCTTCCAGAGACGAGGCGGCAGAACATCAAGTGGAGAGCCAGATGGCTTCTGCCTCGCAACAAGCTTACTCAGCTCAGAGTATGAAACTGTATTGAGGGAGCTCAGGGTGGGTGGTGATGGAGGAACTGGAACAGGGTCAACAGAGTTACCAGAAATAGATGCTCTAATGCCCGACACTTTATCAACAAAGAATTTGTGAAAAGCTTCAGTTTCCAGCAGCTGTAGGAGACATGGAGCTAGGCTCCTGATACACCAGAACAGAGTTTAGCGTTTTGTAGAGAATCTTAGGATTATTGGAGTTTGTCTCAATGATGTCTGCAAAATAGGCCGTTCTGGCAGCCCTCACAGCATCCTGATAAGCAACCAGAGATGCTCTGAACAACTCACGCGAGACCTGTAGGCCATCCTTTTTCCACTTTCTCTCAGAGGATCTACACGCCCGCCTGCAAGCCCGTGTGACATCAGAGAGCCATGGCTCCCTCCTAGGTCGAGACTTGCACAGTTTGAGAGGGGCAACCACGTCCAGGACCTGATTACAAAGTACATCAAAGTGTTGTGAATAGTGATCAGTGTTAGATGGATCTGGGTTAAAGGTCTCTAACCTTACAGACATACAGTCCACAAACTTTGAAATAGTTTCTGCATCCAGGGCTCTGAACCTAGTAGCTGGAGCTTCACACACAGGGACAGGACATGACAACGTAACATCACAGAGTATTGGAGAGTGGTCAGAGAACACAGGAGGCAAAGTCACAAGGTTCATGATGGGTAGACCATAAGAGATAACCAGGTCCAGGGTGTGACCCCTGGCATGAGTTGGGGATGATACCCATTGAGTTAGATTGAATGAATCTAGCAAATAAAAAAAAAATTTTGCAAGCACATTGTCAGGACAGCAGATATGGATGTTAAAATCACCAAAAAATAGGACATAGTCATATTTTAGGATGCAGTCTGCCACAAGATCACAGAAATCATTAAGGAAGTTAGAGTCAGTCTTTGGAGGCCGATAAATCAGCACAACGAGCAGGCGGGGGGAGATGCACAGCTCAAATAAGCACAGTTCAAAGGAAGAAAATGACATGGTGGGTGTAAGCTGTTTACAAGGAAAGCTGGATTTAAAAACAACAACCAGCCCTCCACCTCTGCCCCGTGGTCTGGGGGTATTAAAACACGAGCAGCCAGGTGGTATGAGCTCGAGTAGGGAACTTGTGTCGCCAAACGGGATCCAGGACTCACAGATGCAGAGAAAACCCAAGTCATGCTGAATAAAAAAGTCACGAAGAATAAAAGTTTTGTACAGCACAGACCTGGCATTGACCAAACCAAACCGGGGCTGCAGCACCGAGATCGCGCATGGACCCAGTCCCCTCTAACTCTGTGCCTGTAACCGAGCGCAGATTCTCCCAGCAAACCCCAGTCTGGCGAGATCTTCGAGCCGATCGGCCGTGGCGCGGTGCCGGTTCACCCTCAGAGCCGGCCGAGTTCCCTGAGCAGGGCGCCGAGTAATCCAGGAGACATCTCGGAACCATCGGGTCAGAAGCTGGGCCGGATCGGGCCAGCCGCTTGTTCAGGGATCCAGGCCGACGTCTCACGCGCCGGCTACCTCTCTTTCCTCGTCTTCTCCGATGCTTCCTTCTCGAGCTGGGGCGGACAGAGAGCCGACACATCACGGCTTGGGTGGAGAGAGCACGCGGGCAGTTCAGCCAGCAGCATCGTCCGTGAGGTTCATAGCTCACACAGCCCGGTTCCCAGCGCGCGCTGCCCGCTACATCAACGGAAGGACGAAGCCTCAGCAGCGCAGCTCGATCATATGTCAGCAGAGGATCCACACCATTCAAAAAAGGGATCAGCGACAAGAAAAGTGCATAAAAGCCAATAAAACGCCAATAAAAACCAATAAAATCAATAAAAAGCAAGGTATCCGTGCGTAAAGAGGACGAGCAGCTCACAGCGTGACCATGCGCAAGTGCCATCTTACTCTAGTCTTTATAAACCAAAATTCAAGTTAATTTATATAGAGCGGAATCACGACAAGTCGTCTAAAGGTACTTAACATAATAAACATTCCACTAAGCCAATCAGAAAAAGTTTCCTATAAAAGGAACCCAGCAAATTGCATCGAGTCACTGACTAGTGTCAGTGATTTTACAGCAATCCTCATACTAAGCAAGCATGCAGCAACAGTGGAGAGGAAAACTCCCTTTTAACAGGAAGAAACCTCCAGAGGATCCTGGCTCAGTATAAGCAGCCATCCTCCACGACTCACTGGGCATGGAGAGGACACACACACACACACACACACACACACATGCACGCGCGTGCGCACACACACACACCATATATAACAAAAAATAAGATCACAACATGCCCTATAGGTTATAAAAATTGTTCGTCGCTTTGGATAAAAGCGTCTGCGAAATGAATAAACATAAACAATGTTTCTATGGTTACATTGTGATTTCTTAGTAAATATTCTATTTGGTGAGAGATAAACTTTGTTGTATTTATCCTAGTGAATCCAAAATTAAACGGGTAAACTAGTAGTACCACCTTCAATTCAATTTTATTTATATAGCGCCAAATCACAACGAGTCATCTCAAGGCACTTCACATAAAAAACATTCCGATCTAGGTCAGTTCATTAAGCCAATCAGAAAAAATGTTTCCTATATAAGGAACCCAGCAAATTGCATCAAGTCGCTTACTAGTGTCAGTGACTATACAGCAATCCTCATACTAAGCAAGCATTTAGCGACAGTGGAGAGGAAAACTCCCTTTTAACATGAAGAAACCTCCAGAGAATCCTGGCTCAGTATAAGCAGCCATCCTCCACGACTCACTGGGGATCGAGGAGACAGAGCAAGCAGACACACACACACAACACACACACACCAAGTAATGTGTCTATAGTTATATTGTGATGTCTTAGTAAATATTCTATTTGGCAAGAGATAAACTTTATTGTATTTATCCTAGTGGATCTATAATTACACGGGTAAACTAGTAGTAGCACATCCAACGTAAAGGAAAGCAAAAAGTTATTATCAGGAGAGGGGGAATGTTTAAGTGGTTAGCAGCAGTGTGCTAGTCGATGGCCCCCTCCATGAGGCCACCACAGCTCAGCAGAACATTGTTGTAGCTTGTTCTGGGGAGAAAAACACTTAGAGAGAAAATAAAGTTAACAGCTGAAATGGCAGGAAATAATACAGTTAAAGAGCAGATTGTAGAAGAAAGCAGTAGAGTGTGAAAAGTGGTCAGTGTGTCCTCCAGCAGTCTAAGCCTATAGCAGCATAACTACAGAGATAACTCTGGATAACCTAGCCTTTTTAGATGGAGGCATGTTGGAGGCAGGGCAAGGGAGAGCCGTCTTTACAGACTGTACACTCCACCTACCTCCACTCCCCCACTTGTCCAGATCTAGGCTAACATCAGATTTTAACCGTAGGCCCTATCAAATAAAAATATTTTAAGCCTAGTCTTAAAAGTAGACAAGGTGTCTGCCTCATGGACTAAGGCTGGGAGCTGGTTACACAGGAGAGGAGCCTGATAACTAAAAGATCTGCCTCCCATCATATTTTTTAGATATTCTGGGAACCACCAGTAGACCTGCAGTCTGAGAGCAAAGTGCTCTGTTAGGAACGTATGGAACAATCAGATCACTGATGTATGATGGAGCTTGATTATTAAGAGGTTTATATGTGAGGAGAAGGATCTTAAAATCTATTCTGAATTTAACAGGTAGCCAATGTAGGGAAGCTAAGACAGGAGAGGAGAGATATGATCTCTCTTTTTAATTCTCATCAGAACTGTAGCTGCAGCATTTTGGAAAAGCTGAAGACTTTTAACTACATTCTGTGGACTTCCTGAGAGCAATGAAGTTTAGGTTAAGTAACGTAGGTGAAATTAGAACATCACAGAACATGTAATCTAATTATTGCTGCCTATAGCTCTAGTGACCTGGATGCAGCTAGCAAGAGATTTGGTTGCAGGTGAATCGCCAGACACTTTTTGAAATCAAGGAATCTTATGAGCTTTTTTGGAATAATTTTTAGTGGGAGGATGCTCATCAAACCTCCCTCCTCCACCTGTCATCTCTAACCCTAACCCTCTAACTACATTCTGTGGACTTCCTGAGAGTAATGAATTACAGTAATCCAGTCTTGATGTAATAAATGCATGAACCAGTTTTTCAGCATCACTCCTGGAAAGGATGCTTCTAATCTTTGCAATATTCCGAAGGTGGAAAAAGAAAATCCTACAAACCTGTTTAACTTGGGATTTGAATGACATGTCCTGGTCAAAGATAACACCAAGGTTCCTTACTTTGCTCTCGGAGATTAATATAATGCCATTCAGGTCAGGTGATTGACTAAGCAATTTCCTTTTCTGGATTTCTGGTCCAAAGATGAGAACTTCCGTCTTGTCTTGATTTAAAAGCAAAAAGTTTAGAGTCATCCAATGTTTTATGTCCTCAAGACAAGCCTGTAATCTACCAAACCGATTAGGTTCATCAGGATTAATGAATAAAGATAACTGAGTATCGTCAGCATAACAGTGAAAGTATATCCCATGCTGTCTAATGATTTTACCAATTGGGAGCATATATATAGTAGAAAGAATTGGTCCAAGCACTGAACCCTGTGGTACTCCACAAGTAACCCTGGAGTATGAAGATTTGTCATGTACATTTACAAAATGAAATCCATCAGACAGGTAGGATTTAAACCAGTCTAGCACTGTTTCTTTGATCCCTACAACATGTTCAAGCCTTTCTAAAAGAACATTGTGATCAACTGTGTCAAAAGCAGCACTGAGATCTAACAAGACTAGAACAGACACAAGATTCTTATCTGAGGCCATGAGAATATCATTTGTAACTCTCACTAATGCAGTTTCAGTGCTGTGATACTCTCTAAAACCAGACTGAAATTCCTCAAACAGAGCATTAGTGTTTAAATGCTGACATACTTGGATGGCCACTATTTTCTCCAGGACTTTGGATAAAAATGGAAGGTTAGATATTGGTCTATAATTCATTGGGTCATCTGGATCCAGAGAAGGCTTCTTAAGTGAAGGTTTGATTACAGCAACCTTAAAATCCTGTGGTTCATATCCATTTACTAAGGATAGATTGATTATATCTAGAATGGGGACACTAACCAAAGGAAATGCATCTTTAAATAATTTGGTTGGGATTGGATCTAAAATGCAAGTTGAAGGTTTAGAAGAAGATAATATTTTTGATCACTCTGAAAGCTCAACTGGATCAAAACGGTTCAAACACAGATGAGGTTCTACAGTCACCTCTGATGCTGCCTCACTGAGGAAGAAGAAATCACATTAGGGATGATGCTAAAGATTTTGTTTCAAATAGAATTAATTTACTTGTAAAAAATCCCATGAAGTCATTGCTGCTGAGGGCTAAGGGAATAGATGGCTCAGAGCTATGATTCTGTGTAAGTTTGGCAACTGTACTGAAAAGAAATTTAGGATTATGCTTAATCTCCTCAATTAACGCTGAGAAATAAGCAGTTCTAGTTTGTCGAAGCTTATTTTTATAAAGCACAAGACTATTTTTTCAGGATAAGTAGAACTCCTCCTGGTGCGTAGAGCGCCATGTTCTCTCCAATTTCCTAGAGTTTTGTTTTAAGGCTCGTAAATGAGAATTAAACCAGGGAGCCAACTTCCTGTCCCTAATTACCTTCTTTTTTTAAAGGACAACATCATCTAATGCCACACGTAAAGAGGAAGTAACATTATGAACTAAGGCATCAATTTGTGAGGGGCTAGAAACGAAAATATTGCTCTCTGCTACGTTCCTCTGAGATGCTGAGGACAGTAAAGATGAAACAGTTGATTTAAAAAATGCAACTGCGTTGTCAGATAGAGACCGACTATAGTGAAATTTACTTTCATGTCTCGAGAACTCAGTTATAAAAAACTCAAAGGTTATCAGAAAGTGGTCCGAGAGGACTGGATTATGTGGAAAGATCGTTATTTCCTCACACTCTATGCCATAAGTCAGCACAAGGTCCAATGTATGATGGCAGGAGTGGGTGGAGCTATGTATTCTTTGAGTAAAACCAATTGAGTCTAAGATATTACTAAAGGCTACATTGAGGCTATCATTTTCAATGTCCACATGAATGTTAAAATCCCCCACTACAATGACCTTATCAGTAGGGTTGCTCGATTATGGCAAAAATGATAATCACGATTATTGTGACTGAAATTGAGATCTCGATTATTTAAGATGATTTTTCAATTTGTGTTGATTTTATTTGCTTTTATTCAGTCATAAAATTGCTCGGGGCACAATCAGGACAAAAAAAAAAGGAAACAAGATGATCACTAAAAAGACCAATATACTTACAGCTCATAGTTTATGACCCAAGGGCTATAGACCTTGGTTTAACTCATGTATGTCTAACCAGTACAGACCCAAATACCAATATCTTGCAGCGAGGAACAGGAAGTAGGTTAGTAATGGATCTGTGCTGTGGCTGTAAATGTTCCTAAGCAGAGTCTCCAGGATTCCCACTCTGTCCTGACTGAATGAGTCTATCCTTTGTGTCTCTCCACTTTAACCGTCCATTGAATCCTTTAAAGTGGAGTTGTGTGACCTTTGACCTAAGCTTGGACCCATCCAATGTGTCCAGGTTCCTAGAGGTGTTCCTGCTTTACTGCCATTCCGCTGGACAATGGTTTGCCATAGAGGAGTGCATCACCGGAGAGTTCAGGAAGTTCAACAACAACAACGGAGATGAGATTGTTCCTACCAACCTTCTGGAGGAAACCATGCTGGCCTTCAGCCACTGGACCTATGAGTACACCCGCGGAGAGCTGCTAGTCCTGGACCTGCAGGGTAACCAGTGGAAGCTTATCTAGGTGATAGATGAGCACAGGCATATGGAACAAGTAAATGACAGCTGTTTTTCTGCTCCTGAAGATGTTGGGGAGGTCCTGACGGATCCATCAGTCATTAAGAGTGGAGAGAAAGGGTGAGTGAGCTCCTGGACCCTCATTTATCAACCCTACTTACAAACAGGTCTGTGCATATTTTGTGTGTAGGAATGATTTTACGCATTGTTTGGTATTTACCAATTTGTACTCGAAATGTTCCTAAATATAGGAACAGCTGCGACCATGCGTAGGAACAGCATCTAGTGGTAGAAGCAGTAGGGAACCCCAGTAGTGAAGCATGTGTGAAATCCATGGCACAAAACAAGCGGCATTAGAAAATAGTGTTTTTAGCCCTGTTGACTTGCATTCACTTTTTTCGTTCTGGTGACTCGTGGTCCGGAAGTAGATGGGTGTGACTTAGGCTCCCTATGGCACATTTAAATGCAACAATGTTGCCCAAAGTGCTGAACATAGACATATGAAAACACAAAAATATATAAGCAGTCAAGTAAAAGCACAGTAAAAATTAAAAAATCTGACATAAATGAAAACAAAAAAAAAACAGGGTTGCCGGGGGGGTGGGGGGTGGGGGGTTCAGTGCGCTACCAACACTATCTGTAGTGGGGACAGTGTGCTGCTGACCTCTACTCAGGACGTTGTGGATCGGTGGGCAGAATACTTCAAAGACCTCCTCAATCCCACTGACACATCCTCCAGTGAGGCAGTGATGCGGGCGTTGTACCGGTCTGTCGTGGTGTAGAGAGAGCTGAGTCAGAAGGTGAAGCTCTCGATTTACCGGTGGATCTACGTTCCTACCCTCACCTATGGTCATGAGCTTTGGGTAGTGACCAAAAGAACGAGATTGTGGATACAAGCGGCCAAAATTAGTTTTCTCCAAAGAGTGGCTGGGCTCTCCCTTAGAGATAGGGTGAGAAGCTCGGTCATCCGGGAGGGGCTCGGAGTAGACGCGCTGCTCCTCCACATCGAGAGGAGCCAGTTGAGGTGGCTCGGGCATCTGGTCAGGATGCCTCCTGGACGCCTCCCTGGTGAGGTTTTCCGGGTACGTCCAACTGGGAGGAGACCTAAAGGTAGACCCAGGACACGATGGAGGGACTATGTCTCTCACCTGGCCAGGGAATGCCTCAGGATTCCCCCGGAGAAGCTGGCCCAAGTGGCTGGGGAGAGGGAAGTCTGGGCCTCTCGCCTTAGGCTACTGCCCCACGACCCGACTCTGGATAAGCGGATGAAAATGGATGGATGGATGGACAAATGACGTCACTTTGCGTAGCTTATGTAAGCAGGAAACATGGTGTCTAAGTGGCACAAATGCTCGAAAGTTTGGTTATATTTTACAAGAAAACATGGCAACAGGGTAACCTGCAATAATTGCAAAGTATATATTTCAACAAGGGAAGGAAAAAGCTTTTGGGCACAAAGTACGCAATAAGTTCGAGTTAGTGACTAGTTTTGGCCTGCTCCAGGCTGGCGCACATCAACGCAGCAGCTGTGGTGACATTCACACGTCCTTTCCTGTTACCCCTGCAGGTAACTAATCAACTAACATTGCCTATCAAGTTAGCATCATTTACCTTCTATACACACTTGTGTAGTGGCTATTTGTCCATAAAACTTAAACAAAAATAATCAAATACTTTCAAATGGCCACTGGGCTACGTCAAGGGTTAGGCTTTATGCACGGGAAAGAAAAGGTTTCAAATAAAGCAATGTCCATGCCGACATTGCGTTTGGTGGTGGTTTATTCACTCAAGCAGCAAGAGCAGAGATTTTTGCATCCTCTCCTTCTCTGTGTGTTAAAAAACCATGTTCCCTCGCAGCCCTGGCTGCTCTACCCACCTTGACCTATTTATACCAATAATCACCCACACCTGACCAATAAACAATAAACTAATTAGCCAAAATAATAAATAAAAGGCATAATGCAAAACAAATAAGTTACCTTTAGCATAAAATAAAGAAAATAAACTAGGCTATAACTGAAGCCTATAATAAACCAAATAGCTTCAACACACACCTTCACACTAGCGGACTCCAGTGACTAAAACAGACCTGTGGTGAGACTTCTCCCACTCTGCAAAAGCTACATCTCTACACCAAACAAGAAGATGTCTCTGCCTTCACAGGGAGCAGAAAGGAGAACATTTGGAAAGATCTTTCCAACCGATACAGGTACAGTTGGTTATCATAGATAACCATAGTTAGAACGCAGGAGGCCGTGTGCTATTAGTTTTTTTCCACTTATTGAACTACTCTGGAACCCATAAGGAATTGGATCGATAGACTGAATCGATAATCGATATTGGTAAAAACATATTCCCACCCCGTGCGTATGAGAGGCCACCACGTTTCATGAATCAGGTTTTTGAGTGTACACACATTCTAAACTCCAGACGTAGGAAGGAATATAGGAGAGTCTACAGATGTTTGATAAGTGAGGGCACTGATTCTGCAGCCTGTGATGCCTTCTGAGCATTATTCCGACTGTGTCTCCTAAAGATCTTATGACATGATCTTTGGACCCGCCAACCTTGGAGATGATGCCATCAGAAACTTCCGTGCTAAACATCACTGCAACTCCTGCTGTCGGAAGCTCAAACTTCCAGGTGAAAAATCTTCTGGTTGTTTTAACAAGTTAGGATGTGACAAATCTTCTCTTTTCTTTCTGTTATACATAAATATTGTGTCAATGTTTTGATTTTAGCTTATTGAATCACAGACCAGTAAGTTCTAGCAACCTGGTCCGTCTTCCACAGCAAGTATGTCCTCCTGGTCTGCTTTTAGCCTGTTTCCTAAAACCTGTCACTGTTTTAACCCTCCCACTGTCCTAAACCCTAACCCCGCAAGGAAAGTTGACCATTGAGCAGGGTTGATGGTTTATCCCTTGGGTCCATGTAGCAGGGGTGAGGAGTGAGCACCACCTCACCCCTGCCACCTGAACCTCAAGGGATAAACCATCAAACCTGCTCAATGGTCAACTTTCCTTGTGGGGTCACCCATAAAGACAGTGGGAGGGTTAATGAAGCTCCCCCATTGGAACAGTAAAATGCTGCTGTTTGCTTCATGTCTAAATGCTTACGTCATACCTGTAACGCTACTCTTTAGCCACACCCACGTAGATGATGACAAGTATTGTCCTGTTAGGTGAGATGATTGATGAGTAAAAGGTCCGTGTACATGACGGCCATCCGATTTTCCTTTGGAAATAAAAAAACAAAAAAAGGGAAACTAGCCGTTTTGCCGATCACCAATCAAAAAACAAAAGAATGTAAACGAAAGTCAACTCGTTTTTTGTTTTTCTATTTTCAACATAAAAAAGGAAAACGGAAAACAAACTTTTTTTTTGTTTTTCGATTGTGTATTTCAAGATGAAACGTTTAAATCAGAAAATAAGGGGAAATAGTTCATTTTCTGCCTTAAATTTACCTTTTTCGCTGTGACCCGGAAGTTTACCTGCAAAAATACAAGCGAAGAAGAAAATCAGAAGTTTACTGCAAAAACACGAGAAGGAATTACGTTAGCGGCTATCAAAAGACCGGTTTATATTTGGATCATATGTGCGCGACAGAATGGACGTAGAAACTTTTGTTCTCTTTCATGGAGGAAAACGAGTCACCATGAGTGGCGGTGACATGTCAGTGGACAAGATATGCAGGATTTTCCAGGTATTCAAACTTTGAAACTGTTAAAGTTTTGAGTAATTAACATGCACCACAACATCCTAACTACGATTGGCTAGCTAAACATACACTTTAGCTAGTAATGTGTGTTTTAATCGTCTTCAGTAGACATTACTCAGTGCAGTAAAAATTGTATACACGAATATTTCATTGTATTTTATCACATTTACTCAAAATGTATAAATTTGTTCTAAAGTTACATGTTGTATGTGGATACGTTTTCTTAACGTCTTTGTTTATTCTGTTAAATTTGGCAGGTCACTGGAAATAGCCTGTACATTACTGATGACATGAATACAGCAATATTTCCAGATCCTTCTGGAAATTTCACCACCCTCAGTCTCCAACATCTGGGTCATTATGAGGTTCATGGAGATTCAGAACAAGTTCAAAGCCCTCCAATCAGAGCCCTTCCCTCTGCTGCTCCCTTTGCCTTTATGCGCAGAGCCTCGGCTTCTGCATCCACCGAAACACATGCTTCTGCAACTTCTCGATCTAATTTTCCACCCAGACAGTTCCAAAGGTATTTTTTCCAAAAATATAAATAAAAGGAACTTTTGTTTTGGAAAAAATGTTTAAGTAATTTTAACTGTAGTTATATCTTTCTCCTAGGTCAGTGCATATTGCAGAAATTGTCAACGACAAACTAACAGTTGCCAGGACAGTGGTCATTCGCTTCTTGGAATCTGATGCAACAGTTGAAAGAATGACTGTTAAGGTGAAGGAGGCTTTGGGCTGTGTTGAGGAGATTACATTGACAGACAGCCAAGGAAATGAAATTGTGGACTCAGGGGGTACAAGAAGTGAGTTGTTATCATTTGTCATTTAGTATTGGTTAGATGTGAATACCTGTTTTGCGGATGTCAAATTAGTCTTTCCATTCCCAAAGGCTCCAGTTACTGGAAGCAAAACTCCAGAAAAATCTATGCCATCTTTGAGGATGATTTTGTGGAGTTTCAAAATGGTCGAAGACAGAAAAGCAGGTATGTAAGCACACATCTAAATTATTTATTTTGTTCAGGGGCAGCAGTAACTCAGGAAGTAGAGCGGATTGGCCAGTGACCAGCAGATTGTGAGACCGATTCCCGGTCCTGCCAGGGTATACTGTTGTTGTGTCCTTGGGCAAGACACTTCACCTGACTTACTTGTGTTGTTGGTGGTTAGAGGGGCTGATGGCACAAAATTACAGCCTTGCTTCTGTCAGACCACCTCTGAGTTGGCTGTAGCTACAAAGTAGCTTTCCATCATTGGCATTGTGTGAATGTGTGTGTTAAGAATGGAAAGTGCTTTGAGTGCCTAGAAAAGCACAAACTAAATTTACTCCATTATTTATCCACTACATTTACTGTGATACACAACTCCTTTGTTTTGTACTCTTCTAATTAATAGTTGTACTTTATGTCAGTAATATTCAAAATGAAATTGTTTTCTGAATTGTTTCATGGTTATTGTTAAAAAAAAGTATCTGAACTAAAATTTAACACAAGTTGTACAAATAAACAGTACATCAGTAGTTTACGACACTAAACGACTCACTTAATATTAACTCAACCCTTACAGGCGATGGTCTGAAGAAACTGGGATCCTTCAAGAGGTTATTGGAAAAATTGATCAGCTTAAGCAAGCTACTGAGACCCTCCAAAATGTCACTGAAGCAATAAACCTGCTGTCTGACCTTGCAAAAGTTAAAAGCACAACAGCACGACAAGATGAGCAACTGCACCTTGTCATGGATGCCTTCTGCTGTCATGTTTGCAAAAGTGTGTATAACACAAATAGTAATTGTATTGCATATTCAGTAATTTTTAATATTTTCACTGCATCTAATAATGCTTTTGTTTATTCAATCCCGTTTAGGTCTGATGTCCAAGCCGATGTTTTCCACATGCTGTCAGTCTCTACTGGGATGCCAAACGTGTGTGGAGCAGTGGCTGTTGAACACAAACTACTGTCTGAAATGCAGAGCAGAAGACTTTGAGTTCAAGGTACATGAGGTCAAAGGTCTTAGTGCCGTTTTAGCCTTTTTCAAAGAGGTGCACACAGAATAGTCACTGATGGAACAGTCATTCATTTTCTCAGGAAAAATGTTGCCAAAAAGCTTAAAACAATGTTTTCCCCGTCTTAAAACAAATAAGCTAAAGTTTATGGCTCCTTGTTCTTCCATATCACAACCAGTTTATTCTGTGGTTCTAAAATGTAATGTTCTGGTGTAAGGTCTAACCACGTTTTAGGTTACATTCCTCTACTGGAGATGTTAAAAGCACTTTCAAAGTTACTTGAATGTTTTTATTGCACTTAAAACAGTTATATGAAACTGTATTAAACATTTTGTTCTGTAACACCTTTTACAGTTAATAAACATTTTGTTAACAGAATTGTGTTATTAACCTGATCTAAGCATGTGTAACACAGGCTCTACAACTCACACACATCTTCTGGTGGTATCAATGAGAGATCTTACTGCATCCTGGAAAGGTTCATAATTATGGTTTACCACGTTTTGATATAGTGAAGCTAAGTCAAAGTGGGAACCTAACTCTGTTTCAGTCTGTTGCCTGGAGGCTTCTGAGGTAAATGGATCACATCCAAAAATGGATTCCCTTTTCAAAGCAGATCCAGTTTCCTGTTACAGATCAGCTGCAGCAGCTCCAACAGGCAGAAGATCCTCAGGGACTCTTGCAGGACACCCTTCCTTCGCCAGCTCATTTGGTATTCCTTTCCCTGCACGTATAAGAAGGTCAATGTGGCTTAATAATGAAAACAGCTAATATATACTTGTTGGAAAGTTAATCCAAAATGTGCTAAATTAGGCAACAAAAACAAATCTATGGTTGCAAGTGTAAATACATTTGTATAACATATTGCAAATGTCATTTCATACACCTATAATTGATGGGGTATTTATGTGAAGCTCAAAATTAGTCATTTAATATCTGATAGGTAGAATTATCAGTACACGAAGTAGAGACAAGGCTGGAAATTATTCAGACATTCTACCAATCAGATATTAAATTACTAATTATTTTTGACCCTTTATACCCTGTCATCAATTGTAGGAGGTGTATAAAGCTCCATATGTTATAAAGATTTATTTACATTTGCAAACACATTTCATTTGATATTGGATTAGCCATTTAAAAAAGATTCAAGCCAATATGTACTAGGAAAAATCAGATTATTTATGATGAAGAAAAAACACCTGGGATCCTATGTGCGTTCCATGCCTCGATGACATTTGTGATGCCAAGTCCTGCCATTTGACATGTTAGGTTTGACACACAATATTTGGATGTGTAGTCCACCATGTCTAGGTCCTCCATGTCCACCAGCTGGACCAAAGCTGTCTTTAATGGGTAGTTGACTCTGGCATTTACATCTGACCACATTCTCTCTATCACATGGTTCTGAGAAAGATACAAAGAGTTTACTCTGTATGTGTACTGTCATAGCAGACATCTGAATAAGGAGGAATTGACGTTACTCGAGTAGAAGGTGTCTGAACAAATGGCCGCCTTTCATGATTGTGTCTGTGTTCTGCCAGCTTTTCCTGGATGAATAAGGAAAGATAAAACTCTGTGCCACAGTCAACTCTCATCTGGCCCCATAGTCCATAAGAAAGCACTGCAGATCTGATTAAAAAAAGCACACACAAATATTTTAAATATGAATGGTGGAAGGACACTGGAACATTTATATTCAAAGAGCAGTTTCCTTGTTTAAATGTAAGACACAGTAAAGTAAAAATGACTGATGAGTGTATGTTGTGATTTAAGAAATTTATTTTGATTAATATGACCCATTATCATATGTAATAGTTTTATCTAGGTGGATTGTCAGATCTGGGTCCTGTATTGAACATCTTTGGTTTGGGAGTGGGACCCAAAATTATTTCATGATTTACCTGTAAACTTCCTCATAAATAATCAGGTTGTTTTTTATCGGCATAGTGGAATGACCAACAACCTTCTTGCTGAAACCATCAATAGCCATTACATGGGTCACTCCAAACATAACCAGCTTCTCATTTTGATCAACATGCAGCTTGTGACCCATGTATTCTGCATTGTAGGACACAGGATTCAGATTTCGGGCTCCCTAAATAACACAAACGATTCAAATAATTTACAAACAAAAACAAACATTTCTAAATTACACCAATGATATTTATCACTTCTTTTTCTCTACCTGCTGCCTCATGGTGTGGTAGGGTTGATGAATGCTTCTCAGGATTCTTCCCACTCTGCCCTCCGCAGCTTTCAACCCCTTAGCAGACAGGTTAGGGTTAGGGTTAGGGTCATCATTTTCGACCAAAGGAGGACCCGGTCTGAAAAAGGTTTATTCACTTTCAACATGAAATTATACATTAAGTGTTGCGTGTAATTAAAAATTAGGGTAGGCTAAGCAATTGTATATATCACAACAACACATTTTTATAATCAACCTATATAGGCTACATAAATAAATTAAATGCATACCTCGGAAATACTTTGCGCCTTTTCAATTTCCAGCCGGTTGTCAGGACAAAATTCTTTAACAGGTCCTTGTTCAGCGCACCACCTCCTCACATTTCTCTCAGAAAATCCCAGCCGTGCCGTTCCAGACTCATGGCATAAAGCAGCAGCGATGTTGCCACATGACATTCCAGTTATCCTTTTTGCTTTGATAAAATCAGCAAACTCGTGCAACGCCATTATTGTACAAGTTGTGGATTAATCCAGATTTTATTTATCCACATGCATGAAAACCGATGTCTTCTGCTAACACAACTGTTTTTCCTTCTCGTGTTCTTCTTCGCTTGTATTTTTGCAGGTAAACTTCCGGGTCACAACGAAAAAGGTAAATTTAAGGCAGAAAATGAACTATTTCCCCTTATTTTCTGATTTAAACGTTTCATCTTGAAATACACAATCGAAAAACAAAAAAAAGTTTGTTTAAAGTTTTCCTTTTTTATGTTGAAAACAGAAAAACAAAAAACGAGTTGACTTTCGTTTACATTCTTTTGTTTTTTGATTGGTGATCGGCAAAACGGCTCGTTTCCCTTTTTTTGTTTTTTTATTTCCAAAGGAAAATCGGATGGCCGTCATGTACACGAATCCGTGTATCATTCGTTCTTTCTATTTTCGATTGAAAACAAACAATCGAAAAAGGAAAAATGGATTTGTTTATTTGTTTTTTGTTTTACAAACGGATTTAAAAAAGAAAAAAGTCGTATTTTTCGTATTTTCTATTTTCGTCTCGGATCAAATATGAGAAATGGAAAAACGGCCGCAGGACCGAATTTGATTTTAATATTTCATCATTTGGGATTACGTGACCCGGAAGTTGAGTAGAAAAGTGCGGGTACTCTATTTTGGTGACATCGTCAACATGGCAGCACTAGAATCACACACTAATTTGATTACGAGTTTATTCAACACCGGTTTGACACACGCACAAATCGCCTACACGCTGCAGCAGATGAACATCCTACCGTGCTCAGAAATGAGCGTCAGAAGATTCTTTGCTCGGCATGGGCTAAAGAGAAAAAGACAAGTGTCGGACCAGGCATTAGAGCGAGCTGTGGCTGGATCGATATACGAAGTAAGTTTATAATCAGATTTCTACTGTTTATTTACCAAAACATTCAGTTAAATGTATAATGTCCTGACAGATTGGACCCTCATATGGCCGTAAGTTCATGACTGGCTATCTGTCATCAATGGGGCTGCATGCAGGAGAAGTTCGGGTTGGAAGAATCCTAAGGGAGCTCCATCAGCCATACCATGAATTCCGGCGTGAGGTATGATACTTAAATTAATGCAGTTGACAGACAATTGAAACGTGGCTGTAAAATTACATACTAAATTAAGTACTGAGACTGACTAATAACATTAACTTGAAATGAACGCCCCATTGGGTGCTGGAGAGCATACAGCGTTGCTGCCATATTGGACGGGTCTCATCACTCTCCAAAGTCTATTTAGAGCGAGCAACTAGGCCTGTTTCTGTGCCACCTACGGTTACAACAACTGGCGTACAATAGAAAAGGGTCATGTGGGATTACTAGTGACTTTTCTAGCCTACCTGATAGGATTTTATTTTAATAATTTTGTTTAAGTATATTTATATTTTAATTATCATGCCATATCATGTGTCTGATTTTGTGAAAAAACATTATATAATGTGTTTTTTAGCTGTTTAAGCACCTTCCTCAGTAGAAATGAATGCACTGGGGGCGAATGGAGGCCCATCTAAAATGGCAGCTGGCCACTACTGCTGCTCCAGTCCACGGGGCATCTATGTATATATGTCTGTGGGTTTGAAAACAACATGTAAATTAGAGGTCTGCAACCTACAATCCAAATAGGCATTCCCCCATCCAGTCCACCGAAACTGGATTGGAGCTGCAACAGTTACAAGACCTTCTGAAAAGAGACAATTTATATATTTTGATAAATATCTGAAAGAGGATTGGGGAAACATTAAATTAAAAAAAGAAAATTTTCTTAGATTCATGACAATAAAAAGATTATTATGAAAAAATGGAAAACTTGGATGAAAGTCAAACTGCCCCGCCTACATACAGTGCACAAAGGCCCAAAATAAGCTGTTTGTTATTTTAGAAAAAACACAATTTTGATTTTTAAAGAAGAAAAAAATCCAATGTTTTTTTCTTATGTGGAAAATTGTAATACTGGTACTGCTTTCGAGTTTTGCTGATATAAATTATACAACTGTGCTCAATCCAAGGGTGAACAAAAAAAATTGCAATGTTATAACTATTTCCTGTACAACAGTTTCTAAACAAGTGTTGTTTGTAAATGTAAACATTTATTATTTTAAAAAATTTCATGAAGATTGTTAGCTAATATGGAAAATATGGAAGTTTGCATTAATTGAAACTATTTTTTCACATAGGGTGCTCGAAATTTGAATCCAGTTCCCTATCATGCCGAATATATGGGTCATAAACTACATCTGGACCAAAATGAAAAGCTGGTGATGTTTGGTGTGACGCACGTGTTGGCCGTTGATGGCTACAGCAGCAAGATTGTTGCACATTCCACCATGCCAGTAAAAAACAACCTCGTCATTTATGAGGAAATATACAGGTAAATATATTCATAGCTACCAGTGGAGCAATTCATAATTTCTTACTCTTCTGTATTGTCTTTTCAATATCTACATCTTTGTTTTGAGTCTGTAAATTTCAGTTCAGTCATGTAAACATTGTTTATTCCAGACCTGCAGTCATGAACCATGGTTTGTGGGATCAAGTCAGGGTTGACCATGGCAGAGAGTTTTATCTGTGTCTTTACATGCAAGAAAAACTGTCGCAACATAGGCGCAACCTCAGCAGGCCACCATACCTCCAAACCACATCAACAAGGGTGAGATTTTAGTATTACTGAAATGCAAATTAGCAACTCACTGTTAATCTTACTACTGTAGACTACTACATACTGTGACTGCCATTTATATAAGGTCTTTAGTTTAAATGCACACTTTTGTACATTTATACCTTCAAACGTGCATTTTCCTACATAAAAATCATACCTTGCTTTTTGTGTGTGTGTGTCTGTGTGTGTAAAAGTGGAGTTGAGCTTGTAAATTTGCATGACAAATAATTATGATTCTGAAAAAAAAATAACAATGTTACATTTTCTCTTGTTAAAATTGCAGTTTTTTTGAATACTTGATTTGAATTTGTAATCAACAGAACCTTCGAGTGGAAAGGTTGTGGCCAGAGGTGAACAATCGTGTTAACTACCCCCTGAAACAGGCTTTGGTGCACCTGCTGGACCAGGAAGCTGTGAGCCTGGAGGACAACCTGACTAGATTCTGCATATCAAATTTGACATGTCAAGTAAGCCAAATAGGACTTAACCGAGTTGTTCAGTCATGGAATGCACACAGGATCCCAGGTATCTTTAACTTTGTATTTACAACTCTTTAAGATACAATAGAATATAAACTTTCCACACTGTCCCTTTGTGGGGACATTTTGTTACAACAGCAAAGCAAATTTACTGTGTAACATTAGAGATATATTGATCTTTTTCATTCCAGGTACATCCAACCTAAATTTGCTTGAATCTGTTTTTTAGGCCGTGGGATACCCAATGAACTGTCAGAAGACCGCTGTCTTACTGAAGTCTCTGAGGAGCTGCTGCCATGTGCCTCTGTTGTTGCAAACATGTATGAGCAGGACTTGGGATCCTCACTTACTTGGGTGTCTACTTTTGGAACAGACCCGTTTTCATCTGAAGAGGACAGAATCCATGCAGAGCAGGACTTTGCAATTGACTACCCTGACATGTCTCTTCTTTTTAATCACGTGGTTAATGGTGACCATACTCCTTTCCAGGATGCATTGATCTCCTTAATGAATGTGACTGAAAGATATGTCTGAGAAAATGTAATAGCACTGCTTTCTTGCAACTTCTGGTGTCGTCCAGTAGCAGAATTAATTGACCATTTTTTCAAAAAAAAAATTTTTACAACTGAAAAATCAGGATGTATGGAACAGTTTTACATTTCTTCCAAAGCTTTAAGTTGTTATTTGAAATGAGCTAATAAACATTAATGTTAACTGTCTGGCATCACCAAGGTAACCCCCCCCCCCCCCCCCCCCTTACCTCTTTACCACACATACTATTTTGGTCTAATTCTTATTTGAGCATGAGCCTTAGAACAGAAACGTCATGTGCTTGATGATTAATTTGGAACATACCAAACAGGTAAACAAGTCTTTATTGTAGAAACAATTCCCAGACAATTGTAATTATAAAAATATATGAGAACTTTCAATACAATCATTATGTAAGATAGTGCAAACGAGGTCATTTAGCTTGTAAAAAATGAGGTAAAAACAAAGTCACCAAGCAAATCGTTCATAGTTTAAGTGAAAAGTGCTTTCCATGTATTAATGAACAACATTCAGTGAAACATAGGGAACAAAGAATTGCTTAAAATAATGCTTTAAGCTCAATATTACTGCCAGAGTGCATTTCCCAATGCAGCCAGGGCATCAGAGAGTCCAGTGACTCTTACTGTGTTGATGCCAAACTCGTCTGCTCGACATTTTGGGCAAAACGCAGAATTTTTCTTCCACTCTTCAGTGCAAGTCAGGCAGCCAATAAGGCTTTGGCAGCATGTTGCAACAATGGGCTCAACCACAGGGCCTGCAAATGTGGTTAGAACAGTTGTAAAACACAATAAATACAATTGGTGTTTTAATGGCAGGACACTGTGCTCTAAGTGCTCAATAAGCAGCAGATAGTATGGAAGTAACCCTGAAATCAGTAAACAAAAGACAAAATCCTTTTTTTCTTATTACCTTTGCAGACAACACAGGCAAAGGCATCTTTAACAGCTGCTGCATCGGCTGCTCTCAGGGACACTGCTGTGCTGCGGTTGGAATTAGCCAGCTCCGTCAGTTCCCGGATAGTAGTCGACACTTCTCGAAGCCCCTGTGCTGCCAAAATGACCTCCTCAATTTGATCGTACACAGCATCAAGGCCATTATCATCTCGCCGGCTGAAAAGCAAGATAAACATACATTATAACCTACTTGTTCTCAATAACATACTTGTAAAGTTAAAGTCCAACACTGAAATGAAATTTCTGCATTTGACCCATCCCTGTGGGGAGTGGTGAGCTGCAGCTGCACTCAGGAACTATTTGGTGGTTTAAAAGTAGAATAACTGTGTTAGTCATATTGTTATGATGCAGTCAATATTTTAAATTCAGAGTTTAAAAGTCTGGCTGTTGTAAATACCATTGATCTGTCAACCTAACTAGCTAATTTGATATAGCGCCTTCTAAGGGTCCTGGAACCTCCAAGGCGCTTTACAACACAATCATCCACCCATTCACACACACAGTCACACGCTGGTGGGGATGAGCTACGATGTAGCTACAGCTGCCCTTGGGCGCACTACAGAGGCAAGGCTGCTGAGCACTGGCGCCACCGGTCCCTAAGACCACCACCAGCAGGGTTAAGTGTCTTGCCCTAGGACAGGGATTCCCAAAGTGTGGTGCACGCACCCCCGGGGGTGCGCGAGCTGCCGCTAGGGGGTGCGCGAGGTGAAAAGTGTAATGGCTGCAGAGCTCAGAGAAGTCTATCAGATGTCACCATTAGCATAGCCAGAAACTCATTTGTGGGTGGGCCTAAGAAAAAGTAAGTGGGCACAATAAATGTAATTGAAAACAAGTATATTTTGCGCGTGCGTCCTCCACATGTGCTCTAGCTTCATAAAAACAATGCTCCGAGCTTCAGCACTCTGGCCGGCGCACGCCGACATGTTCCGTATTTGATCATTTTTAACGGTGTTGGAGGAATCTGAAGGTGGTGAGTCATTCTGGCAGATTGTAATTAACACCTGTCTCATGCAGGTGTTCTGACGTTGTAAACCTCACACACAGAACATTGTGGATGTAACTAAATAACAAGAAGTGATTCCCATTCAGGCTATTAACAGCGCGCTGAAGATCTGAAGTTCAGAGTGCGTCTGTCAGAGGTCAGACGTGTTCCAGCGGAACCACGGCTCACAGGTGCACAAGTGAGCACATCTGGGCTGGGCAGAAGTCATTTAACAACATTGGTTTAAATAGCGCCAATAACGAGACGCGGTGACTGGAGCGGCTCATGGAGCTGTGCCGCGCGCGCACACACACACACACAGATTCAATAAGCGCGCACGCTGCAAACTCCGGCGCGCCGTCAGACTGAAGACAGAAATGAGCGCTGCCTCCTCCGTGATAAAAACTTTTAAGAGGTTTTATAACATTTTTCATTCAAGGTCAAATTAAGATATTAGCTTCTATTTTGGGATGACGTATTAAAGTCGAGTCCGCTCCAGCCAGTGACTCCTCATGAAACTGACCCACTACTCCTTACTGCAGCATTTGTTATTCCAGTCCGCGTGGCAGCGGATCGCAGATTCAGCCACACCATAAAACAGCAATATGTCTGTCTGAGGCAAAAGTGAACCTCATGGCATTTCCATCTTTTCCCATACAGACATTTGATTACGCACAAGTAGGTGATCAGCTCAGGTTTACGCAGAGCAGAAGGAAGGAGAGCGCTCTGGCCGCACAGCTTAAACGTTCCTACTTTAAGAAAACCGTTAAATTGCATTGTTGATGTGCTACCTGGGCACTCTAAATATTTATTTAAAATGAAATAAAAGGAAATTGTAATGGTATTGAACGTTTATTATTACTATTTAAAAAATGAAAGTGATGGGGAAAAAGGTCGATCATATTTTTTTAACCCTGTCTGTGTAGCTTGACATCTGATATATATATAGCCATGCCCTGATGTGGGGGCCGGGGGGGGGGGGGGGGGGGGGGGGGTGCGTCGACATGGTCGGGACATAGAAGGCAGTGCACGGCTAAATAAGTTTGGGAACCACTGCCCTAGGACATGACAACAGCGACAGACTGAGCGGGGCTAGAACCTGCAACCTTCCGATAACGGGGCGAGCTATTAACTCCTGTGCCACTGTCGCCCCACCAAATGAACCACAGTAATCCAAACTTGTGCATGAACTTCCAGAGCTGAACTATTTTGGCAAAACCATTTTCGCAAAGAAGAAACTTACTTACAAAATGTCCAGTCTAAACTCACACCAAATTAAATTCCTGTGTAAATACCTCAGTTTCCTCTTTTTACTTCCTTGTAACTGCAAGAAGTCTTCCTCTCTCACAGCCAAGACTTTCCTTGCATTTTGCTTCCAAAATGCTGATCCTGTAAGTAAAATGGTCGATTCAGTTCACAACACAAATTTTTTTTCACAGAAATTATTATTTTTTTTTTACTAAGAGGTTTAAAATGTTCATTTACCTCTGGTTCCTTCCGTTTCCAAGATTTTGTTTCCCTGACCATCAGTAAGGATAATTAACTCCTCTTGTTCAAGGGCCTCGTTGACTTTTCTGGTGATGCCCACTACAGAAGCTTCAAACTCAGAGAAACGCACCGTCAGGGTCTTGCTTGTTTCCAATCTGCCATCAACAAGTTCAGCAATGAAGATAGTCCTGATAATGACAATAATTTTATTACTCATATAATCCTGAAATAGAGACAGAATAATAAAAATAATAATAATATTAATAATAATAATTTTTATTTATAATGCACTATACATTGGACATCAAATCTCACAGTGCTACAAAGATCAAACAAGTAACAGATAAAAACTAATTAAAACAACAACAACAAAAGTTCACAGACACTTAAAAATACGCTTTTCTAAAAAGGAAGGTTGTCAGTTCCCTTTTAAAAACATCGACGGTCTGGGGGGCTCTGAGGTGTTCAGGAAGAGTGTTCCACAGACACGGAGCAGATGCTGTAAAAGTTCTGTCGCCCATGGTCTTAAGCCGTGTCCTGGGCGCAACCGAGAGGTGCCGTTGGCCTGCTCTGGTCCGGGTAGAGGTGTGTGGGGAAAGAAGATGAGTGAGGTACATGGGGGCCGCACTGTGCAGACAGTGGTGGGTGTGCAGGAGGATCTTGTATTCTATATGAAGGTGTACAGGGGGCCAGTGGAGGATGGGGGTAATATGCTCATGTTTCTGCACCCCCATTAGGACCCTGGCAGCACTATTCTGGACAAACTGGAGCTTTTGGAGGCTCCTGTCAGGTATTCCCAACAGAAGTGCGTTACAATAGTTCACCCTGGAGGAGACAAAGGCGTGGACAATCATCTCTGCGGCTGAAAGGGAAAGAGAGCAACGCAATTTGGAAATGTTACAGTGATGGAAAAATTAGGTTTTGCAAATTGAGGTGACATGTTTGTCAAAAGAGAGTTCTGGGTCAAACTTGACCCCAAGGTTAGTAACAGAGGGAGAGAGGGGAACAGTATTGCCAATGAACGAAACAGATGTAACAGGAGAAGAGCGGAGTTGGTGGGGTGTTCCGATTTGAATGGCTTCTGTTTTAGAGCCATTCAGTTGCAGAAAATTTTGATTCATCCACGCCCCGATCTCCTCAGGGCAGGAGGTGGTGGCAGAGAGGGAGTGAGAACATATTTTGTGTGTGTGTGTGTGTGTGTGTGTGTGTGTGTGTGTGTGTGTGTGTGTGTGTGTGTGTGTGTGTGTGTGTGTGTGTGTGTGTGTGTGTGTGTGTGTGAGAGAGAGAGAGACTTAAGTAGTAATAATACACGGCAGTGGGTTTGAATGCTTACACCTCTGTAACTACATTTACAAAACATTCTACAAATTAGTTTTCAGTGTCACATGCAGCAGTCACATTTGTAAAAAAATATACTAATGTAGTTCAGCAATCCAAAAATGCACACATCATAAGGCTATCAATCCACCATCAATACAATTATTCACATCCTAATGCCCTTAATCCAGTGTGTTGAGTTTCATAAATACCTTTGGAATGTTTTTGCAACAGTCACTCTAGGAGATGGTCTTGCAGACGAAGTGGAAGCTCCAGCAGTACTCTGTGGTCGGTGGAAGGAGAAGCGAGTGGGGTTGTAAGATGCAGGCACGCTTGATGACTCCTCCATGCCTTCTCCATGAACTTCGTAATGCCCTCTCACTAAGAGGTCCAATGTACTGAAGCGTCCGTCATTACCAGGAAAAATGGCTACATTGCTGTCATCAGTAATATACAGACTGGTGCAATGAACCTTTGAAATAAGTAAAAAGTATTTAAAAATGTCCTCTGCACAGCAACATCAGTGAAACGCGTTTTAGAATAAAAGGTTACCTGGAAGATTCTGCTTATCTTTTCGGTCGTCATGTCTTCTTCCTTTAGAGTCAGCCGTTTTGTTCCTTTGAACAACACATAACTGTCCATGTTGGTTGGTTTGCTGGTCGGTGAATCTATCTGACGAGGACTGAAGCTAACGTTAAAGTTTCGAACACTAGCAAGAAAAAAAAAACTTCCGGGTCACGTAACCCCGAATAACGAAATTTTAAAATCAAATTCGGTCCATCGGCCATTTTTCCATATCTCATATTTGATCCGAGACTAGAATAGAAAATACGAAAAACACGACTTTTTTTCTTTTTTTAAATCTGTTTGTAAAACAAAAAACAAAAAAACAAATCAATTTTTCCTTATTCGATTGTTTGTTTTCAATCGAAAATAGAAAGAACGAATGATACACGGATTTACACGGACCGTAAAACCAGTAAAACCATCTGTTTTAGGTTGAGTAAAAATCTGTGTGTGTGTGCGTGCGTTGTCAGATGGTACACCAGTGTCAATTCCAGATTCATCTGGTCTGCTTCTGTTTATCAGATCTGAAGAGGAAGGACTACACACCAGATAAGATGACGTTTCCACATGAAGACCCGCCCACACCAGGGGGTGGAGTCAAAGATTCCCAACAATCCATGAAACTGATGCTGTGATTTGAGAGGCAGATTGTGTGTGTGCATGCATGTGTGTGTGTGAGAGAGAGAGAGCGTTGACAGTGCTCGAATCGATTTAAATCGGAACGAGGAACCGGGAATATGCATTCAATCAAGTGGCTATATCACTGATAGGTTACTATGGAAACCAGTGCATGTTAACTTTCATGTTTTTGCCGTTTTTATCCCAAAAAGCTGTTGGGACAAATGAACTTCATTTGTATTTTTTAATGCATTTGGGGGGTGCTTTTAAAACATTTTGTACACGTTTTATGATCACAGGTAGATGAACTGGACTTGTCAGCAGTTACAAAAGGGTTTATTTATTTTTATGTCTAAAAGTTGCCATGTTTTACTAAAAAAAAAAAGGTGTGTTGATGTTCCAGCAGCTTCAGAGGAGCAGCTGCTGAGACGGACTCGAGGCTAAATTGCAAATCAACACCAGTTTTTCTTGCTTTCTTTTTTACATGAAAACAAATAGTATCTTAACTTTTTGTCTTTTAACTGAAACAAAATCCATGAATAAATAAAAAATCTTGTACAATAAGGGCAGATTGCAATGCAACTTTTACAAATGATGTATGTAAATGACTTGTGCTGGAAGTGTCCACCAGAATCTGGCTCATTACAAAGGTACCATGGATTTATCTTTGTCTTCAGCAAATGTTCTAATGTATCTTATAGATACACGTTTGTGGCACCGACTCGACACATTCAAGATCTGGTTCATCAGGAGCGTACGACTGTCTACATTTATACTGAATATCATTTTAAATAAAGTGTCGAACATTAATGTTGTGTGTTTGTGTGTTTTTATTACAACAAAAGAAAAACTGGTGAAGACTTGTAGATTCTAGAAACCTTTTTCCTGATTATTATCAGCCCTTGACTAGACGGTCTGTGTTCTCACCTCCCCCTGGGTGTGGCTTACTCCCTGACCCTGTGGACTTCTGACTGGCTCAGCTCGCAGGACAGAAACGAGATGCTCACTCACAAGTGAAACCATGGCCACGGTCAATGTAGAGTACTGGTAGGTTCCTCAGTTCCTCATCTCAGTACAGGGTTCCCACTCTTTTCTTGAAATTATTTTCCAGGACATTTTCAAGACTTTCAGTGTACAAGCCAAGTTATCATAACTACAGTTTGCCGATATCTTGATATGATCATATATATATATATATATATATATATATATATATATATATATATATATATATATATATATATATATATGTGTATGATCATATCAGGATATATTTAGAAACAGATATGATATTGTACCTACCTATACTGTTATATTGACAATATAGTTGTGGAAAGATTTTTGTCTTTCACAATCCCACCTGCTTTCCTCTACTTACAATGCAACACAACAAAAACAGAAGTTATTCTCTACTTTAGTTCATACCAGAGGTGCGATATTGTGTCATCATCAAGTCATCTCCATGTCAATTTTTTTTTGTTCTGCTCAGCAACTGAACCAGGTTAATTCACTATGCTGTTTGAAATCACCTGGTTTAATTGCTGAGCAGAACAAAAACATGACAGAGATTTTTTTAAGTTTATTTTTATTTATTCACAATTATAAATAAAACACAAAACAGGTTTGCGAAAACAAAAACTGAAAAAGATGACTTGACACAATGTAACTCCTCTGGTCCACACTGCTATTTTACGAGCTGAAATCACTTTAAAAGTCCAAACTGTATTCGCAATCTGTTACTAACAATTATCAAACTTTTAAATTAATTGCACCTGCTCACACCAAGGCAAATTACGCATCCGGTATACATAATGGCATAAATTGATGAGTTGTGTCTTTTTGACTAAATTATTTTGATTTACCAAATCTTTGTAATTTTTTTGTCATATTGATGAAATTGATTTACATTTTGTAAAGCTAAATGTGTTTAAATGTAAAATCCATTTAGCCTCCTGGATAATAAGAAGTAAAATATTATGATAAATTAGAAATTAAATTTCGGTATATATCGTGTATCCCAAGCTTTGGAGAAGTGTTATTTTCTGCAATTGTATGGTACCTTATATCTTGTGTGGGAGCCATTTTAACTGAAGGTGTAGTTATTGGTTTTGACACTAGAGGGAGGCAAGCCCACTGAACTTTTGAACAAGTCACTGTCTCCACCTCTATTTAATCATGGTGCAAATGGGCACAGGTGTGTTGGATGGAGACAGGGGCAAACAGTTTTGGACCGTGCTGAAGCAGGTTAGATTATGTTGGAGCTTACAGGAAGAATTGATTGACTATGGGAACATATGTCGGATGGATCTGTAAGAAAATAAAGGAACAACATTTTATTTCACCCCACGCGTCAACTGGTCTGTCCTCTTCCTTCACCTGTGGTGGATGGGTTTCGTTTGGAGAAACTTTGGCCCCACATTCTAAGTCCAAAACTGCCTTTTTTAAAGTCAAAGGCCAGGAGGAAACAGGTTCCAGTGAAGTGGATCAGGGCCCTGTTGGAGGTGCTGCTGGATCGGGCCCTGTTGGAGGTGCTGCTGGATCGGGCCCCGTTGGAGACAACGCTGTCTTTGGGTCCTGAACGGGCTGCTTGGGTTCACGCTGTTCTGGCCATTCACCTGCAGGAGCTTTGCGTCATAGAAGAAATAACAGGTTACGCAAGCCTAATAAAGAGGTATGTGTAGTGCTTCCAAATGGTTTACTGATGAGCATATACATGCCTGCTCCAGCGCAAACAAATCAAAGCTCATGTGAAGCTGTGTTTGCTTAACTTCAATGGAGGAAGACTGTGATTCTGATCCAGCCCTTGGGTCTGGCTCTCAAAGATCAAATCTCAATGTTGAGTCTTTAGAGAAAATTCAGACTGTGGTGAAACGTACTGTTAAATTAACTGAAAAGGGTCTCATTAAAAATTGCAAATTTGCGAAATGAAAGAAAGCAGAAGCTGAGAAAGATCTCTAAATTAAAAGAGACAATCTTGGGTTTGATGGATGATGCTTCTTTTGTTAATGAGGTAAAGGTCTCTCTTGAAAAATATAATGCTTTTGTTAACAATGCTAAAACCCAACATGAGACTTTGAGGGGCTATGTACCCACGGATGAGTTTGAACAGGATGAAAGGTGGTTTAAGGTAAAAATGATGGGTGTTCGTGAATTTAATGATTTGGTGAATGAGTGGGTGGTTGAGAATGAAGGGTTGGGCCCATATGAAGGAAATGTTAAAGAGGTTGTTTCAACAGATGTGTGGGGTTTAAAACCCGAGCTAAGTAACATAGAACCCCATGACAGCATTTCTAACATTCAGAGTAATGGGACAAGCAAATCTAGCAGGTCCTCATCTAGATCTACATTTCTGCAAGCCAAGGCGGAAAGGGCTGGACTTGATGCTCGTGCAGCTGCATTAAAAGAAAAACATGCTCTAGAGGAAAGAGCCAACAAACTGAGACGGCAAATCGAAAGTTTAGAAACGGAAGCAGAAATAGCTGCATCCACAGCAAAACTTGCCGTCTTGGATATTACTAAAAGTTGTAGCATCTCTTCAATGCATCAGTCCGATGGAATGGAATCCTATAGAGGAAAAAGGGATCAGCAAAGCAACAATTGGACGTGGAGGAACCTGACAAAGGAGAGACATTAGCAAGCCATCCTGTTACAAGAAACCATTTAACAAACAGGAACTCTTTAACTACCTCTCGATCAAACACACATGAATCTGGAGATGTTTTTCAACTTCTGCAAAAACAAAATGAAATCATGATGATGCTTGTTGAAACTCAAAGATCACACTTTCTACCAACTCGTGAGATTCCTGTGTACAATGGAGACGCCTTACAATTCAAAACATTCATTAAAGCATTTGAACAAGGTGTGGAATCAAAAATAGAAAATCAAGATGACCGTCTACACTATCTTGAGCAATTCACTTCAGGCCAGCCAAAAGAGCTAGTCAGGAGTTGCCAGCACTTGCCGTCAGAAAGAAAATACAGTAAAGCCAAGGAACTTCTCACAGAGCATTTTGGAAATGAATTAAAGATAACTGCTGCTTATGTGGACAAGATAAATGCATGGCCTGCTATCAAACCTGAGGATGTTAAAGGCCTTTCTGCTTATACCCTATTTCTGCAGAGTTGTTGTAATTTAATGGAGGAACTAAGCTATTTGGATGAACTCAAAATGCTGGCTAATATGAAAACCATTGTACAAAGCTTCCATACAAACTCAGAGAAAAATGGAGACTTGTGGCATGTGACATTCGTGAAGACAAGCAGCGTCGAGCTGAGTTAATAGACATTGTTCACTTTCTTAAACATCAAGTTAAAGCAATGTCAGATCCTGTTTTTGGTGACATCCAAGACATAAAAAATAAAGAGAGGTCACAACCTACAGCTCAGATGAGGAGAAGCAGCTTTGCAACCACTGTTCTTAATTTTGCTAGACCCCCAATTAAAACAAGAACAATTGACACTCAAACTCAAGCACCAGTATGTGCATTTTTATCTTGTTTGAAGTGTGCACAACAGCACACTCGAGAGGAGTGCCCAAAGATGAAAGGGCTGATCCAAAAGGAAAAGCTAAACTTCTTAAAGAACAGTGGAGTTTGTTTTGGCTGCCTACGTGCTGGACACGTCAGTAAGGACTGTAAAAATGGCATTTTATGTAAAATATGCAACCAAATGCATCCAAGCATTCTTCATATTAACCGAACAGAAGATACAAAGGAGCACAAGAAAGAAAGGGTTATCTCTGCATGCAGTCAAACAGGACGTCATTGTCTCCACCTCTATTTAATCATGGTGCAAATGGGCACAGGTGTGTTGGATGGAGACAGGGGCAAACAGTTTTGGACCGTGCTGAAGCAGGTTAGATTATGTTGGAGCTTACAGGAAGAATTGATTGACTATGGGAACAAATGCCGGATGGATCTGTAAGAAAATAAAGGAACAACATTTTATTTCACCCCACGCGTCAACTGGTCTGTCCTCTTCCTTCACCTGTGGTGGATGGGTTTCGTTTGGAGAAACTTTGGCCCCACATCTTGTATTTGACAGTAATGCTCAAATGTTTATTTATCCCCCTCTTACTTTCTTGTACTTTCTTCAAAAAGTATATTATGTTCAATAAATCACCAAAACAAACTCCTTCAGGTTACCGTTTTACTGTTTACTTACAGCTGACTTAGTCTGACACCTGCATTCCAGAAGTAAAAATGAAAATCACTGCAAAAGTAAATCAAAAATATATATTTCAAACTCAAACCCTATCCTGCAGTGCAAAAAAGTCTATAAAACAAAGCAATGTCATTTCAGTAAAAATGTTCCTCTAAAAGAAATCTCAGTTATTGTAGCTTCTTGACGCTCTCCTGCAGATCTTCCAGTGTTTTAGCTAGGGCTTTGTAGCGTTGTGGTTTTAGGCTCTTTTATGAAAGAGGAACCATGCTAGGTATTAATTCAGAATATTAATTTTTAATAAATCAATAACCAAATTTTATATTGTTAAGAAGACTCAAAGGTTGTTTTCATCGATAAACTGACGATAATATCTGTGTGTCTGTGTTTCAGTTCAATGAACAAACAAGTTTCAAAATTAAAAGTTTTAATTCTTCAAACTAGACTAATGATTTTGAAATTGACAAACATGGGAATAACAATCAACATTGGCAACTTGTGGGACAATCTTTAACAGTTGATATGATCAAATAGACCTTGTGGTGAATTTATGAAGATTGAGAATGTTGTGATATGAATGCGTGTGTGAGTCTGATTTTGCTTCAGGAAGAAACAGGTGTCTGAGTGAAGTGATGGTTTGGATAAACTTAGGTCTTATCAGAGAACTGCATCAAACGCTAAATACCGTGCTTTGTCTCACCGAACTCTTGCGGACCCTCTTTCGGATCCGGGCCGTGGAGGATGGTGATGGTTCATCCAGATGACACCAGCGGCTGACAGGGGAGACGTAGGTGTCGAACGGAACCTGTCCAGAGTTGCCCTCGGTACACGTAGATGGAAAAGCGTTTTGTCGATGCGTTTGTTAAGTTTAGTTCATTCAGAAATCAAAAGACTCGGGATGAGCCTGCGTTAGCAGTTGCAATTCAGCTGTCCTGTCTGGCTTGGCAGGAACAGCGTGAGGGGGGGGGGGGGGGGAGAAACGAGCCGACCGGCTCTGTCCCCCCTTAAGCGTTTATTCAGGTCCTCTCTCTTTCGTTGTCAAGCACGAACTGAAATCATAAAACTGAAACTTACCAAAAGCCTTTCTCTTCTCAAAGCAAAACGTGTACGTCAGCAAATGTGTTTTGGAGTTTACTGTGAGCAGATGTGCGTGGGCGTGTTTGGGTGTGTGAAGAAGCAGGAGTGTGAAGGTCATTACCAAACATTCTCAACATTAACATTTAATTAAGAATGGATTAATTAAATCTCTTATAATTACCCAAAGCATAAGAATCATTCATTTGATTAAAACACATTTATAATGAGCAAATTGATGATTAAACTTTTAACATTCAAAACAAGAAAAGGAAGTTTAAACTTTATGTTTTGACTTGTTCTGGGTACAACTCATGGAAACACGTCTTCTGGACGCTGCAGGTGGCTGATGTTATGGCTTCTTCCAGACTCTCGCAGACTTCATGTCTGCAAAGGTCCCAATCTGTGTGTTAAAGTTCTGAGCGACCCAGTCGGGTCAAACACCAGCTTTGTGACAGAAAACCCACACTTCCTCACGTTACAGCTTGTAGCTCTTCCTTTTTCTCAGCCACACTTTTGCAATAAGCATTGGATTTGGACAGTAATATGAAGTCCCGTTTTTTTCTGCTTTCATCGCCATTTTGTCTGCCTCTTTCTGCATCATCTCACTGCTTTTCATTCTTCTTCTCTGTTTTGCTTTGACATTTTCTATGTCTTGGTGGAGTTCCTTTCTTTTCCTCTCATTTGCAGTTTGTTTTTTATTCTTTTTTCATCCTTGAGGTATTGCATATACCTCATTCTGGCTCCTTTACAGTGTTGGATTAGTTCTTTTGGCAGGGCTTCATTAACTGCACGCCCAGCCATTGCATCCTGGACCAGCCACAATGCTATCAGACTCCTCTCTTTCAAGTTTTCCACTAGCATGTCCTTGTTCACGGAGTATCCTCGCTCCGCTGCTGCTTGTCCATGAGACAGCGTTAGGAGACATTTCATCATGTCCCACAGTGCTGCATACTCTGCTCTACCACTGATAAATCTCCCAAAAATTCCTCAAGCCTGCATCTGTATGAAAAATCTTGGAATTCTGCCTTGAGGTTTACACTTGCATGCACTGAGAAAGTTTTATACTGAGCAAGGACTTTGTCGCACTCTGAGGCAGTGCACCATTCTGCATTGAGGAGAACCTGTAGGAGTTTCTCAAACTTTGCTATTGCATGCTCAGTTTCTGTGACCATGATCACAGGGTCGAGGGAGCTCATGTGCCGCACTGCTGGGTATGCAAGTGGACTTCTCTCCATAATCTTTTTGCAGGTCACAGCAAGGAAAGTGACACATTTGTTCATGAACACCTGTATGTTCACTGGATTTTACTGGAGCTTTTCAGATGCTTTCTGTAAAGCTTGTTTTGTGGCAGATCCAGGTCCCAGTTGTTGGCACATGGATTGATTTGTTTTGCACATCAAGTTTCAGCAGCTGGACAGGTGTTTTCATCTTCTCCAATTCTTCTCTTTTAATAAAGCATGACAGCAAGCATCTCAGGATAGACTTAAGCTCTTTTGCAAGGAAAGGCACCATTGGTGCATCTGTCTGGAATTTTTCCAAAAAACGCTTTAGCTGTCTAGCAACAAATGCAAAAAACTGGAGTTTAGCCTGAAAGAGAGGATCAGCTGTGGCCCCTTTTACTGTACAGTAGGAAGCAGATGATGGTACTTTGCTTTTTGGGAGTTTCTGGTGGCTGCTGATGTACTGTTGCACTGCTGGCCACACTTCCATTGCCCGCTCTGCAACTGTCAAGTCTTCAACCCATCGATGGGCACAGAATTTCAGAGGAAATGTTGTTGTTTTGGTCACCTCAATGAAGTCAGCACGTCTTGCTGGTGAGTCATGGAACATCTGCCAAAGTGCTCTAAGCACATGTCCCACCTTCCAACCGGTTTCTCTTTCTCCATCTTGAAAACTTCCATGAAGAACGTGCAAACCACAGCTTCCCAAATGTATCTTTGGTGAATCTGGGTCCTCTTGGCTTTTGTCCTCTTGGAATATCCTCAGGAGCTTCCAGTTGACAGCAGGACCATCCATTGAAATCTGCAACAACCGAAATAGGCCAGCGGCTGTGGGTCTGGCCTCTGAGCGGTCACGCTTAGAGGCTTCTGGGCTGCCGCATGATGTTGTCGCCACGATTCAGAGTGTGTGGGCGCTCTCTACTGTTACATCTTATGCTGCTAAATGGGCAGCTTTCCAGAAATGGTGCACGGAGCGAAATGTTCAAGCGCTCTCCTGCCAGCTGGCGGATGTCCTATCGTTTCTGCAGATGCTGATGGACAGGGGCCTCGCATTCAGCACTATTAAAACATATGCCGCAGCTATCTCATCCTGTCACCAGGGTTTTGGAGATAGATCTGTTTTCAATCATCCCCTATCAAAACATTTTCTAAAGGGTGTCAGAAGGAACAGTCCTGTGTCCCGCCCGCTATTTCCCCAGTGGGATCTAACGGTGGTTCTGCGTGGCTTATCTGGAGCCCCATTTGAACCCTTGGACCAGGTCTCACTCAAGTTCCTGTCGCTTAAAACTGCCTTGCTGCTGGCACTGCCATCAGTCAATCAAGAGCATTTTAGAGCATTTTGAAATCACTGAAAGTTTGGTTGTATATGGGCAATTTAAAATGGCCTTTATTTTGGAAAGCAACATCAGAATGATTTGATATTGATATGGTATCACTGTGGGGTTGTATACTGTTGATCTTAAGTGGAATTACCCTGTGGAAACAGCAATTTCCCATTTTAGAGCATTTTGAAATCACTGAAAGTTTGGTCGTATATGGGTGTTTTAAAAAGGCCTTTATTTTTGGGAAGCAACATCAGAATGACTTGACATTGATATGGTATCACTGTGGGGTTGTATACTGTTGATCTAAAGTGGAATTACCCTGTGGAAACAGCAATTTTCCATTTTAGAGCATTTTGAAATCACTGTTATGGCATTTTGAAATCACTGAAAATTAGGTGAATTGTGGACCATTTAAAAAGGCCTTTATTTTGGACAGCAACATCAGAATGACTTGATATTGATTTGGTATCACTGTGGGGTTGTATACTGTAGATCTAAAGTGGAGTTACCCTGTGGAAACAGCAATTTTCCATTTTAGAGCATTTTGAATTCACTGTTATGGCATTTTGAAATCACAGAAAATTAGGTCAATTGTGGACAATTTAAAAAGGCCTTTATTTTGGAAAGCAAGATCAGAATGACTTGAGATTGATATGGTATCACTGTGAGGTTGTATACTGTAGATCTAAAGTGGAATTACCCTGTGGAAACAGCAATTTTCCATTTTAGAGCATTGTGAAATCACTGAAATTTGGTCGTATATGGGCAATTTAAAAAGGCCTTTATTGTGGAAAGCAACATCAGAATGACTTGATATTGATATGGTATCACTGTGGGGTTGTATACTGTTGATCTAAAGTGGAATTACCCTGTGGAAACAGCAATTTTCCATTTTAGAGCATTTTGAAATCACTGTTATGGCATTTTGAAATCACTGAAAATTAGGTGAATTGTGGACAATTTAAAAAGGCCTTTATTTTGGAAAGCAACATCAGAATGACTTGATATTGATTTGGTATCACTGTGGGGTTGGATACTGTAGATCTAAAGTGGAGTTACCCTGTGGAAACAGCAATTTTCCATTTTAGAGCATTTTGAAATCACAGAAAATTAGGTCAATTGTGGACAATTTAAAAAGGCCTTTATTTTGGAAAGCAAGATCAGAATGACTTGAGATTGATATGGTATCACTGTGAGGTTGTATACTGTAGATCTAAAGTGGAATTACCCTGTGGAAACAGCAATTTTCCATTTTAGAGCATTTTGAAATAACTTAAAATTAGGTCAATTGTAGACAATTTAAAAAGGCTTTTATTTTGGAAAGCAACATCAGAATGACTTGATATTGATAGGATTAGGGTTAGGCTTGGGGTTGGGTTAGGGTTAGGGAGGGTCCTGCTGCCCAAGGGCAGCTGGACCTCCCGTACACAGACACCCTGCGTGTAGTCTGCCGGTCAGTCCACTATCTCTCATTGAGTCCTCCGGGGATATGTGTTTATAACCTGTTGATCCATGTTTTTTCAGCCCTTTTCCTCTGAGGGGCTGACCACCTTGGGTTGGATTCAAGGACAGAGGCCGTCAATGCATCCCAGCCATGATGAATAAAATGTTTGACCAAGGGGATGTGTGTCTCTTTCTTTTGGATGATGTTGTAACGATGTTGGGTGAAGCGTGTTAGAATTGTGTTCGCTGTTTCTCCCACGTATCTAATTTTGCAGGTTTTACATGTTATTAGATACACACAATTCTTGGATTTGGGTCCCGCTGTCAGTGTGGTGGGGTAAACTGATTTGTTGGACTGGTTCTGAACCCAGCGTAGTTGTTTGAATAATACCCCGTGACCTTTGACCTTGTGTTCCCTTAGGGGTTTGATTTGGGCTTTCACCAGACGGTCCTTTAGATTTGGATTTCGTTTATAGGCCGCAATTATTCTGAAGTCAGTTAGGAGTTTTGATTCAGATTGGAATTTTGTAAAATTGTTTTTAATATTGTGGATCAGCCGTCCGGCTGATTTGGAGTAGGTCATGATGATTGGGAGCATAGGTGCTGTACTCGGGGGTCTGGACTTTAAAAGGATGCTCTGCATGTCCGCAAAAATGACCTTGAGTAGCCCCTGTTTTGCAGGGCCGAGAATAGTGTTTTTGTGGCCTGCTCAAAATCCTCCTGTCGGGTACAGATTCTGTGAAATCTGAGTAGCTGTGATTGCACCAGTCCTGCGTATGTGTGTTTGGGGTGGTGGCTGGACTTGAAAAGTAGTGTGTGTGTGTGTGTCGGTTGGTTTAAAGAACACTTTGGTGTCCAACTTATGAGCGTTTGTAAATTCTGGGCCCTTAAATGTGGTGGTGTCCAGGAAATCTACTGACGGAGTGTTGATAGTGGCCTTAAGTGTGATGGACGGATTGTGGGTGTTAAGCGTTAGGAGAAACTGTGTGAAGTCTTCTTCTGAGTGAGTCCAGACACCCCAGATGTCATCCAGGTACCTGTAGTAATATAGTGGTTTTTGGGGGCATTTATCGACTGCCTCTGCCTCCCACTGAGCCATGAATATGTTGGCATAGGCTGGGGCAAATTTCTTGCCCATGGCTGTCCCTTTGATCTGAAGGAAATACTGGCTGTTGAATTCAAAATCGTTGCGTCTCAGGTTAATATCTAGTAGTTGGAGTAGTTCTTTGTCAGGACGTTTGCTGTTTGGGTGGTTAATGAGGATGTTTTTTACGGCTGTGATGCCTTCTGTTATATCAATGTTTGTGTAGAGGCTGTCTACATCCATTGTAAATAGCATCGCTTGGTCGGGTATGGTTGTGGATTTAATTTTTTCTATAAAATCATGTGTCTTTAATGTAGCTGCTGTGTAGAATCGACAAGGGGGTGAGGTAGTGGTCAATGAATTCTGCCGAATGGTAAGTTTCACTCCCACAATCTGAGACAATCGGACGTCCTGGGGGAATCTCATATGGTTTGCTCCATTTGTCAGGTTCCTTATGAATTTTGGGTAGCAGATAGAACCTCCGGGCTCTCGGTTCTGTTGATCCTAGTAAATAGTTCCTCTGTTTGGCATCAATGAATTTCTTTTCATACAGATTTGAAATGATTTTTGAGACCAGGGGGATTGTTTCTGGGAAAATTGGTTTGTTAAATTTTTTTATAATAGTTGGTGTCCAGTAGTTGCCTTTTTCCCTCCCAGATATACTGTTCCCTGTCCAGGATTACAATAGAGCAGCCCTTGTCTGCCGGTTTTATAATTATATTCCCATTTTTGGTTAGCTCATCCAATGCTTTGCTCTCCTCTCTGCTTAAGTTTGGTTTTGATCTGGACATGTGAAGTCTTTCGTCAAAATAACTTAGGTCTCTATCAATAAGCTTATTCACCTCAGGTGGTAGAGAGCCAGCAGGGGGCGTCCATTGAGATTCTGAGGTGAACGGCTTGCTCTGTTTTATTTTGGTGGTGTTGTTATCTTTGAAGTGAACAGCCAGTTTTATCCTTCTGTGGTATTTTTGTAAATCATATCTAAGTTGTAGTCTGTTGTCATCCATTCTGGTTTTGTTCCTGGATGGAATGAAGGTTAGACCCTTGGATAAGAGTGAACACTGAGCCTCTGAGAGCACAAACCGTTTAGACAAGTTGCAAATATTGTTCTTTAAAGACCTTTGGAGCCCATCCTGCTGAGGCAGGCTCACTGGGCTCTTTATTTTAAATACTGCCCCCAGTGTTGGAATAGCCGGTTAGCAGTAAATTTGGTCCAGTGGACCTTGTCCTTTTTGACCTTAAATTGGCTCCGTTCCAAAGCGGGGATGCAGTGTCGGAGGCTGAGGATGAAGTTGTTTTGGTGTAACAGCATCATCTGTTCCTTGTGGGGTAGAGCTGTGGAGAAATTGATTGCCGGTACCAAAATCTCCGCATTGGGGCACTTTTGTGCAGCACAGTGTAGCGCTGCCCTGATCTCACTGATTAAACCCTTCTTATCTGTGTGACAACGGTTATTAATACCACAAGACAGGATTATTTGTTTCACATCAGTTGAAACCACCGCCCTACGAAATAGGTCGGCAACATGCTTCCATTTCGCCCCTGGGAAAGAGTCTATCTGTACATTCTGTGTGTAGTGGTTGGCAAATTTGCTGACATTTGAATCACCCACAATCACCCATTTTTCATTTAATTTTAATGACCAGTCCCGTGTTTTATTGAAGGTGTTCTGGTGCCTGTGCGGCCTGTTTACCTCCGGGGGGGGGGGGGGTCGTGGTCACCGCCCCTGATGTATCAGCCGTGGAGCAGGTGGGTTTGGGCTGTGACCGCAGGCTGTAGGGGAAGGCGAGTTGGCGCTGTGTGCTCATCTCCATCCTTCTTTGTAGGTTTATGGATGGCACCAGGGTGTGACCACATCCGGGAGAGGTTCCCCGCTGTGGTTTCGGGCTGTTGATCGGGCGTAAGCTGAACCAACGCTTGGGCCCGAGTGGCTGTTGTGCGGGAGGAGGGGCTGGATCCTCGGGTTGGACGTCCTCAGGCTGGGTCGTGACGTCCTCGATGTCGTCTGCAGCTCCAGCCCCTGTCGGCTCTCTGTGCATTTGTGCCACAGTGGTGGTTTGCCTTGGCGTGATCCTCTGCTCCTCCGTCCTTTTTCTGCCTCTCGTTGTCCCCTCACGCTGTGGGAGGGCTTCCGATGTCGGTTGGGGGGGGGGCGGTTGTGATCGGGGACGCTCCCCGTGCAGGCGGTTGTGGACATGGTTTCACGTCTGACGCTGTGGGCGACCATCCTGTGGCGATCGGCTCCGTCATCGTGGCGGACGTGGTCCGGTCCGGGGTTGGCGAGGTGGTGCGTTGGGCAGGACCCCCCTGGGTTGTCGGTGGGGGCGGGTTGGGGATAGCCGTGGGTCTCCTTCGGTCCTCCGTGTTCCCCCGTCTGTCGGGTGTCGCAGCAGGCTCATCCATCCGGCCAGACAGCACGTAGGTCTGGATCTCGTTGAGTGTTTCAGTTTGGAAACGGTTGCCCAGGTTCCGTCTGATCCACTTGGTGGCTATTTCCAGCGGAGCTAGGAAGTCTCCGCTGTAAGCTTTTAAAGTTTCTTTCTCCGTTTGCACCTCGTCTTCATAGTGTTGCTTCAGGATTGTAACCGTGTTATAGGCCCATGATCTTGCATTCCCATCTATGAGTGTTAGGGTTCTGCTGCTTGGGGCTGCAGGTTTAATCACCGTTGCTAGGTGCGTTGCTATGCGCTGAATTGCTGGTGTATTTCTGTTGGTGTCCGCCACATTTTTCAGGTGATGTGTGGCTTTGAGTAGCCTGTTCAGAACTCTAACCTTCGCAGCAAAGTCCGGGTCGTTGGATCTTTGTGTTTGGTTCTGATGGTTCTGGTTGTGGGCACGGGATGGTGCCCGGTTCTGTTCGCCTCTGTCATTGCGGTTCCGTCTTCCTTGTTGGAACCGGTGGTTGCGCTCTACGTGGCGTTCACCCGTCTGTGGTCTCCATGCGTCCGTTGGTTCGGCCCTGACCGCCTCCGCGTAGGAGCGGTGCCTCGGAGGCTGTTGGGCAGGGTGTCGTCTTTGGAGGCATCCGGAGCTGTCTCCGAAGGCCCGATGGTCAGTTTGTTCATGACGGCGGTTAGGCTGTTGTTGACTGCGGCGCCGTCCAGGCCTCCGGCGGCTGACCCGGGTCCATCCGTCGTCGTCCGGTTCATCCCTGTAGTCCCACATCTGTGCAGGATCGTGCCGTTGGTTTTGTTGAAGATTTATTCTTCAACTTTCTTACCTCACTAACTGTGGAGGGCTATCTGTGTTAGCCGTGGAGTTCAAAAAATGATTGAGGCTCACAAAGTGTTCTCTGGGAACTTTTCTTTTTAATAATGTAACAAAAAGGTAAAATAACATAAAAAGTACATAATCTATTTACAGTACAAGCTCATAATCGCGACGTTTCGACCCATGAATAGGTCTTCTTCAGGCAAAAGAGCTTGTGAGGAGAGCGTCCAGCTAGGTTGCTCTCCCGTAACTGAAATAAAATTCAAACTTGCGCAAACAGGCGCTAAAAGCAGTTAGTGGGTGATGATTGGTCCAAACGGCGTCTTGCGTACTTTCGTGAGTTTGAAGCAGGACCACAAGAAGCGTTGGTGGGGGCCGCTCGCCCTGGTGGCCGGTCGGAGAAGTTTCAGTTCTGTTTTGCTCCCCCTAGTTGTGGACGATGTGTTATACATACACCAGTACATTGTTATACATGTTGGTACATCCGGTCCAAGGTGAGGCCCCACAGCAGTTCTGAGTCAGTAGGTCTCCCCCTAACGGGGGTAAGACCTCTTACCACATGTGAGCAGTTACATAACAGTATTTACAAGGCATGACATGTGATTTGAGGCTCAGTGTTAAAAAAATGTATAAAATGATAAAATGAGATCATAGACCTTAGATACCGTATTTACATAACCTCATCCAGCGTTATGACAGATTCTGCCTAACCACTGGGCTGTTTGAAACCATGTTAGTAATAAGAAAACCTTTTTCTCTTTATTGTCCATATGTTAAGGAGATAAAAATCCATCCAAAGACTGGGGCTCACTCTGCAATTCTCTGAGGAAAGTTTCTGAGGGGGACTACTCCCGGCTGAGGGTAAATAGGTAAGTGAGAAAAAAGACAGAATAACCCTAAAAATAAACCAAATTCGTTTTCACCGACAGGCCGGGTTGAGGTCTGTCAAACTGGGTTCGTTTGTGGTCTTCTTGCCCCCTCCTGTGGTTAAGATGGGCATTGCATCTGTTTACATTCCTCCTAGTAGTAACACAGAGTGTTGTTTTTTTTTTTTTTTTTTACAAATGAAGATAAATGCCTTTAGGTTCCCAGAAGAGTTACTAAATGAGTTGCTTTCAGTTTGGGCATTCTTACAAAGCCTGTAGGAACCTTTGAGAGTATTTTTATAGGATTTGACCCTCAAAATTAGCATTCTGTAGGGGAGGGGCTCGGGGTGATGTTGGTGTCACAGGGCTCCTCTTTATGTTTAAACTGTGGGTTTGAGGGTTAGACTCCCTGTTTTTAGGGTTAGGTGGAGTAGATGGAGTAGATAAATCTCAGTGAGTCCCCCTGAATTGGTAAATTAACCAAAACAGTTTGAATGGGGAGTCACTGGCAATGCACGGGCCGTCGCATGTCACTCTGGAACCCCTCCCCAATCGTTGGTTCGTATCCATAAAGAGTAAAACAGCAGAGTAGGGAAAAATTAAAGGATCGAATAAAGGAACACTAAGAAGTAGCAAAAAATTAGAATAAATAAAGAAGAATAAAGAAAAAACTAGGTTGGAACAAAAACCGGTTCGGAACAGGTCCCAGATATGGAGTCATGGTGTAATGTCGCCCACATCCGAGCCAGAATCGGCTGACCATGGTCCCCCCAAGTTCAAGTCCAAAGTGTAGTAGAGAGGGAAGGGGAAAGGCCAAGAGATAAGAACAGAATAGAGAATACAGAAAAAATCCTTAAGGTAAGGGTGGGGTGAAGGGTGAGGGTTAGATTCTAGGTTTACAATGAGTAGGAGACTAGTAGCTTACAGCTAAAGACTAATGATTTAAACCCACCATCCTTAAGGGAAGGGCGGGGTGAAGGGTGAGGGTTAGATTCTAGGTTTACAATGAGTAGGAGACTAGTAGCATACAGCTAAAGACTAATGATTTAAACCCACCATCCTTAAGGTAAGGGCGGGGTGGAGGGTGAGGGTTAGATTCTAGGTTTACAATGAGTAGGAGACTAGTATCATACAATTAAAGACTAATGATTTAAACCCACCATCCTTAAGGTAAGGGTGGGGTGAAGAGTGAGGGTTAGATTCTAGGTTTACAATGAGTAGGAGACTAGTATCATACAATTAAAGACTAATGATTTAAACCCACCAACCTTAAGGTAAGGGTGGGGTGGAGGGTGAGGGTTAGATTCTAGGTTTACAATGAGTAAGAGACTAGTAGCATACAGCTAAAGACTAATGATTTAAACCCACCAACCTTAAGGTAAGGGCGGGGTAAAGGGTGAGGGTTAGATTCTAGGTTTACTATGAGTAGGAGACTAGTAGCATACAGCTAAAGACTAATGATTTAAACCCACCATCCTTAAGGTAAGGGCGGGGTGAAGAGTGAGGGTTAGATTCTAGGTTTACAATGAGTAGGAGACTAGTAGCATACAGCTAAAGACTAATGATTTAAACCCACCAACCTTAAGGTAAGGGCGGGGTAAAGGGTGAGGGTTAGATTCTAGGTTTACAATGAGTAGGAGACTAGTAGCATACAGCTAAAGACTAATGATTTAAACCCACCAACCTTAAGGTAAGGGCGGGGTAAAGGGTGAGGGTTAGATTCTAGGTTTACTATGAGTAGGAGACTAGTAGCATACAGCTAAAGACTAATGATTTAAACCCACCATCCTTAAGGTAAGGGCGGGGTAAAGGGTGAGGGTTAGATTCTAGGTTTACAATGAGTAGGAGACTAGTAGCATACAGCTAAAGACTAATGATTTAAACCCACCAACCTTAAGGTAAGGGCGGGGTAAAGGGTGAGGGTTAGATTCTAGGTTTACAATGAGTAGGAGACTAGTAGCATACAGCTAAAGACTAATGATTTAAACCCACCATCCTTAAGGTAAGGGCGGGGTGAAGAGTGAGGGTTAGATTCTAGGTTTATAATGAGTAGGAGACTAGTAGCATACAGCTAAAGACTAATGATTTAAACCCACCATCCTTAAGGTAAGGGTGGGGTGAAGGGTGAGGGTTAGATTCTAGGTTTGGTCAGGGTTAGAGCGAAAGATCAGGGTCAGGGGCTAAAAATAAGATAAATAGGTGGCATTAACAGACCTCTATCGTTTAAAACAGTATTTGTAACTCCATCCTAAAACCATGTCTGTATTTCCCTCTATGAGCGGCGTTAGTTAGGCAAACCCAGAAAATCCTGTAATTGTAATAACCAAGAAGACATCTTTAGAACAAAAAAATTTTTATAATCCAGCAAAATTGAAGAAATCCCAGACAAACATCATGATCATGTAATTTATGTCAACCTGAAATAACACAAAAGATCACTCTCTCTATAAAGGCAAAGGAAGGGAGATGAACCACAATAAGTTATTGCAGGATTTAGGTTTGGATCTTAAAATGAGTGTATAAGGAAGTGTAAATTTGGATCAATCTCATTTATTCCAAATCTTGACACATCATCAGTAGTGTGCCTTGGGATCAACGGATCGTTTCGGCCTTTTAAACACTATACGATCCTACTCCAAGGTGGCCCGACGAGGTGATCATTCTCGCCGTGTGTCAGACTAAATTTTGAAAAACATCCAAAAGGGATTTATGGCCAGCTCCTGAGAGCCATATTTGTCCTTTCTATTAGTTATTATTTGTTAATTAATAATGTATTGCTGTAACTATTTGTTTATTTAGACATTTTAATGTTGTTATTTTGTGTCCATCTAATAATTGGATCGTTTTAATCCTAAAGTCCTGTGTTTATGATTTATTTCAGAAAGCCGTTATAAAAATAAATCCTAAATTCACCATTGATGCTCTATTAAAATAGTCAAGTTGCCAAATCCCCTATTATTTTCAACCGTCATTCATTCACTCAGTCATTCCCCCTACTTTATTATTCCTTCTAACTAATAAGCTCACAGACCTCGTAAAAGTGAGATGAAATCAGCGAGTAATAAACCAGAAATCCAAACTTTTCTGTGCTCCTTAACCCAAAGGGGGGGTTTGGACCCAAACAAATCTGTTTGTTACTTATAAATCCCACCTGGCAATTAAATACCGTTTCCCAAAAGAGACATATTTAACAGGAGTAATAAGAAATGCAACAGAATAATGATCATCATCCGTTTCCCTGAGAAAGAGCAGCGTGTGACATGATCCAAGCAAAACATCGCCCCACCGATCAGTTGATCACAATCTACCAGCCATTGTATCACCCAGCCTCCTTTTATCCTTTTATATGAAATCATAGCAGCACCTTACCTGTAAATAATGTCGTGTTAGAGCCTCAGCGAAGTTTTCCTACATGTGAACGAAGCTGATCAGCTGTCCTAAATGTAAGCCGTCAGATCACCTCCGCTCCGTGAACACCTCAATCAAAGTCCTCTAAGCAAATAAAAAATATGTAATCAAATCACCCGTCGTCCACAGTAGCCATTTAAAATAACTTTCTAAAACGGTTCACAGCTCCGTTACACCCACCACCATACGTTGCGGCTTCAAACTGAACGCAGCCCGTCTTGCAGTCCCCACTGGAGACGAATACATCCAGCGTTCGTTACATAAAATGAAAAATCATCTTTCGTACCGCCGAGCAGCTGTCCGGTCCGAGCCAATGTCCCGAGTCCCATTTCTCCACCCGGTATTACGCGCACACTCCGATCACTGGCGTGTTAAGTCTGAGGCTGCCTCTCATCCGTACTGTTACAGCACCGTCCGTCACTCTCCTCTGAAACCCTGACCGCGTCCCCAGACTTATATTAAACAAACCATAAGGCGGTAACTTCCCAGATTACAGCATAATAAATATATTACCAGAATCCGCTCATGCATTTCTAAATCTCCTTACCTTACAGAAGAATAAAGATTTGCTTAAGTTAGGTCCTCGATTTCCCAGACCTTCTGAATACGCCCGTCAACTAGTCTAGACAAATCTCCCCCATTATAGTCCACAGGAACAGCCTCAGCTGGGTGACCTGGAGATTCCAGTCAAGTTAAAACATCTATAAATGGGCCTCGTTTGGGCTTGACCAAAATCTTAGTCTCCATTTAAGGCTTTAAGAAACATCGTGTACGTCTTGTGGTGTAAATGTCTTAATAAAATGGATGAGCAGCTATTATTTTAACCCTCAAAATCCAAAGCCCTGATTAGTGTCCTATAAAATCACCCTGTTGTTGATTCACCCAGGCAAAAATCAGTGAAGAGCACTCCCCTCTAACAACTACAATCAAAGGGACCCTTTTTTTAAGGGATTATTAACTGACTCGCCATATTCTGATGTAGTTATCTTTATCGGGGATTATTAAAGCTTGAAATAAATATTGTGGCATGTTAATGAAGCTTATTATATTGTTATTAACCAATAACTGGATCCTCCCCTCTGTCTAAGCTAGAAAAGTTAAATCCCACTGCAGTGCATTACACTATTATTACCAGAAACAGGTTTTTTATACTCTATTAATTTAGCTGTTTGTCTGATACATTTCATTTTAAGGAAAACAGAATACTGTAATGAGCTCTAGTACAGCTCATTTATCCTTGTTATTAATCCTCAAAAGGGATCTCTATATCTGGGTAAGAGTTAAGCACCTTTTATTTGTTATCTGCTTCATTCTTGTTTCAGCAAATTGTCGAGGATTAAAAAAATGCCGTGACTTCCTCATGTACTTCATTATCCTGTTATTAACTGACAAATGTATCCTATGTCCTGTTTAAGCTAGAAAAGTTAAATGTTCCTGGAGCTTATTCACTTATCAATATCAATAAGGAGTTTTTATGCTCAATTTAAGATCCAAAAATATTTTAGCTGTTTGTCTGATCCATTTCATTTTAAGGAAAACAGAATAATGTAATGAGTTCTTGTACAGTTCATTTATCATTATTATTAATCCTCCAAGTGGATCCCTATGTCTGGGTAAGAGTTAAACACCTTTTATTTATTATCTGCTTCATTCTTGTTTCAGCAAATTGTCGAGAATTAAAAAAATGCAGTGACATCCTCATGTACCTCATTATGCTGTTATTAACTGACAAATGTATCCTATGCCCTGTTTAAGCTAGAAAATTTAAATGTTCCTGCAGCTTATTCCCATATCAATATCAATAAGAAGTTTTTATGCTCCATTTAAGATCCAAAATTATTTTAGTTGCTGTCTGCTACAGTCCATTTAAGGGAATGTAGAATAATATAGTGAGCTCTTGTACAGCCCCTTTATTATTGTTGTTAACCTCAAATGGATTCCAGTCTCGATTTAGGGGTTAAGACCTTTTATTTATTGTCTGGTTAATTTCTATATTCAAGGGAAATAGTTGAAGTTTAATATAAATGCAGTGACCTTGTTCATGCCGCTTATCGTATTTTTACTATGCCACCAGAGATCTCAAACTATACTTCAAACTTTCCAAATTCCCTTATCCTTCATTTGGTCTATTTATTTCAAGGAGAATTATTTGAGAACTGCAATCATACAAACAGATACTCGTACTCCTCATTTTTGGGTACTACCCTCCAATAAAAACTAGTTTCTGTGTAAGGTTTGTTTTTTAATAATTTGAAAATATCTTGTTTGTTGTGTAGTTCATTTCCAGTTAGGGAAATCCTTGTAAACCCAAAATAAATTAATATCTTAATGTAAGTCATTTACTGTTACTTATCAGGTGCCAGAGGTCTTCAACCCAGGAGGGACAAAATACACACGTCCCTGCAGACAAAGGCCCCAAGAATCTTTGTATATGCAAAATGCCGTTACTAACACCTCCTCACTTGCAGACCCATGTCTCCCCCCCAAAAAAAACAGCTTTAGTTGGGAGACAAAAAGATACTTTAAATATAAAAAACTAAACCCTTGCCTTTTTAGACCTAAAATAAATCCTTCTTTTCATTTATCTCGTGTGGGCCTACATAAGGCCTTAAACCATCTTATTTTCCACACTAAACTTTGAGAAAACCTAAGTATAAAACCACTAGTTCAATTTAATTCTGTACCATGCAAATTGATCAAACAGAGTTTAGGGTGGCCTACTGCGTTTAAACACCCGTTACCCCCACTTCCTCTCAGGTCACAACCTAGCTCCTCCTGTCTACTTCTCATTAGCACCCCCCGGTGGTCAACAGAGAGATTACTGAAGTGTTGATCCAGCAGCTTAAGCAGCTCCTTTTAGAAGCCAAAAGGTGTAATGTCATTCATTAAATGTCCAATAAACCCTAACCTAAGAGTGTTACTTTTATCATATTCCAAGTAACCTTGTGATAAGATATTTATGTAAACCATCAGTGACCCAAACACTTATTCCCTTGTCAGCATGGTGTTTAACAACTCACAATACCACAGTTAAACTTATGAGTTTATTCTTACCATTCCCAATGTCACATAAGTCTATATAACCGAGCATCTGTTATTATAAACCCCTAGGATTCAAGTCCCAGGGTCCAGAAAAGTACAAATCTGACAGTATCAAAACCGAGCCCGACCTGCGAAAATAAACACTTTTTTCATATAGAAAAGAACATCAACCTTAAAATAATTAAAAAATTCTGACAAAGAATATCAGTTGTAACAGATAACCAAGACCCTTTCAGACTATCTGCTAATCCACCCGTTCTTTCATAAACCGTGGTTTTAAAGTGTGGATGAGCATAGATAAATAAAAATTTATTATAAGTTACAACTCGAAATTGAGAACATAAAAACAAATTTTTAAGAAAAATAAAAAAAGAAAGAGAGAGAAAAAAACGAGAGTAAGAGAGGTAGAGAGAGAAAAAAAACGAGAAGAGGAAAAATGGATTCGAAGGGAAAGGGATCCCAAATGGGATTTCTTTTTTCTGAAAACTAGGTTGGAACAAGAACTGGTCCGGACCAGGTATCAAATGTGGTGTAATGGTGTAATATCAACCACATCCGAGCCGTGATTGGCTGACCATGGTCCTCCCAATTCCCAATCCCAAATGTGTGAGGGAGGAGAATAAGAGTTGAGAGGTTGAAGTGGTAAGGTTATAATGGTTACCAACTTATTATGGTGCAAAGGAGTTCCGGTTATCCGAGGCACAGGCGAGTTAGGTGGAGTAGATAAATCTCAGTGAGTTCCCCCTGAATTGGTAAATTAACCAAAACAGTTTGAATGGGGAGTCACTGGCAATGCACGGGCCGTCGCATGTCACTCTGGAACCCCTCCCCAATCGTTGGTTCGTATCCATAAAGAGTAAAACAGCAGAGTAGGGAAAAATTAAAGGATCGAATAAAGGAACACTAAGAAGTAGCAAAAATTAGAATAAATAAAGAAGAATAAAGAAAAAAACTAGGTTGGAACAAAAACCGGTTTGGAACAGGTCCCAGATATGGAGTCATGGTGTAATGTCGCCCACATCCGAGCCAGAATCGGCTGACCATGGTCCCCCCAAGTTCAAGTCCAAAGTGTAGTAGAGAGGGAAGGGGAAAGGCCAAGAGATAAGAACAGAATAGAGAATACAGAAAAAATCCTTAAGGTAAGGGCGGGGTGAAGGGTGAGGGTTAGATTCTAGGTTTACAATGAGTAGGAGACTAGTAGCATACAGCTAAAGACTAATGATTTAAGCCCACCATCCTTAAGGTAAAGATGGGGTGAAGGGTGAGGGTTAGATTCTAGGTTTGGTCAGGGTAAGAGCAAAAGATCAGGGTCAGGGGCTAAAAATAAGATAAATAGGTGGCATTAACAGACCTCCATAGTTTAAAACAGTATTTGTAACTCCATCCTAAAACCATGTCTGTATTTCCTTCTATGAGCGGCGTTAGTTAGGCAAACCCAGAAAATCCTGTAATTGTAATAACCAAGAAGACATCTTTAGAACTAAAAAAATATATAATCCAGCAAAATTGAAGAAATCCCAGACAAACATCATAATCATGTAATTTATGTCAACCTGAAATAACACAAAAGATCACTCTCTCTATAAAGGCAAAGGAAGGGAGATGAATCATAATAAGTTATTGCAGGATTTAGGTTTGGATCTTAAAATGAGTGTATAAGGAAGTGTAAATTTGGATCAATCTCATTTATTCCAAATCTTGACACATCATCAGTAGTGTGCCTTGGGATCAACGGATCGTTTCGGCCTTTTAAACACTATACGATCCTACTCCAAGGTGGCCCGACGAGGTGATCATTCTCGCCGTGTGTCAGACTAAATTTTGAAAAACATCCAAAAGGGATTTATGGCCAGCTCCTGAGAGCCATATTTGTCCTTTCTATTAGTTATTATTTGTTAATTAATAATGTATTGCTGTAACTATTTGTTTATTTAGACATTTTAATGTTGTTATTTTGTGTCCATCTAATAATTGGATCGTTTTAATCCTAAAGTCCTGTGTTTATGATTTATTTCAGAAAGCCGTTATAAAAATAAATCCTAAATTCACCATTGATGCTCTATTAAAATAGTCAAGTTGCCAAATCCCCTATTATTTTCAACCGTCATTCATTCACTCAGTCATTCCCCCTACTTTATTATTCCTTCTAACTAATAAGCTCACAGACCTCGTAAAAGTGAGATGAAATCAGCGAGTAATAAACCAGAAATCCAAACTTTTCTGTGCTCCTTAACCCAAAGGGGGGGTTTGGACCCAAACAAATCTGTTTGTTACTTATAAATCCCACCTGGCAATTAAATACCGTTTCCCAAAAGAGACGTATTTAACAGGAGTAATAAGAAATGCAACAGAATAATGATCATCATCCGTTTCCCTGAGAAAGAGCAGCGTGTGACATGATCCAAGCAAAACATCGCCCCACCGATCAGTTGATCACAATCTACCAGCCATTGTATCACCCAGCCTCCTTTTATCCTTTTATATGAAATCATAGCAGCACCTTACCTGTAAATAATGTCGTGTTAGAGCCTCAGCGAAGTTTTCCTACATGTGAACGAAGCTGATCAGCTGTCCTAAATGTAAGCCGTCAGATCACCTCCGCTCCGTGAACACCTCAATCAAAGTCCTCTAAGCAAATAAAAAATATTTCCTGATTATTATCAGCCCTTGACTAGACGGTCTGTGTTCTCACCTCCCCCTGGGTGTGGCTTACTCCCTGACCCTGTGGACTTCTGACTGGCTCAGCTCGCAGGACAGAAACGAGATGCTCACTCACAAGTGAAACCATGGCCACGGTCAATGTAGAGTACTGGTAGGTTCCTCAGTTCCTCATCTCAGTACAGGGTTCCCACTCTTTTCTTGAAATTATTTTCCAGGACATTTTCAAGACTTTCAGTGTACAAGCCAAGTTATCATAACTACAGTTTGCCGATATCTTGATATGATCATATATATATATATATATATATATATATATATATATATATATATATATATATATTTATGATCATATCAGGATATATTTAGAAACAGATATGATATTGTACCTACCTATACTGTTATATTGACAATATAGTTGTGGAAAGATTTTTGTCTTTCACAATCCCACCTGCTTTCCTCTACTTACAATGCAACACAACAAAAACAGAAGTTATTCTCTACTTTAGTTCATACCAGAGGTGCGATATTGTGTCATCATCAAGTCATCTCCATGTCAATTTTTTTTTGTTCTGCTCAGCAACTGAACCAGGTTAATTCACTATGCTGTTTGAAATCACCTGGTTTAATTGCTGAGCAGAACAAAAACATGACAGAGATTTTTTTAAGTTTATTTTTATTTATTCACAATTATAAATAAAACACAAAACAGGTTTGCGAAAACAAAAACTGAAAAAGATGACTTGACACAATGTAACTCCTCTGGTCCACACTGCTATTTTACGAGCTGAAATCACTTTAAAAGTCCAAACTGTATTCGCAATCTGTTACTAACAATTATCAAACTTTTAAATTAATTGCACCTGCTCACACCAAGGCAAATTACGCATCCGGTATACATAATGGCATAAATTGATGAGTTGTGTCTTTTTGACTAAATTATTTTGATTTACCAAATCTTTGTAATTTTTTTGTCATATTGATGAAATTGATTTACATTTTGTAAAGCTAAATGTGTTTAAATGTAAAATCCATTTAGCCTCCTGGATAATAAGAAGTAAAATATTATGATAAATTAGAAATTAAATTTCGGTATATATCGTGTATCCCAAGCTTTGGAGAAGTGTTATTTTCTGCAATTGTATGGTACCTTATATCTTGTGTGGGAGCCATTTTAACTGAAGGTGTAGTTATTGGTTTTGACACTAGAGGGAGGCAAGCCCACTGAACTTTTGAACAAGTCACTGTCTCCACCTCTATTTAATCATGGTGCAAATGGGCACAGGTGTGTTGGATGGAGACAGGGGCAAACAGTTTTGGACCGTGCTGAAGCAGGTTAGATTATGTTGGAGCTTACAGGAAGAATTGATTGACTATGGGAACATATGTCGGATGGATCTGTAAGAAAATAAAGGAACAACATTTTATTTCACCCCACGCGTCAACTGGTCTGTCCTCTTCCTTCACCTGTGGTGGATGGGTTTCGTTTGGAGAAACTTTGGCCCCACATTCTAAGTCCAAAACTGCCTTTTTTAAAGTCAAAGGCCAGGAGGAAACAGGTTCCAGTGAAGTGGATCAGGGCCCTGTTGGAGGTGCTGCTGGATCGGGCCCTGTTGGAGGTGCTGCTGGATCGGGCCCCGTTGGAGACAACGCTGTCTTTGGGTCCTGAACGGGCTGCTTGGGTTCACGCTGTTCTGGCCATTCACCTGCAGGAGCTTTGCGTCATAGAAGAAATAACAGGTTACGCAAGCCTAATAAAGAGGTATGTGTAGTGCTTCCAAATGGTTTACTGATGAGCATATACATGCCTGCTCCAGCGCAAACAAATCAAAGCTCATGTGAAGCTGTGTTTGCTTAACTTCAATGGAGGAAGACTGTGATTCTGATCCAGCCCTTGGGTCTGGCTCTCAAAGATCAAATCTCAATGTTGAGTCTTTAGAGAAAATTCAGACTGTGGTGAAACGTACTGTTAAATTAACTGAAAAGGGTCTCATTAAAAATTGCAAATTTGCGAAATGAAAGAAAGCAGAAGCTGAGAAAGATCTCTAAATTAAAAGAGACAATCTTGGGTTTGATGGATGATGCTTCTTTTGTTAATGAGGTAAAGGTCTCTCTTGAAAAATATAATGCTTTTGTTAACAATGCTAAAACCCAACATGAGACTTTGAGGGGCTATGTACCCACGGATGAGTTTGAACAGGATGAAAGGTGGTTTAAGGTAAAAATGATGGGTGTTCGTGAATTTAATGATTTGGTGAATGAGTGGGTGGTTGAGAATGAAGGGTTGGGCCCATATGAAGGAAATGTTAAAGAGGTTGTTTCAACAGATGTGTGGGGTTTAAAACCCGAGCTAAGTAACATAGAACCCCATGACAGCATTTCTAACATTCAGAGTAATGGGACAAGCAAATCTAGCAGGTCCTCATCTAGATCTACATTTCTGCAAGCCAAGGCGGAAAGGGCTGGACTTGATGCTCGTGCAGCTGCATTAAAAGAAAAACATGCTCTAGAGGAAAGAGCCAACAAACTGAGACGGCAAATCGAAAGTTTAGAAACGGAAGCAGAAATAGCTGCATCCACAGCAAAACTTGCCGTCTTGGATATTACTAAAAGTTGTAGCATCTCTTCAATGCATCAGTCCGATGGAATGGAATCCTATAGAGGAAAAAGGGATCAGCAAAGCAACAATTGGACGTGGAGGAACCTGACAAAGGAGAGACATTAGCAAGCCATCCTGTTACAAGAAACCATTTAACAAACAGGAACTCTTTAACTACCTCTCGATCAAACACACATGAATCTGGAGATGTTTTTCAACTTCTGCAAAAACAAAATGAAATCATGATGATGCTTGTTGAAACTCAAAGATCACACTTTCTACCAACTCGTGAGATTCCTGTGTACAATGGAGACGCCTTACAATTCAAAACATTCATTAAAGCATTTGAACAAGGTGTGGAATCAAAAATAGAAAATCAAGATGACCGTCTACACTATCTTGAGCAATTCACTTCAGGCCAGCCAAAAGAGCTAGTCAGGAGTTGCCAGCACTTGCCGTCAGAAAGAAAATACAGTAAAGCCAAGGAACTTCTCACAGAGCATTTTGGAAATGAATTAAAGATAACTGCTGCTTATGTGGACAAGATAAATGCATGGCCTGCTATCAAACCTGAGGATGTTAAAGGCCTTTCTGCTTATACCCTATTTCTGCAGAGTTGTTGTAATTTAATGGAGGAACTAAGCTATTTGGATGAACTCAAAATGCTGGCTAATATGAAAACCATTGTACAAAGCTTCCATACAAACTCAGAGAAAAATGGAGACTTGTGGCATGTGACATTCGTGAAGACAAGCAGCGTCGAGCTGAGTTAATAGACATTGTTCACTTTCTTAAACATCAAGTTAAAGCAATGTCAGATCCTGTTTTTGGTGACATCCAAGACATAAAAAATAAAGAGAGGTCACAACCTACAGCTCAGATGAGGAGAAGCAGCTTTGCAACCACTGTTCTTAATTTTGCTAGACCCCCAATTAAAACAAGAACAATTGACACTCAAACTCAAGCACCAGTATGTGCATTTTTATCTTGTTTGAAGTGTGCACAACAGCACACTCGAGAGGAGTGCCCAAAGATGAAAGGGCTGATCCAAAAGGAAAAGCTAAACTTCTTAAAGAACAATGGAGTTTGTTTTGGCTGCCTACGTGCTGGACACGTCAGTAAGGACTGTAAAAATGGCATTTTATGTAAAATATGCAACCAAATGCATCCAAGCATTCTTCATATTAACCGAACAGAAGATACAAAGGAGCACAAGAAAGAAAGGGTTATCTCTGCATGCAGTCAAACAGGACGTCATTGTCTCCACCTCTATTTAATCATGGTGCAAATGGGCACAGGTGTGTTGGATGGAGACAGGGGCAAACAGTTTTGGACCGTGCTGAAGCAGGTTAGATTATGTTGGAGCTTACAGGAAGAATTGATTGACTATGGGAACAAATGCCGGATGGATCTGTAAGAAAATAAAGGAACAACATTTTATTTCACCCCACGCGTCAACTGGTCTGTCCTCTTCCTTCACCTGTGGTGGATGGGTTTCGTTTGGAGAAACTTTGGCCCCACATCTTGTATTTGACAGTAATGCTCAAATGTTTATTTATCCCCCTCTTACTTTCTTGTACTTTCTTCAAAAAGTATATTATGTTCAATAAATCACCAAAACAAACTCCTTCAGGTTACCGTTTTACTGTTTACTTACAGCTGACTTAGTCTGACACCTGCATTCCAGAAGTAAAAATGAAAATCACTGCAAAAGTAAATCAAAAATATATATTTCAAACTCAAACCCTATCCTGCAGTGCAAAAAAGTCTATAAAACAAAGCAATGTCATTTCAGTAAAAATGTTCCTCTAAAAGAAATCTCAGTTATTGTAGCTTCTTGACGCTCTCCTGCAGATCTTCCAGTGTTTTAGCTAGGGCTTTGTAGCGTTGTGGTTTTAGGCTCTTTTATGAAAGAGGAACCATGCTAGGTATTAATTCAGAATATTAATTTTTAATAAATCAATAACCAAATTTTATATTGTTAAGAAGACTCAAAGGTTGTTTTCATCGATAAACTGACGATAATATCTGTGTGTCTGTGTTTCAGTTCAATGAACAAACAAGTTTCAAAATTAAAAGTTTTAATTCTTCAAACTAGACTAATGATTTTGAAATTGACAAACATGGGAATAACAATCAACATTGGCAACTTGTGGGACAATCTTTAACAGTTGATATGATCAAATAGACCTTGTGGTGAATTTATGAAGATTGAGAATGTTGTGATATGAATGCGTGTGTGAGTCTGATTTTGCTTCAGGAAGAAACAGGTGTCTGAGTGAAGTGATGGTTTGGATAAACTTAGGTCTTATCAGAGAACTGCATCAAACGCTAAATACCGTGCTTTGTCTCACCGAACTCTTGCGGACCCTCTTTCGGATCCGGGCCGTGGAGGATGGTGATGGTTCATCCAGATGACACCAGCGGCTGACAGGGGAGACGTAGGTGTCGAACGGAACCTGTCCAGAGTTGCCCTCGGTACACGTAGATGGAAAAGCGTTTTGTCGATGCGTTTGTTAAGTTTAGTTCATTCAGAAATCAAAAGACTCGGGATGAGCCTGCGTTAGCAGTTGCAATTCAGCTGTCCTGTCTGGCTTGGCAGGAACAGCGTGAGGGGGGGGGGGGGGGGGGGGGAGAAACGAGCCGACCGGCTCTGTCCCCCCTTAAGCGTTTATTCAGGTCCTCTCTCTTTCGTTGTCAAGCACGAACTGAAATCATAAAACTGAAACTTACCAAAAGCCTTTCTCTTCTCAAAGCAAAACGTGTACGTCAGCAAATGTGTTTTGGAGTTTACTGTGAGCAGATGTGCGTGGGCGTGTTTGGGTGTGTGAAGAAGCAGGAGTGTGAAGGTCATTACCAAACATTCTCAACATTAACATTTAATTAAGAATGGATTAATTAAATCTCTTATAATTACCCAAAGCATAAGAATCATTCATTTGATTAAAACACATTTATAATGAGCAAATTGATGATTAAACTTTTAACATTCAAAACAAGAAAAGGAAGTTTAAACTTTATGTTTTGACTTGTTCTGGGTACAACTCATGGAAACACGTCTTCTGGACGCTGCAGGTGGCTGATGTTATGGCTTCTTCCAGACTCTCGCAGACTTCATGTCTGCAAAGGTCCCAATCTGTGTGTTAAAGTTCTGAGCGACCCAGTCGGGTCAAACACCAGCTTTGTGACAGAAAACCCACACTTCCTCACGTTACAGCTTGTAGCTCTTCCTTTTTCTCAGCCACACTTTTGCAATAAGCATTGGATTTGGACAGTAATATGAAGTCCCGTTTTTTTCTGCTTTCATCGCCATTTTGTCTGCCTCTTTCTGCATCATCTCACTGCTTTTCATTCTTCTTCTCTGTTTTGCTTTGACATTTTCTATGTCTTGGTGGAGTTCCTTTCTTTTCCTCTCATTTGCAGTTTGTTTTTTATTCTTTTTTCATCCTTGAGGTATTGCATATACCTCATTCTGGCTCCTTTACAGTGTTGGATTAGTTCTTTTGGCAGGGCTTCATTAACTGCACGCCCAGCCATTGCATCCTGGACCAGCCACAATGCTATCAGACTCCTCTCTTTCAAGTTTTCCACTAGCATGTCCTTGTTCACGGAGTATCCTCGCTCCGCTGCTGCTTGTCCATGAGACAGCGTTAGGAGACATTTCATCATGTCCCACAGTGCTGCATACTCTGCTCTACCACTGATAAATCTCCCAAAAATTCCTCAAGCCTGCATCTGTATGAAAAATCTTGGAATTCTGCCTTGAGGTTTACACTTGCATGCACTGAGAAAGTTTTATACTGAGCAAGGACTTTGTCGCACTCTGAGGCAGTGCACCATTCTGCATTGAGGAGAACCTGTAGGAGTTTCTCAAACTTTGCTATTGCATGCTCAGTTTCTGTGACCATGATCACAGGGTCGAGGGAGCTCATGTGCCGCACTGCTGGGTATGCAAGTGGACTTCTCTCCATAATCTTTTTGCAGGTCACAGCAAGGAAAGTGACACATTTGTTCATGAACACCTGTATGTTCACTGGATTTTACTGGAGCTTTTCAGATGCTTTCTGTAAAGCTTGTTTTGTGGCAGATCCAGGTCCCAGTTGTTGGCACATGGATTGATTTGTTTTGCACATCAAGTTTCAGCAGCTGGACAGGTGTTTTCATCTTCTCCAATTCTTCTCTTTTAATAAAGCATGACAGCAAGCATCTCAGGATAGACTTAAGCTCTTTTGCAAGGAAAGGCACCATTGGTGCATCTGTCTGGAATTTTTCCAAAAAACGCTTTAGCTGTCTAGCAACAAATGCAAAAAACTGGAGTTTAGCCTGAAAGAGAGGATCAGCTGTGGCCCCTTTTACTGTACAGTAGGAAGCAGATGATGGTACTTTGCTTTTTGGGAGTTTCTGGTGGCTGCTGATGTACTGTTGCACTGCTGGCCACACTTCCATTGCCCGCTCTGCAACTGTCAAGTCTTCAACCCATCGATGGGCACAGAATTTCAGAGGAAATGTTGTTGTTTTGGTCACCTCAATGAAGTCAGCACGTCTTGCTGGTGAGTCATGGAACATCTGCCAAAGTGCTCTAAGCACATGTCCCACCTTCCAACCGGTTTCTCTTTCTCCATCTTGAAAACTTCCATGAAGAACGTGCAAACCACAGCTTCCCAAATGTATCTTTGGTGAATCTGGGTCCTCTTGGCTTTTGTCCTCTTGGAATATCCTCAGGAGCTTCCAGTTGACAGCAGGACCATCCATTGAAATCTGCAACAACCGAAATAGGCCAGCGGCTGTGGGTCTGGCCTCTGAGCGGTCACGCTTAGAGGCTTCTGGGCTGCCGCATGATGTTGTCGCCACGATTCAGAGTGTGTGGGCGCTCTCTACTGTTACATCTTATGCTGCTAAATGGGCAGCTTTCCAGAAATGGTGCACGGAGCGAAATGTTCAAGCGCTCTCCTGCCAGCTGGCGGATGTCCTATCGTTTCTGCAGATGCTGATGGACAGGGGCCTCGCATTCAGCACTATTAAAACATATGCCGCAGCTATCTCATCCTGTCACCAGGGTTTTGGAGATAGATCTGTTTTCAATCATCCCCTATCAAAACATTTTCTAAAGGGTGTCAGAAGGAACAGTCCTGTGTCCCGCCCGCTATTTCCCCAGTGGGATCTAACGGTGGTTCTGCGTGGCTTATCTGGAGCCCCATTTGAACCCTTGGACCAGGTCTCACTCAAGTTCCTGTCGCTTAAAACTGCCTTGCTGCTGGCACTGCCATCAGTCAATCAAGAGCATTTTAGAGCATTTTGAAATCACTGAAAGTTTGGTTGTATATGGGCAATTTAAAATGGCCTTTATTTTGGAAAGCAACATCAGAATGATTTGATATTGATATGGTATCACTGTGGGGTTGTATACTGTTGATCTTAAGTGGAATTACCCTGTGGAAACAGCAATTTCCCATTTTAGAGCATTTTGAAATCACTGAAAGTTTGGTCGTATATGGGTGTTTTAAAAAGGCCTTTATTTTTGGGAAGCAACATCAGAATGACTTGACATTGATATGGTATCACTGTGGGGTTGTATACTGTTGATCTAAAGTGGAATTACCCTGTGGAAACAGCAATTTTCCATTTTAGAGCATTTTGAAATCACTGTTATGGCATTTTGAAATCACTGAAAATTAGGTGAATTGTGGACCATTTAAAAAGGCCTTTATTTTGGACAGCAACATCAGAATGACTTGATATTGATTTGGTATCACTGTGGGGTTGTATACTGTAGATCTAAAGTGGAGTTACCCTGTGGAAACAGCAATTTTCCATTTTAGAGCATTTTGAATTCACTGTTATGGCATTTTGAAATCACAGAAAATTAGGTCAATTGTGGACAATTTAAAAAGGCCTTTATTTTGGAAAGCAAGATCAGAATGACTTGAGATTGATATGGTATCACTGTGAGGTTGTATACTGTAGATCTAAAGTGGAATTACCCTGTGGAAACAGCAATTTTCCATTTTAGAGCATTGTGAAATCACTGAAATTTGGTCGTATATGGGCAATTTAAAAAGGCCTTTATTGTGGAAAGCAACATCAGAATGACTTGATATTGATATGGTATCACTGTGGGGTTGTATACTGTTGATCTAAAGTGGAATTACCCTGTGGAAACAGCAATTTTCCATTTTAGAGCATTTTGAAATCACTGTTATGGCATTTTGAAATCACTGAAAATTAGGTGAATTGTGGACAATTTAAAAAGGCCTTTATTTTGGAAAGCAACATCAGAATGACTTGATATTGATTTGGTATCACTGTGGGGTTGGATACTGTAGATCTAAAGTGGAGTTACCCTGTGGAAACAGCAATTTTCCATTTTAGAGCATTTTGAAATCACAGAAAATTAGGTCAATTGTGGACAATTTAAAAAGGCCTTTATTTTGGAAAGCAAGATCAGAATGACTTGAGATTGATATGGTATCACTGTGAGGTTGTATACTGTAGATCTAAAGTGGAATTACCCTGTGGAAACAGCAATTTTCCATTTTAGAGCATTTTGAAATAACTTAAAATTAGGTCAATTGTAGACAATTTAAAAAGGCTTTTATTTTGGAAAGCAACATCAGAATGACTTGATATTGATAGGATTAGGGTTAGGCTTGGGGTTGGGTTAGGGTTAGGGAGGGTCCTGCTGCCCAAGGGCAGCTGGACCTCCCGTACACAGACACCCTGCGTGTAGTCTGCCGGTCAGTCCACTATCTCTCATTGAGTCCTCCGGGGATATGTGTTTATAACCTGTTGATCCATGTTTTTTCAGCCCTTTTCCTCTGAGGGGCTGACCACCTTGGGTTGGATTCAAGGACAGAGGCCGTCAATGCATCCCAGCCATGATGAATAAAATGTTTGACCAAGGGGATGTGTGTCTCTTTCTTTTGGATGATGTTGTAACGATGTTGGGTGAAGCGTGTTAGAATTGTGTTCGCTGTTTCTCCCACGTATCTAATTTTGCAGGTTTTACATGTTATTAGATACACACAATTCTTGGATTTGGGTCCCGCTGTCAGTGTGGTGGGGTAAACTGATTTGTTGGACTGGTTCTGAACCCAGCGTAGTTGTTTGAATAATACCCCGTGACCTTTGACCTTGTGTTCCCTTAGGGGTTTGATTTGGGCTTTCACCAGACGGTCCTTTAGATTTGGATTTCGTTTATAGGCCGCAATTATTCTGAAGTCAGTTAGGAGTTTTGATTCAGATTGGAATTTTGTAAAATTGTTTTTAATATTGTGGATCAGCCGTCCGGCTGATTTGGAGTAGGTCATGATGATTGGGAGCATAGGTGCTGTACTCGGGGGTCTGGACTTTAAAAGGATGCTCTGCATGTCCGCAAAAATGACCTTGAGTAGCCCCTGTTTTGCAGGGCCGAGAATAGTGTTTTTGTGGCCTGCTCAAAATCCTCCTGTCGGGTACAGATTCTGTGAAATCTGAGTAGCTGTGATTGCACCAGTCCTGCGTATGTGTGTTTGGGGTGGTGGCTGGACTTGAAAAGTAGTGTGTGTGTGTGTGTCGGTTGGTTTAAAGAACACTTTGGTGTCCAACTTATGAGCGTTTGTAAATTCTGGGCCCTTAAATGTGGTGGTGTCCAGGAAATCTACTGACGGAGTGTTGATAGTGGCCTTAAGTGTGATGGACGGATTGTGGGTGTTAAGCGTTAGGAGAAACTGTGTGAAGTCTTCTTCTGAGTGAGTCCAGACACCCCAGATGTCATCCAGGTACCTGTAGTAATATAGTGGTTTTTGGGGGCATTTATCGACTGCCTCTGCCTCCCACTGAGCCATGAATATGTTGGCATAGGCTGGGGCAAATTTCTTGCCCATGGCTGTCCCTTTGATCTGAAGGAAATACTGGCTGTTGAATTCAAAATCGTTGCGTCTCAGGTTAATATCTAGTAGTTGGAGTAGTTCTTTGTCAGGACGTTTGCTGTTTGGGTGGTTAATGAGGATGTTTTTTACGGCTGTGATGCCTTCTGTTATATCAATGTTTGTGTAGAGGCTGTCTACATCCATTGTAAATAGCATCGCTTGGTCGGGTATGGTTGTGGATTTAATTTTTTCTATAAAATCATGTGTCTTTAATGTAGCTGCTGTGTAGAATCGACAAGGGGGTGAGGTAGTGGTCAATGAATTCTGCCGAATGGTAAGTTTCACTCCCACAATCTGAGACAATCGGACGTCCTGGGGGAATCTCATATGGTTTGCTCCATTTGTCAGGTTCCTTATGAATTTTGGGTAGCAGATAGAACCTCCGGGCTCTCGGTTCTGTTGATCCTAGTAAATAGTTCCTCTGTTTGGCATCAATGAATTTCTTTTCATACAGATTTGAAATGATTTTTGAGACCAGGGGGATTGTTTCTGGGAAAATTGGTTTGTTAAATTTTTTTATAATAGTTGGTGTCCAGTAGTTGCCTTTTTCCCTCCCAGATATACTGTTCCCTGTCCAGGATTACAATAGAGCAGCCCTTGTCTGCCGGTTTTATAATTATATTCCCATTTTTGGTTAGCTCATCCAATGCTTTGCTCTCCTCTCTGCTTAAGTTTGGTTTTGATCTGGACATGTGAAGTCTTTCGTCAAAATAACTTAGGTCTCTATCAATAAGCTTATTCACCTCAGGTGGTAGAGAGCCAGCAGGGGGCGTCCATTGAGATTCTGAGGTGAACGGCTTGCTCTGTTTTATTTTGGTGGTGTTGTTATCTTTGAAGTGAACAGCCAGTTTTATCCTTCTGTGGTATTTTTGTAAATCATATCTAAGTTGTAGTCTGTTGTCATCCATTCTGGTTTTGTTCCTGGATGGAATGAAGGTTAGACCCTTGGATAAGAGTGAACACTGAGCCTCTGAGAGCACAAACCGTTTAGACAAGTTGCAAATATTGTTCTTTAAAGACCTTTGGAGCCCATCCTGCTGAGGCAGGCTCACTGGGCTCTTTATTTTAAATACTGCCCCCAGTGTTGGAATAGCCGGTTAGCAGTAAATTTGGTCCAGTGGACCTTGTCCTTTTTGACCTTAAATTGGCTCCGTTCCAAAGCGGGGATGCAGTGTCGGAGGCTGAGGATGAAGTTGTTTTGGTGTAACAGCATCATCTGTTCCTTGTGGGGTAGAGCTGTGGAGAAATTGATTGCCGGTACCAAAATCTCCGCATTGGGGCACTTTTGTGCAGCACAGTGTAGCGCTGCCCTGATCTCACTGATTAAACCCTTCTTATCTGTGTGACAACGGTTATTAATACCACAAGACAGGATTATTTGTTTCACATCAGTTGAAACCACCGCCCTACGAAATAGGTCGGCAACATGCTTCCATTTCGCCCCTGGGAAAGAGTCTATCTGTACATTCTGTGTGTAGTGGTTGGCAAATTTGCTGACATTTGAATCACCCACAATCACCCATTTTTCATTTAATTTTAATGACCAGTCCCGTGTTTTATTGAAGGTGTTCTGGTGCCTGTGCGGCCTGTTTACCTCCGGGGGGGGGGGGGGTCGTGGTCACCGCCCCTGATGTATCAGCCGTGGAGCAGGTGGGTTTGGGCTGTGACCGCAGGCTGTAGGGGAAGGCGAGTTGGCGCTGTGTGCTCATCTCCATCCTTCTTTGTAGGTTTATGGATGGCACCAGGGTGTGACCACATCCGGGAGAGGTTCCCCGCTGTGGTTTCGGGCTGTTGATCGGGCGTAAGCTGAACCAACGCTTGGGCCCGAGTGGCTGTTGTGCGGGAGGAGGGGCTGGATCCTCGGGTTGGACGTCCTCAGGCTGGGTCGTGACGTCCTCGATGTCGTCTGCAGCTCCAGCCCCTGTCGGCTCTCTGTGCATTTGTGCCACAGTGGTGGTTTGCCTTGGCGTGATCCTCTGCTCCTCCGTCCTTTTTCTGCCTCTCGTTGTCCCCTCACGCTGTGGGAGGGCTTCCGATGTCGGTTGGGGGGGGGGCGGTTGTGATCGGGGACGCTCCCCGTGCAGGCGGTTGTGGACATGGTTTCACGTCTGACGCTGTGGGCGACCATCCTGTGGCGATCGGCTCCGTCATCGTGGCGGACGTGGTCCGGTCCGGGGTTGGCGAGGTGGTGCGTTGGGCAGGACCCCCCTGGGTTGTCGGTGGGGGCGGGTTGGGGATAGCCGTGGGTCTCCTTCGGTCCTCCGTGTTCCCCCGTCTGTCGGGTGTCGCAGCAGGCTCATCCATCCGGCCAGACAGCACGTAGGTCTGGATCTCGTTGAGTGTTTCAGTTTGGAAACGGTTGCCCAGGTTCCGTCTGATCCACTTGGTGGCTATTTCCAGCGGAGCTAGGAAGTCTCCGCTGTAAGCTTTTAAAGTTTCTTTCTCCGTTTGCACCTCGTCTTCATAGTGTTGCTTCAGGATTGTAACCGTGTTATAGGCCCATGATCTTGCATTCCCATCTATGAGTGTTAGGGTTCTGCTGCTTGGGGCTGCAGGTTTAATCACCGTTGCTAGGTGCGTTGCTATGCGCTGAATTGCTGGTGTATTTCTGTTGGTGTCCGCCACATTTTTCAGGTGATGTGTGGCTTTGAGTAGCCTGTTCAGAACTCTAACCTTCGCAGCAAAGTCCGGGTCGTTGGATCTTTGTGTTTGGTTCTGATGGTTCTGGTTGTGGGCACGGGATGGTGCCCGGTTCTGTTCGCCTCTGTCATTGCGGTTCCGTCTTCCTTGTTGGAACCGGTGGTTGCGCTCTACGTGGCGTTCACCCGTCTGTGGTCTCCATGCGTCCGTTGGTTCGGCCCTGACCGCCTCCGCGTAGGAGCGGTGCCTCGGAGGCTGTTGGGCAGGGTGTCGTCTTTGGAGGCATCCGGAGCTGTCTCCGAAGGCCCGATGGTCAGTTTGTTCATGACGGCGGTTAGGCTGTTGTTGACTGCGGCGCCGTCCAGGCCTCCGGCGGCTGACCCGGGTCCATCCGTCGTCGTCCGGTTCATCCCTGTAGTCCCACATCTGTGCAGGATCGTGCCGTTGGTTTTGTTGAAGATTTATTCTTCAACTTTCTTACCTCACTAACTGTGGAGGGCTATCTGTGTTAGCCGTGGAGTTCAAAAAATGATTGAGGCTCACAAAGTGTTCTCTGGGAACTTTTCTTTTTAATAATGTAACAAAAAGGTAAAATAACATAAAAAGTACATAATCTATTTACAGTACAAGCTCATAATCGCGACGTTTCGACCCATGAATAGGTCTTCTTCAGGCAAAAGAGCTTGTGAGGAGAGCGTCCAGCTAGGTTGCTCTCCCGTAACTGAAATAAAATTCAAACTTGCGCAAACAGGCGCTAAAAGCAGTTAGTGGGTGATGATTGGTCCAAACGGCGTCTTGCGTACTTTCGTGAGTTTGAAGCAGGACCACAAGAAGCGTTGGTGGGGGCCGCTCGCCCTGGTGGCCGGTCGGAGAAGTTTCAGTTCTGTTTTGCTCCCCCTAGTTGTGGACGATGTGTTATACATACACCAGTACATTGTTATACATGTTGGTACATCCGGTCCAAGGTGAGGCCCCACAGCAGTTCTGAGTCAGTAGGTCTCCCCCTAACGGGGGTAAGACCTCTTACCACATGTGAGCAGTTACATAACAGTATTTACAAGGCATGACATGTGATTTGAGGCTCAGTGTTAAAAAAATGTATAAAATGATAAAATGAGATCATAGACCTTAGATACCGTATTTACATAACCTCATCCAGCGTTATGACAGATTCTGCCTAACCACTGGGCTGTTTGAAACCATGTTAGTAATAAGAAAACCTTTTTCTCTTTATTGTCCATATGTTAAGGAGATAAAAATCCATCCAAAGACTGGGGCTCACTCTGCAATTCTCTGAGGAAAGTTTCTGAGGGGGACTACTCCCGGCTGAGGGTAAATAGGTAAGTGAGAAAAAAGACAGAATAACCCTAAAAATAAACCAAATTCGTTTTCACCGACAGGCCGGGTTGAGGTCTGTCAAACTGGGTTCGTTTGTGGTCTTCTTGCCCCCTCCTGTGGTTAAGATGGGCATTGCATCTGTTTACATTCCTCCTAGTAGTAACACAGAGTGTTGTTTTTTTTTTTTTTTTTTACAAATGAAGATAAATGCCTTTAGGTTCCCAGAAGAGTTACTAAATGAGTTGCTTTCAGTTTGGGCATTCTTACAAAGCCTGTAGGAACCTTTGAGAGTATTTTTATAGGATTTGACCCTCAAAATTAGCATTCTGTAGGGGAGGGGCTCGGGGTGATGTTGGTGTCACAGGGCTCCTCTTTATGTTTAAACTGTGGGTTTGAGGGTTAGACTCCCTGTTTTTAGGGTTAGGTGGAGTAGATGGAGTAGATAAATCTCAGTGAGTCCCCCTGAATTGGTAAATTAACCAAAACAGTTTGAATGGGGAGTCACTGGCAATGCACGGGCCGTCGCATGTCACTCTGGAACCCCTCCCCAATCGTTGGTTCGTATCCATAAAGAGTAAAACAGCAGAGTAGGGAAAAATTAAAGGATCGAATAAAGGAACACTAAGAAGTAGCAAAAAATTAGAATAAATAAAGAAGAATAAAGAAAAAACTAGGTTGGAACAAAAACCGGTTCGGAACAGGTCCCAGATATGGAGTCATGGTGTAATGTCGCCCACATCCGAGCCAGAATCGGCTGACCATGGTCCCCCCAAGTTCAAGTCCAAAGTGTAGTAGAGAGGGAAGGGGAAAGGCCAAGAGATAAGAACAGAATAGAGAATACAGAAAAAATCCTTAAGGTAAGGGTGGGGTGAAGGGTGAGGGTTAGATTCTAGGTTTACAATGAGTAGGAGACTAGTAGCTTACAGCTAAAGACTAATGATTTAAACCCACCATCCTTAAGGGAAGGGCGGGGTGAAGGGTGAGGGTTAGATTCTAGGTTTACAATGAGTAGGAGACTAGTAGCATACAGCTAAAGACTAATGATTTAAACCCACCATCCTTAAGGTAAGGGCGGGGTGGAGGGTGAGGGTTAGATTCTAGGTTTACAATGAGTAGGAGACTAGTATCATACAATTAAAGACTAATGATTTAAACCCACCATCCTTAAGGTAAGGGTGGGGTGAAGAGTGAGGGTTAGATTCTAGGTTTACAATGAGTAGGAGACTAGTATCATACAGCTAAAGACTAATGATTTAAACCCACCAACCTTAAGGTAAGGGTGGGGTGGAGGGTGAGGGTTAGATTCTAGGTTTACAATGAGTAGGAGACTAGTAGCATACAGCTAAAGACTAATGATTTAAACCCACCATCCTTAAGATAAGGGTGGGGTGAAGAGTGAGGGTTAGATTCTAGGTTTACAATGAGTAGGAGACTAGTAGCATACAGCTAAAGACTAATGATTTAAACCCACCATCCTTAAGGTAAGGGCGGGGTGAAGAGTGAGGGTTAGATTCTAGGTTTACAATGAGTAAGAGACTAGTAGCATACAGCTAAAGACTAATGATTTAAACCCACCATCCTTAAGGTAAGGGCGGGGTGAAGAGTGAGGGTTAGATTCTAGGTTTACAATGAGTAGGAGACTAGTAGCATACAGCTAAAGACTAATGATTTAAACCCACCAACCTTAAGGTAAGGGTGGGGTGGAGGGTGAGGGTTAGATTCTAGGTTTACAATGAGTAGGAGACTAGTAGCATACAGCTAAAGACTAATGATTTAAACCCACCATCCTTAAGATAAGGGTGGGGTGAAGAGTGAGGGTTAGATTCTAGGTTTACAATGAGTAGGAGACTAGTAGCATACAGCTAAAGACTAATGATTTAAACCCACCATCCTTAAGGTAAGGGCGGGGTGAAGAGTGAGGGTTAGATTCTAGGTTTACAATGAGTAGGAGACTAGTAGCATACAGCTAAAGACTAATGATTTAAACCCACCATCCTTAAGGTAAGGGCGGGGTGAAGAGTGAGGGTTAGATTCTAGGTTTACAATGAGTAAGAGACTAGTAGCATACAGCTAAAGACTAATGATTTAAACCCACCAACCTTAAGGTAAGGGCGGGGTAAAGGGTGAGGGTTAGATTCTAGGTTTACTATGAGTAGGAGACTAGTAGCATACAGCTAAAGACTAATGATTTAAACCCACCATCCTTAAGGTAAGGGCGGGGTAAAGGGTGAGGGTTAGATTCTAGGTTTACAATGAGTAGGAGACTAGTAGCATACAGCTAAAGACTAATGATTTAAACCCACCAACCTTAAGGTAAGGGCGGGGTAAAGGGTGAGGGTTAGATTCTAGGTTTACTATGAGTAGGAGACTAGTAGCATACAGCTAAAGACTAATGATTTAAACCCACCATCCTTAAGGTAAGGGCGGGGTGAAGAGTGAGGGTTAGATTCTAGGTTTATAATGAGTAGGAGACTAGTAGCATACAGCTAAAGACTAATGATTTAAACCCACCATCCTTAAGGTAAGGGTGGGGTGAAGGGTGAGGGTTAGATTCTAGGTTTGGTCAGGGTTAGAGCGAAAGATCAGGGTCAGGGGCTAAAAATAAGATAAATAGGTGGCATTAACAGACCTCTATCGTTTAAAACAGTATTTGTAACTCCATCCTAAAACCATGTCTGTATTTCCCTCTATGAGCGGCGTTAGTTAGGCAAACCCAGAAAATCCTGTAATTGTAATAACCAAGAAGACATCTTTAGAACAAAAAAATTTTTATAATCCAGCAAAATTGAAGAAATCCCAGACAAACATCATGATCATGTAATTTATGTCAACCTGAAATAACACAAAAGATCACTCTCTCTATAAAGGCAAAGGAAGGGAGATGAACCACAATAAGTTATTGCAGGATTTAGGTTTGGATCTTAAAATGAGTGTATAAGGAAGTGTAAATTTGGATCAATCTCATTTATTCCAAATCTTGACACATCATCAGTAGTGTGCCTTGGGATCAACGGATCGTTTCGGCCTTTTAAACACTATACGATCCTACTCCAAGGTGGCCCGACGAGGTGATCATTCTCGCCGTGTGTCAGACTAAATTTTGAAAAACATCCAAAAGGGATTTATGGCCAGCTCCTGAGAGCCATATTTGTCCTTTCTATTAGTTATTATTTGTTAATTAATAATGTATTGCTGTAACTATTTGTTTATTTAGACATTTTAATGTTGTTATTTTGTGTCCATCTAATAATTGGATCGTTTTAATCCTAAAGTCCTGTGTTTATGATTTATTTCAGAAAGCCGTTATAAAAATAAATCCTAAATTCACCATTGATGCTCTATTAAAATAGTCAAGTTGCCAAATCCCCTATTATTTTCAACCGTCATTCATTCACTCAGTCATTCCCCCTACTTTATTATTCCTTCTAACTAATAAGCTCACAGACCTCGTAAAAGTGAGATGAAATCAGCGAGTAATAAACCAGAAATCCAAACTTTTCTGTGCTCCTTAACCCAAAGGGGGGGTTTGGACCCAAACAAATCTGTTTGTTACTTATAAATCCCACCTGGCAATTAAATACCGTTTCCCAAAAGAGACATATTTAACAGGAGTAATAAGAAATGCAACAGAATAATGATCATCATCCGTTTCCCTGAGAAAGAGCAGCGTGTGACATGATCCAAGCAAAACATCGCCCCACCGATCAGTTGATCACAATCTACCAGCCATTGTATCACCCAGCCTCCTTTTATCCTTTTATATGAAATCATAGCAGCACCTTACCTGTAAATAATGTCGTGTTAGAGCCTCAGCGAAGTTTTCCTACATGTGAACGAAGCTGATCAGCTGTCCTAAATGTAAGCCGTCAGATCACCTCCGCTCCGTGAACACCTCAATCAAAGTCCTCTAAGCAAATAAAAAATATGTAATCAAATCACCCGTCGTCCACAGTAGCCATTTAAAATAACTTTCTAAAACGGTTCACAGCTCCGTTACACCCACCACCATACGTTGCGGCTTCAAACTGAACGCAGCCCGTCTTGCAGTCCCCACTGGAGGCGAATACATCCAGCGTTCGTTACATAAAATGAAAAATCATCTTTCGTACCGCCGAGCAGCTGTCCGGTCCGAGCCAATGTCCCGAGTCCCATTTCTCCACCCGGTATTACGCGCACACTCCGATCACTGGCGTGTTAAGTCTGAGGCTGCCTCTCATCCGTACTGTTACAGCACCGTCCGTCACTCTCCTCTGAAACCCTGACCGCGTCCCCAGACTTATATTAAACAAACCATAAGGCGGTAACTTCCCAGATTACAGCATAATAAATATATTACCAGAATCCGCTCATGCATTTCTAAATCTCCTTACCTTACAGAAGAATAAAGATTTGCTTAAGTTAGGTCCTCGATTTCCCAGACCTTCTGAATACGCCCGTCAACTAGTCTAGACAAATCTCCCCCATTATAGTCCACAGGAACAGCCTCAGCTGGGTGACCTGGAGATTCCAGTCAAGTTAAAACATCTATAAATGGGCCTCGTTTGGGCTTGACCAAAATCTTAGTCTCCATTTAAGGCTTTAAGAAACATCGTGTACGTCTTGTGGTGTAAATGTCTTAATAAAATGGATGAGCAGCTATTATTTTAACCCTCAAAATCCAAAGCCCTGATTAGTGTCCTATAAAATCACCCTGTTGTTGATTCACCCAGGCAAAAATCAGTGAAGAGCACTCCCCTCTAACAACTACAATCAAAGGGACCCTTTTTTTAAGGGATTATTAACTGACTCGCCATATTCTGATGTAGTTATCTTTATCGGGGATTATTAAAGCTTGAAATAAATATTGTGGCATGTTAATGAAGCTTATTATATTGTTATTAACCAATAACTGGATCCTCCCCTCTGTCTAAGCTAGAAAAGTTAAATCCCACTGCAGTGCATTACACTATTATTACCAGAAACAGGTTTTTTATACTCTATTAATTTAGCTGTTTGTCTGATACATTTCATTTTAAGGAAAACAGAATACTGTAATGAGCTCTAGTACAGCTCATTTATCCTTGTTATTAATCCTCAAAAGGGATCTCTATATCTGGGTAAGAGTTAAGCACCTTTTATTTGTTATCTGCTTCATTCTTGTTTCAGCAAATTGTCGAGGATTAAAAAAATGCCGTGACTTCCTCATGTACTTCATTATCCTGTTATTAACTGACAAATGTATCCTATGTCCTGTTTAAGCTAGAAAAGTTAAATGTTCCTGGAGCTTATTCACTTATCAATATCAATAAGGAGTTTTTATGCTCAATTTAAGATCCAAAAATATTTTAGCTGTTTGTCTGATCCATTTCATTTTAAGGAAAACAGAATAATGTAATGAGTTCTTGTACAGTTCATTTATCATTATTATTAATCCTCCAAGTGGATCCCTATGTCTGGGTAAGAGTTAAACACCTTTTATTTATTATCTGCTTCATTCTTGTTTCAGCAAATTGTCGAGAATTAAAAAAATGCAGTGACATCCTCATGTACCTCATTATGCTGTTATTAACTGACAAATGTATCCTATGCCCTGTTTAAGCTAGAAAATTTAAATGTTCCTGCAGCTTATTCCCATATCAATATCAATAAGAAGTTTTTATGCTCCATTTAAGATCCAAAATTATTTTAGTTGCTGTCTGCTACAGTCCATTTAAGGGAATGTAGAATAATATAGTGAGCTCTTGTACAGCCCCTTTATTATTGTTGTTAACCTCAAATGGATTCCAGTCTCGATTTAGGGGTTAAGACCTTTTATTTATTGTCTGGTTAATTTCTATATTCAAGGGAAATAGTTGAAGTTTAATATAAATGCAGTGACCTTGTTCATGCCGCTTATCGTATTTTTACTATGCCACCAGAGATCTCAAACTATACTTCAAACTTTCCAAATTCCCTTATCCTTCATTTGGTCTATTTATTTCAAGGAGAATTATTTGAGAACTGCAATCATACAAACAGATACTCGTACTCCTCATTTTTGGGTACTACCCTCCAATAAAAACTAGTTTCTGTGTAAGGTTTGTTTTTTAATAATTTGAAAATATCTTGTTTGTTGTGTAGTTCATTTCCAGTTAGGGAAATCCTTGTAAACCCAAAATAAATTAATATCTTAATGTAAGTCATTTACTGTTACTTATCAGGTGCCAGAGGTCTTCAACCCAGGAGGGACAAAATACACACGTCCCTGCAGACAAAGGCCCCAAGAATCTTTGTATATGCAAAATGCCGTTACTAACACCTCCTCACTTGCAGACCCATGTCTCCCCCCCAAAAAAAACAGCTTTAGTTGGGAGACAAAAAGATACTTTAAATATAAAAAACTAAACCCTTGCCTTTTTAGACCTAAAATAAATCCTTCTTTTCATTTATCTCGTGTGGGCCTACATAAGGCCTTAAACCATCTTATTTTCCACACTAAACTTTGAGAAAACCTAAGTATAAAACCACTAGTTCAATTTAATTCTGTACCATGCAAATTGATCAAACAGAGTTTAGGGTGGCCTACTGCGTTTAAACACCCGTTACCCCCACTTCCTCTCAGGTCACAACCTAGCTCCTCCTGTCTACTTCTCATTAGCACCCCCCGGTGGTCAACAGAGAGATTACTGAAGTGTTGATCCAGCAGCTTAAGCAGCTCCTTTTAGAAGCCAAAAGGTGTAATGTCATTCATTAAATGTCCAATAAACCCTAACCTAAGAGTGTTACTTTTATCATATTCCAAGTAACCTTGTGATAAGATATTTATGTAAACCATCAGTGACCCAAACACTTATTCCCTTGTCAGCATGGTGTTTAACAACTCACAATACCACAGTTAAACTTATGAGTTTATTCTTACCATTCCCAATGTCACATAAGTCTATATAACCGAGCATCTGTTATTATAAACCCCTAGGATTCAAGTCCCAGGGTCCAGAAAAGTACAAATCTGACAGTATCAAAACCGAGCCCGACCTGCGAAAATAAACACTTTTTTCATATAGAAAAGAACATCAACCTTAAAATAATTAAAAAATTCTGACAAAGAATATCAGTTGTAACAGATAACCAAGACCCTTTCAGACTATCTGCTAATCCACCCGTTCTTTCATAAACCGTGGTTTTAAAGTGTGGATGAGCATAGATAAATAAAAATTTATTATAAGTTACAACTCGAAATTGAGAACATAAAAACAAATTTTTAAGAAAAATAAAAAAAGAAAGAGAGAGAAAAAAACGAGAGTAAGAGAGGTAGAGAGAGAAAAAAAACGAGAAGAGGAAAAATGGATTCGAAGGGAAAGGGATCCCAAATGGGATTTCTTTTTTCTGAAAACTAGGTTGGAACAAGAACTGGTCCGGACCAGGTATCAAATGTGGTGTAATGGTGTAATATCAACCACATCCGAGCCGTGATTGGCTGACCATGGTCCTCCCAATTCCCAATCCCAAATGTGTGAGGGAGGAGAATAAGAGTTGAGAGGTTGAAGTGGTAAGGTTATAATGGTTACCAACTTATTATGGTGCAAAGGAGTTCCGGTTATCCGAGGCACAGGCGAGTTAGGTGGAGTAGATAAATCTCAGTGAGTTCCCCCTGAATTGGTAAATTAACCAAAACAGTTTGAATGGGGAGTCACTGGCAATGCACGGGCCGTCGCATGTCACTCTGGAACCCCTCCCCAATCGTTGGTTCGTATCCATAAAGAGTAAAACAGCAGAGTAGGGAAAAATTAAAGGATCGAATAAAGGAACACTAAGAAGTAGCAAAAATTAGAATAAATAAAGAAGAATAAAGAAAAAAACTAGGTTGGAACAAAAACCGGTTTGGAACAGGTCCCAGATATGGAGTCATGGTGTAATGTCGCCCACATCCGAGCCAGAATCGGCTGACCATGGTCCCCCCAAGTTCAAGTCCAAAGTGTAGTAGAGAGGGAAGGGGAAAGGCCAAGAGATAAGAACAGAATAGAGAATACAGAAAAAATCCTTAAGGTAAGGGCGGGGTGAAGGGTGAGGGTTAGATTCTAGGTTTACAATGAGTAGGAGACTAGTAGCATACAGCTAAAGACTAATGATTTAAGCCCACCATCCTTAAGGTAAAGATGGGGTGAAGGGTGAGGGTTAGATTCTAGGTTTGGTCAGGGTAAGAGCAAAAGATCAGGGTCAGGGGCTAAAAATAAGATAAATAGGTGGCATTAACAGACCTCCATAGTTTAAAACAGTATTTGTAACTCCATCCTAAAACCATGTCTGTATTTCCTTCTATGAGCGGCGTTAGTTAGGCAAACCCAGAAAATCCTGTAATTGTAATAACCAAGAAGACATCTTTAGAACTAAAAAAATATATAATCCAGCAAAATTGAAGAAATCCCAGACAAACATCATAATCATGTAATTTATGTCAACCTGAAATAACACAAAAGATCACTCTCTCTATAAAGGCAAAGGAAGGGAGATGAATCATAATAAGTTATTGCAGGATTTAGGTTTGGATCTTAAAATGAGTGTATAAGGAAGTGTAAATTTGGATCAATCTCATTTATTCCAAATCTTGACACATCATCAGTAGTGTGCCTTGGGATCAACGGATCGTTTCGGCCTTTTAAACACTATACGATCCTACTCCAAGGTGGCCCGACGAGGTGATCATTCTCGCCGTGTGTCAGACTAAATTTTGAAAAACATCCAAAAGGGATTTATGGCCAGCTCCTGAGAGCCATATTTGTCCTTTCTATTAGTTATTATTTGTTAATTAATAATGTATTGCTGTAACTATTTGTTTATTTAGACATTTTAATGTTGTTATTTTGTGTCCATCTAATAATTGGATCGTTTTAATCCTAAAGTCCTGTGTTTATGATTTATTTCAGAAAGCCGTTATAAAAATAAATCCTAAATTCACCATTGATGCTCTATTAAAATAGTCAAGTTGCCAAATCCCCTATTATTTTCAACCGTCATTCATTCACTCAGTCATTCCCCCTACTTTATTATTCCTTCTAACTAATAAGCTCACAGACCTCGTAAAAGTGAGATGAAATCAGCGAGTAATAAACCAGAAATCCAAACTTTTCTGTGCTCCTTAACCCAAAGGGGGGGTTTGGACCCAAACAAATCTGTTTGTTACTTATAAATCCCACCTGGCAATTAAATACCGTTTCCCAAAAGAGACGTATTTAACAGGAGTAATAAGAAATGCAACAGAATAATGATCATCATCCGTTTCCCTGAGAAAGAGCAGCGTGTGACATGATCCAAGCAAAACATCGCCCCACCGATCAGTTGATCACAATCTACCAGCCATTGTATCACCCAGCCTCCTTTTATCCTTTTATATGAAATCATAGCAGCACCTTACCTGTAAATAATGTCGTGTTAGAGCCTCAGCGAAGTTTTCCTACATGTGAACGAAGCTGATCAGCTGTCCTAAATGTAAGCCGTCAGATCACCTCCGCTCCGTGAACACCTCAATCAAAGTCCTCTAAGCAAATAAAAAATATTTCCTGATTATTATCAGCCCTTGACTAGACGGTCTGTGTTCTCACCTCCCCCTGGGTGTGGCTTACTCCCTGACCCTGTGGACTTCTGACTGGCTCAGCTCGCAGGACAGAAACGAGATGCTCACTCACAAGTGAAACCATGGCCACGGTCAATGTAGAGTACTGGTAGGTTCCTCAGTTCCTCATCTCAGTACAGGGTTCCCACTCTTTTCTTGAAATTATTTTCCAGGACATTTTCAAGACTTTCAGTGTACAAGCCAAGTTATCATAACTACAGTTTGCCGATATCTTGATATGATCATATATATATATATATATATATATATATATATATATATATATATATATATATATATATATATATATATTTATGATCATATCAGGATATATTTAGAAACAGATATGATATTGTACCTACCTATACTGTTATATTGACAATATAGTTGTGGAAAGATTTTTGTCTTTCACAATCCCACCTGCTTTCCTCTACTTACAATGCAACACAACAAAAACAGAAGTTATTCTCTACTTTAGTTCATACCAGAGGTGCGATATTGTGTCATCATCAAGTCATCTCCATGTCAATTTTTTTTTGTTCTGCTCAGCAACTGAACCAGGTTAATTCACTATGCTGTTTGAAATCACCTGGTTTAATTGCTGAGCAGAACAAAAACATGACAGAGATTTTTTTAAGTTTATTTTTATTTATTCACAATTATAAATAAAACACAAAACAGGTTTGCGAAAACAAAAACTGAAAAAGATGACTTGACACAATGTAACTCCTCTGGTCCACACTGCTATTTTACGAGCTGAAATCACTTTAAAAGTCCAAACTGTATTCGCAATCTGTTACTAACAATTATCAAACTTTTAAATTAATTGCACCTGCTCACACCAAGGCAAATTACGCATCCGGTATACATAATGGCATAAATTGATGAGTTGTGTCTTTTTGACTAAATTATTTTGATTTACCAAATCTTTGTAATTTTTTTGTCATATTGATGAAATTGATTTACATTTTGTAAAGCTAAATGTGTTTAAATGTAAAATCCATTTAGCCTCCTGGATAATAAGAAGTAAAATATTATGATAAATTAGAAATTAAATTTCGGTATATATCGTGTATCCCAAGCTTTGGAGAAGTGTTATTTTCTGCAATTGTATGGTACCTTATATCTTGTGTGGGAGCCATTTTAAATGAAGGTGTAGTTATTGGTTTTGACACTAGAGGGAGGCAAGCCCACTGAACTTTTGAACAAGTCATTGTCTCCACCTCTATTTAATCATGGTGCAAATGGGCACAGGTGTGTTGGATGGAGACAGGGGCAAACAGTTTTGGACCGTGCTGAAGCAGGTTAGATTATGTTGGAGCTTACAGGAAGAATTGATTGACTATGGGAACATATGTCGGATGGATCTGTAAGAAAATAAAGGAACAACATTTTATTTCACCCCACGCGTCAACTGGTCTGTCCTCTTCCTTCACCTGTGGTGGATGGGTTTCGTTTGGAGAAACTTTGGCCCCACATCTTGTATTTGACAGTAATGCTCAAATGTTTATTTATCCCCCTCTTACTTTCTTGTACTTTCTTCAAAAAGTATATTATGTTCAATAAATCACCAAAACAAACTCCTTCAGGTTACCGTTTTACTGTTTACTTACAGCTGACTTAGTCTGACACCTGCATTCCAGAAGTAAAAATGAAAATCACTGCAAAAGTAAATCAAAAATATATATTTCAAACTCAAACCCTATCCTGCAGTGCAAAAAAGTCTATAAAACAAAGCAATGTCATTTCAGTAAAAATGTTCCTCTAAAAGAAATCTCAGTTATTGTAGCTTCTTGACGCTCTCCTGCAGATCTTCCAGTGTTTTAGCTAGGGCTTTGTAGCGTTGTGGTTTTAGGCTCTTTTATGAAAGAGGAACCATGCTAGGTATTAATTCAGAATATTAATTTTTAATAAATCAATAACCAAATTTTATATTGTTAAGAAGACTCAAAGGTTGTTTTCATCGATAAACTGACGATAATATCTGTGTGTCTGTGTTTCAGTTCAATGAACAAACAAGTTTCAAAATTAAAAGTTTTAATTCTTCAAACTAGACTAATGATTTTGAAATTGACAAACATGGGAATAACAATCAACATTGGCAACTTGTGGGACAATCTTTAACAGTTGATATGATCAAATAGACCTTGTGGTGAATTTATGAAGATTGAGAATGTTGTGATATGAATGCGTGTGTGAGTCTGATTTTGCTTCAGGAAGAAACAGGTGTCTGAGTGAAGTGATGGTTTGGATAAACTTAGGTCTTATCAGAGAACTGCATCAAACGCTAAATACCGTGCTTTGTCTCACCGAACTCTTGCGGACCCTCTTTCGGATCCGGGCCGTGGAGGATGGTGATGGTTCATCCAGATGACACCAGCGGCTGACAGGGGAGACGTAGGTGTCGAACGGAACCTGTCCAGAGTTGCCCTCGGTACACGTAGATGGAAAAGCGTTTTGTCGATGCGTTTGTTAAGTTTAGTTCATTCAGAAATCAAAAGACTCGGGATGAGCCTGCGTTAGCAGTTGCAATTCAGCTGTCCTGTCTGGCTTGGCAGGAACAGCGTGAGGGGGGGGGGGGGGGGGGAGAAACGAGCCGACCGGCTCTGTCCCCCCTTAAGCGTTTATTCAGGTCCTCTCTCTTTCGTTGTCAAGCACGAACTGAAATCATAAAACTGAAACTTACCAAAAGCCTTTCTCTTCTCAAAGCAAAACGTGTACGTCAGCAAATGTGTTTTGGAGTTTACTGTGAGCAGATGTGCGTGGGCGTGTTTGGGTGTGTGAAGAAGCAGGAGTGTGAAGGTCATTACCAAACATTCTCAACATTAACATTTAATTAAGAATGGATTAATTAAATCTCTTATAATTACCCAAAGCATAAGAATCATTCATTTGATTAAAACACATTTATAATGAGCAAATTGATGATTAAACTTTTAACATTCAAAACAAGAAAAGGAAGTTTAAACTTTATGTTTTGACTTGTTCTGGGTACAACTCATGGAAACACGTCTTCTGGACGCTGCAGGTGGCTGATGTTATGGCTTCTTCCAGACTCTCGCAGACTTCATGTCTGCAAAGGTCCCAATCTGTGTGTTAAAGTTCTGAGCGACCCAGTCGGGTCAAACACCAGCTTTGTGACAGAAAACCCACACTTCCTCACGTTACAGCTTGTAGCTCTTCCTTTTTCTCAGCCACACTTTTGCAATAAGCATTGGATTTGGACAGTAATATGAAGTCCCGTTTTTTTCTGCTTTCATCGCCATTTTGTCTGCCTCTTTCTGCATCATCTCACTGCTTTTCATTCTTCTTCTCTGTTTTGCTTTGACATTTTCTATGTCTTGGTGGAGTTCCTTTCTTTTCCTCTCATTTGCAGTTTGTTTTTTATTCTTTTTTCATCCTTGAGGTATTGCATATACCTCATTCTGGCTCCTTTACAGTGTTGGATTAGTTCTTTTGGCAGGGCTTCATTAACTGCACGCCCAGCCATTGCATCCTGGACCAGCCACAATGCTATCAGACTCCTCTCTTTCAAGTTTTCCACTAGCATGTCCTTGTTCACGGAGTATCCTCGCTCCGCTGCTGCTTGTCCATGAGACAGCGTTAGGAGACATTTCATCATGTCCCACAGTGCTGCATACTCTGCTCTACCACTGATAAATCTCCCAAAAATTCCTCAAGCCTGCATCTGTATGAAAAATCTTGGAATTCTGCCTTGAGGTTTACACTTGCATGCACTGAGAAAGTTTTATACTGAGCAAGGACTTTGTCGCACTCTGAGGCAGTGCACCATTCTGCATTGAGGAGAACCTGTAGGAGTTTCTCAAACTTTGCTATTGCATGCTCAGTTTCTGTGACCATGATCACAGGGTCGAGGGAGCTCATGTGCCGCACTGCTGGGTATGCAAGTGGACTTCTCTCCATAATCTTTTTGCAGGTCACAGCAAGGAAAGTGACACATTTGTTCATGAACACCTGTATGTTCACTGGATTTTACTGGAGCTTTTCAGATGCTTTCTGTAAAGCTTGTTTTGTGGCAGATCCAGGTCCCAGTTGTTGGCACATGGATTGATTTGTTTTGCACATCAAGTTTCAGTAGCTGGACAGGTGTTTTCATCTTCTCCAATTCTTCTCTTTTAATAAAGCATGACAGCAAGCATCTCAGGATAGACTTAAGCTCTTTTGCAAGGAAAGGCACCATTGGTGCATCTGTCTGGAATTTTTCCAAAAAACGCTTTAGCTGTCTAGCAACAAATGCAAAAAACTGGAGTTTAGCCTGAAAGAGAGGATCAGCTGTGGCCCCTTTTACTGTACAGTAGGAAGCAGATGATGGTACTTTGCTTTTTGGGAGTTTCTGGTGGCTGCTGATGTACTGTTGCACTGCTGGCCACACTTCCATTGCCCGCTCTGCAACTGTCAAGTCTTCAACCCATCGATGGGCACAGAATTTCAGAGGAAATGTTGTTGTTTTGGTCACCTCAATGAAGTCAGCACGTCTTGCTGGTGAGTCATGGAACATCTGCCAAAGTGCTCTAAGCACATGTCCCACCTTCCAACCGGTTTCTCTTTCTCCATCTTGAAAACTTCCATGAAGAACGTGCAAACCACAGCTTCCCAAATGTATCTTTGGTGAATCTGGGTCCTCTTGGCTTTTGTCCTCTTGGAATATCCTCAGGAGCTTCCAGTTGACAGCAGGACCATCCATTGAAATCTGCAACAACCGAAATAGGCCAGCGGCTGTGGGTCTGGCCTCTGAGCGGTCACGCTTAGAGGCTTCTGGGCTGCCGCATGATGTTGTCGCCACGATTCAGAGTGTGTGGGCGCTCTCTACTGTTGCATCTTATGCTGCTAAATGGGCAGCTTTCCAGAAATGGTGCACGGAGCGAAATGTTCAAGCGCTCTCCTGCCAGCTGGCGGATGTCCTATCGTTTCTGCAGATGCTGATGGACAGGGGCCTCGCATTCAGCACTATTAAAACATATGCCGCAGCTATCTCATCCTGTCACCAGGGTTTTGGAGATAGATCTGTTTTCAATCATCCCCTATCAAAACGTTTTCTAAAGGGTGTCAGAAGGAACAGTCCTGTGTCCCGCCCGCTATTTCCCCAGTGGGATCTAACGGTGGTTCTGCGTGGCTTATCTGGAGCCCCATTTGAACCCTTGGACCAGGTCTCACTCAAGTTCCTGTCGCTTAAAACTGCCTTGCTGCTGGCACTGCCATCAGTCAATCAAGAGCATTTTAGAGCATTTTGAAATCACTGAAAGTTTGGTTGTATATGGGCAATTTAAAAAGGCCTTTATTTTGGAAAGCAACATCAGAATGATTTGATATTGATATGGTATCACTGTGGGGTTGTATACTGTTGATCTTAAGTGGAATTACCCAGTGGAAACAGCAATTTCCCATTTTAGAGCATTTTGAAATCACTGAAAGTTTGGTCGTATATGGGTGTTTTAAAAAGGCCTTTATTTTTGGGAAGCAACATCAGAATGACTTGACATTGATATGGTATCACTGTGGGGTTGTATACTGTTGATCTAAAGTGGAATTACCCTGTGGAAACAGCAATTTTCCATTTTAGAGCATTTTGAAATCACTGTTATGGCATTTTGAAATCACTGAAAATTAGGTGAATTGTGGACCATTTAAAAAGGCCTTTATTTTGGACAGCAACATCAGAATGACTTGATATTGATTTGGTATCACTGTGGGGTTGTATACTGTAGATCTAAAGTGGAGTTACCCTGTGGAAACAGCAATTTTCCATTTTAGAGCATTTTGAATTCACTGTTATGGCATTTTGAAATCACAGAAAATTAGGTCAATTGTGGACAATTTAAAAAGGCCTTTATTTTGGAAAGCAAGATCAGAATGACTTGAGATTGATATGGTATCACTGTGAGGTTGTATACTGTAGATCTAAAGTGGAATTACCCTGTGGAAACAGCAATTTTCCATTTTAGAGCATTGTGAAATCACTGAAATTTGGTCGTATATGGGCAATTTAAAAAGGCCTTTATTGTGGAAAGCAACATCAGAATGACTTGATATTGATATGGTATCACTGTGGGGTTGTATACTGTTGATCTAAAGTGGAATTACCCTGTGGAAACAGCAATTTTCCATTTTAGAGCATTTTGAAATCACTGTTATGGCATTTTGAAATCACTGAAAATTAGGTGAATTGTGGACAATTTAAAAAGGCCTTTATTTTGGAAAGCAACATCAGAATGACTTGATATTGATTTGGTATCACTGTGGGGTTGGATACTGTAGATCTAAAGTGGAGTTACCCTGTGGAAACAGCAATTTTCCATTTTAGAGCATTTTGAAATCACAGAAAATTAGGTCAATTGTGGACAATTTAAAAAGGCCTTTATTTTGGAAAGCAAGATCAGAATGACTTGAGATTGATATGGTATCACTGTGAGGTTGTATACTGTAGATCTAAAGTGGAATTACCCTGTGGAAACAGCAATTTTCCATTTTAGAGCATTTTGAAATAACTTAAAATTAGGTCAATTGTAGACAATTTAAAAAGGCTTTTATTTTGGAAAGCAACATCAGAATGACTTGATATTGATAGGATTAGGGTTAGGCTTGGGGTTGGGTTAGGGTTAGGGAGGGTCCTGCTGCCCAAGGGCAGCTGGACCTCCCGTACACAGACACCCTGCGTGTAGTCTGCCGGTCAGTCCACTATCTCTCATTGAGTCCTCCGGGGATATGTGTTTATAACCTGTTGATCCATGTTTTTTCAGCCCTTTTCCTCTGAGGGGCTGACCACCTTGGGTTGGATTCAAGGACAGAGGCCGTCAATGCATCCCAGCCATGATGAATAAAATGTTTGACCAAGGGGATGTGTGTCTCTTTCTTTTGGATGATGTTGTAACGATGTTGGGTGAAGCGTGTTAGAATTGTGTTCGCTGTTTCTCCCACGTATCTAATTTTGCAGGTTTTACATGTTATTAGATACACACAATTCTTGGATTTGGGTCCCGCTGTCAGTGTGGTGGGGTAAACTGATTTGTTGGACTGGTTCTGAACCCAGCGTAGTTGTTTGAATAATACCCCGTGACCTTTGACCTTGTGTTCCCTTAGGGGTTTGATTTGGGCTTTCACCAGACGGTCCTTTAGATTTGGATTTCGTTTATAGGCCGCAATTATTCTGAAGTCAGTTAGGAGTTTTGATTCAGATTGGAATTTTGTAAAATTGTTTTTAATATTGTGGATCAGCCGTCCGGCTGATTTGGAGTAGGTCATGATGATTGGGAGCATAGGTGCTGTACTCGGGGGTCTGGACTTTAAAAGGATGCTCTGCATGTCCGCAAAAATGACCTTGAGTAGCCCCTGTTTTGCAGGGCCGAGAATAGTGTTTTTGTGGCCTGCTCAAAATCCTCCTGTCGGGTACAGATTCTGTGAAATCTGAGTAGCTGTGATTGCACCAGTCCTGCGTATGTGTGTTTGGGGTGGTGGCTGGACTTGAAAAGTAGTGTGTGTGTGTGTGTCGGTTGGTTTAAAGAACACTTTGGTGTCCAACTTATGAGCGTTTGTAAATTCTGGGCCCTTAAATGTGGTGGTGTCCAGGAAATCTACTGACGGAGTGTTGATAGTGGCCTTAAGTGTGATGGACGGATTGTGGGTGTTAAGCGTTAGGAGAAACTGTGTGAAGTCTTCTTCTGAGTGAGTCCAGACACCCCAGATGTCATCCAGGTACCTGTAGTAATATAGTGGTTTTTGGGGGCATTTATCGACTGCCTCTGCCTCCCACTGAGCCATGAATATGTTGGCATAGGCTGGGGCAAATTTCTTGCCCATGGCTGTCCCTTTGATCTGAAGGAAATACTGGCTGTTGAATTCAAAATCGTTGCGTCTCAGGTTAATATCTAGTAGTTGGAGTAGTTCTTTGTCAGGACGTTTGCTGTTTGGGTGGTTAATGAGGATGTTTTTTACGGCTGTGATGCCTTCTGTTATATCAATGTTTGTGTAGAGGCTGTCTACATCCATTGTAAATAGCATCGCTTGGTCGGGTATGGTTGTGGATTTAATTTTTTCTATAAAATCATGTGTCTTTAATGTAGCTGCTGTGTAGAATCGACAAGGGGGTGAGGTAGTGGTCAATGAATTCTGCCGAATGGTAGGTTTCACTCCCACAATCTGAGACAATCGGACGTCCTGGGGGAATCTCATATGGTTTGCTCCATTTGTCAGGTTCCTTATGAATTTTGGGTAGCAGATAGAACCTCCGGGCTCTCGGTTCTGTTGATCCTAGTAAATAGTTCCTCTGTTTGGCATCAATGAATTTCTTTTCATACAGATTTGAAATGATTTTTGAGACCAGGGGGATTGTTTCTGGGAAAATTGGTTTGTTAAATTTTTTTATAATAGTTGGTGTCCAGTAGTTGCCTTTTTCCCTCCCAGATATACTGTTCCCTGTCCAGGATTACAATAGAGCAGCCCTTGTCTGCCGGTTTTATAATTATATTCCCATTTTTGGTTAGCTCATCCAATGCTTTGCTCTCCTCTCTGCTTAAGTTTGGTTTTGATCTGGACATGTGAAGTCTTTCGTCAAAATAACTTAGGTCTCTATCAATAAGCTTATTCACCTCAGGTGGTAGAGAGCCAGCAGGGGGCGTCCATTGAGATTCTGAGGTGAACGGCTTGCTCTGTTTTATTTTGGTGGTGTTGTTATCTTTGAAGTGAACAGCCAGTTTTATCCTTCTGTGGTATTTTTGTAAATCATATCTAAGTTGTAGTCTGTTGTCATCCATTCTGGTTTTGTTCCTGGATGGAATGAAGGTTAGACCCTTGGATAAGAGTGAACACTGAGCCTCTGAGAGCACAAACCGTTTAGACAAGTTGCAAATATTGTTCTTTAAAGACCTTTGGAGCCCATCCTGCTGAGGCAGGCTCACTGGGCTCTTTATTTTAAATACTGCCCCCAGTGTTGGAATAGCCGGTTAGCAGTAAATTTGGTCCAGTGGACCTTGTCCTTTTTGACCTTAAATTGGCTCCGTTCCAAAGCGGGGATGCAGTGTCGGAGGCTGAGGATGAAGTTGTTTTGGTGTAACAGCATCATCTGTTCCTTGTGGGGTAGAGCTGTGGAGAAATTGATTGCCGGTACCAAAATCTCCGCATTGGGGCACTTTTGTGCAGCACAGTGTAGCGCTGCCCTGATCTCACTGATTAAACCCTTCTTATCTGTGTGACAACGGTTATTAATACCACAAGACAGGATTATTTGTTTCACATCAGTTGAAACCACCGCCCTACGAAATAGGTCGGCAACATGCTTCCATTTCGCCCCTGGGAAAGAGTCTATCTGTACATTCTGTGTGTAGTGGTTGGCAAATTTGCTGACATTTGAATCACCCACAATCACCCATTTTTCATTTAATTTTAATGACCAGTCCCGTGTTTTATTGAAGGTGTTCTGGTGCCTGTGCGGCCTGTTTACCTCCGGGGGGGGGGGGGGGGTCGTGGTCACCGCCCCTGATGTATCAGCCGTGGAGCAGGTGGGTTTGGGCTGTGACCGCAGGCTGTAGGGGAAGGCGAGTTGGCGCTGTGTGCTCATCTCCATCCTTCTTTGTAGGTTTATGGATGGCACCAGGGTGTGACCACATCCGGGAGAGGTTCCCCGCTGTGGTTTCGGGCTGTTGATCGGGCGTAAGCTGAACCAACGCTTGGGCCCGAGTGGCTGTTGTGCGGGAGGAGGGGCTGGATCCTCGGGTTGGACGTCCTCAGGCTGGGTCGTGACGTCCTCGATGTCGTCTGCAGCTCCAGCCCCTGTCGGCTCTCTGTGCATTTGTGCCACAGTGGTGGTTTGCCTTGGCGTGATCCTCTGCTCCTCCGTCCTTTTTCTGCCTCTCGTTGTCCCCTCACGCTGTGGGAGGGCTTCCGATGTCGGTTGGGGGGGGGGCGGTTGTGATCGGGGACGCTCCCCGTGCAGGCGGTTGTGGACATGGTTTCACGTCTGACGCTGTGGGCGACCATCCTGTGGCGATCGGCTCCGTCATCGTGGCGGACGTGGTCCGGTCCGGGGTTGGCGAGGTGGTGCGTTGGGCAGGACCCCCCTGGGTTGTCGGTGGGGGCGGGTTGGGGATAGCCGTGGGTCTCCTTCGGTCCTCCGTGTTCCCCCGTCTGTCGGGTGTCGCAGCAGGCTCATCCATCCGGCCAGACAGCACGTAGGTCTGGATCTCGTTGAGTGTTTCAGTTTGGAAACGGTTGCCCAGGTTCCGTCTGATCCACTTGGTGGCTATTTCCAGCGGAGCTAGGAAGTCTCCGCTGTAAGCTTTTAAAGTTTCTTTCTCCGTTTGCACCTCGTCTTCATAGTGTTGCTTCAGGATTGTAACCGTGTTATAGGCCCATGATCTTGCATTCCCATCTATGAGTGTTAGGGTTCTGCTGCTTGGGGCTGCAGGTTTAATCACCGTTGCTAGGTGCGTTGCTATGCGCTGAATTGCTGGTGTATTTCTGTTGGTGTCCGCCACATTTTTCAGGTGATGTGTGGCTTTGAGTAGCCTGTTCAGAACTCTAACCTTCGCAGCAAAGTCCGGGTCGTTGGATCTTTGTGTTTGGTTCTGATGGTTCTGGTTGTGGGCACGGGATGGTGCCCGGTTCTGTTCGCCTCTGTCATTGCGGTTCCGTCTTCCTTGTTGGAACCGGTGGTTGCGCTCTACGTGGCGTTCACCCGTCTGTGGTCTCCATGCGTCCGTTGGTTCGGCCCTGACCGCCTCCGCGTAGGAGCGGTGCCTCGGAGGCTGTTGGGCAGGGTGTCGTCTTTGGAGGCATCCGGAGCTGTCTCCGAAGGCCCGATGGTCAGTTTGTTCATGACGGCGGTTAGGCTGTTGTTGACTGCGGCGCCGTCCAGGCCTCCGGCGGCTGACCCGGGTCCATCCGTCGTCGTCCGGTTCATCCCTGTAGTCCCACATCTGTGCAGGATCGTGCCGTTGGTTTTGTTGAAGATTTATTCTTCAACTTTCTTACCTCACTAACTGTGGAGGGCTATCTGTGTTAGCCGTGGAGTTCAAAAAATGATTGAGGCTCACAAAGTGTTCTCTGGGAACTTTTCTTTTTAATAATGTAACAAAAAGGTAAAATAACATAAAAAGTACATAATCTATTTACAGTACAAGCTCATAATCGCGACGTTTCGACCCATGAATAGGTCTTCTTCAGGCAAAAGAGCTTGTGAGGAGAGCGTCCAGCTAGGTTGCTCTCCCGTAACTGAAATAAAATTCAAACTTGCGCAAACAGGCGCTAAAAGCAGTTAGTGGGTGATGATTGGTCCAAACGGCGTCTTGCGTACTTTCGTGAGTTTGAAGCAGGACCACAAGAAGCGTTGGTGGGGGCCGCTCGCCCTGGTGGCCGGTCGGAGAAGTTTCAGTTCTGTTTTGCTCCCCCTAGTTGTGGACGATGTGTTATACATACACCAGTACATTGTTATACATGTTGGTACATCCGGTCCAAGGTGAGGCCCCACAGCAGTTCTGAGTCAGTAGGTCTCCCCCTAACGGGGGTAAGACCTCTTACCACATGTGAGCAGTTACATAACAGTATTTACAAGGCATGACATGTGATTTGAGGCTCAGTGTTAAAAAAATGTATAAAATGATAAAATGAGATCATAGACCTTAGATACCGTATTTACATAACCTCATCCAGCGTTATGACAGATTCTGCCTAACCACTGGGCTGTTTGAAACCATGTTAGTAATAAGAAAACCTTTTTCTCTTTATTGTCCATATGTTAAGGAGATAAAAATCCATCCAAAGACTGGGGCTCACTCTGCAATTCTCTGAGGAAAGTTTCTGAGGGGGACTACTCCCGGCTGAGGGTAAATAGGTAAGTGAGAAAAAAGAAAGAATAACCCTAAAAATAAACCAAATTCGTTTTCACCGACAGGCCGGGTTGAGGTCTGTCAAACTGGGTTCGTTTGTGGTCTTCTTGCCCCCTCCTGTGGTTAAGATGGGCATTGCATCTGTTTACATTCCTCCTAGTAGTAACACAGAGTGTTGTTTTTTTTTTTTTTTTACAAATGAAGATAAATGCCTTTAGGTTCCCAGAAGAGTTACTAAATGAGTTGCTTTCAGTTTGGGCATTCTTACAAAGCCTGTAGGAACCTTTGAGAGTATTTTTATAGGATTTGACCCTCAAAATTAGCATTCTGTAGGGGAGGGGCTCGGGGTGATGTTGGTGTCACAGGGCTCCTCTTTATGTTTAAACTGTGGGTTTGAGGGTTAGACTCCCTGTTTTTAGGGTTAGGTGGAGTAGATGGAGTAGATAAGTCTCAGTGAGTCCCCCTGAATTGGTAAATTAACCAAAACAGTTTGAATGGGGAGTCACTGGCAATGCACGGGCCGTCGCATGTCACTCTGGAACCCCTCCCCAATCGTTGGTTCGTATCCATAAAGAGTAAAACAGCAGAGTAGGGAAAAATTAAAGGATCGAATAAAGGAACACTAAGAAGTAGCAAAAAATTAGAATAAATAAAGAAGAATAAAGAAAAAACTAGGTTGGAACAAAAACCGGTTCGGAACAGGTCCCAGATATGGAGTCATGGTGTAATGTCGCCCACATCCGAGCCAGAATCGGCTGACCATGGTCCCCCCAAGTTCAAGTCCAAAGTGTAGTAGAGAGGGAAGGGGAAAGGCCAAGAGATAAGAACAGAATAGAGAATACAGAAAAAATCCTTAAGGTAAGGGTGGGGTGAAGGGTGAGGGTTAGATTCTAGGTTTACAATGAGTAGGAGACTAGTAGCTTACAGCTAAAGACTAATGATTTAAACCCACCATCCTTAAGGGAAGGGCGGGGTGAAGGGTGAGGGTTAGATTCTAGGTTTACAATGAGTAGGAGACTAGTATCATACAATTAAAGACTAATGATTTAAACCCACCATCCTTAAGGTAAGGGTGGGGTGAAGGGTGAGGGTTAGATTCTAGGTTTACAATGAGTAGGAGACTAGTAGCTTACAGCTAAAGACTAATGATTTAAACCCACCATCCTTAAGGGAAGGGCGGGGTGAAGGGTGAGGGTTAGATTCTAGGTTTACAATGAGTAGGAGACTAGTATCATACAATTAAAGACTAATGATTTAAACCCACCAACCTTAAGGTAAGGGTGGGGTGGAGGGTGAGGGTTAGATTCTAGGTTTACAATGAGTAGGAGACTAGTATCATACAATTAAAGACTAATGATTTAAACCCACCAACCTTAAGGTAAGGGTGGGGTGGAGGGTGAGGGTTAGATTCTAGGTTTACAATGAGTAGGAGACTAGTAGCATACAGCTAAAGACTAATGATTTAAACCCACCATCCTTAAGATAAGGGTGGGGTGAAGAGTGAGGGTTAGATTCTAGGTTTACAATGAGTAGGAGACTAGTAGCATACAGCTAAAGACTAATGATTTAAACCCACCATCCTTAAGGTAAGGGCGGGGTGAAGAGTGAGGGTTAGATTCTAGGTTTACTATGAGTAGGAGACTAGTAGCATACAGCTAAAGACTAATGATTTAAACCCACCAACCTTAAGGTAAGGGCGGGGTAAAGGGTGAGGGTTAGATTCTAGGTTTACTATGAGTAGGAGACTAGTAGCATACAGCTAAAGACTAATGATTTAAACCCACCATCCTTAAGGTAAGGGCGGGGTGAAGAGTGAGGGTTAGATTCTAGGTTTATAATGAGTAGGAGACTAGTAGCATACAGCTAAAGACTAATGATTTAAACCCACCATCCTTAAGGTAAGGGTGGGGTGAAGGGTGAGGGTTAGATTCTAGGTTTGGTCAGGGTTAGAGCGAAAGATCAGGGTCAGGGGCTAAAGATAAGATAAATAGGTGGCATTAACAGACCTCCAACAGTATTTGTCACTCCATCCTAAAACCATGTCTGTATTTCCCTCTATGAGCGGCGTTAGTTAGGCAAACCCAGAAAATCCTGTAATTGTAATAACCAAGAAGACATCTTTAGAACAAAAAATTTTTTATAATCCAGCAAAATTGAAGAAATCCCAGACAAACATCATGATCATGTAATTTATGTCAACCTGAAATAACACAAAAGATCACTCTCTCTATAAAGGCAAAGGAAGGGAGATGAACCACAATAAGTTATTGCAGGATTTAGGTTTGGATCTTAAAATGAGTGTATAAGGAAGTGTAAATTTGGATCAATCTCATTTATTCCAAATCTTGACACATCATCAGTAGTGTGCCTTGGTATCAACAGATCGTTTCGGCCTTTTAAACACTATACGATCCTACTCCAAGGTGGCCCGACGAGGTGATCATTCTCGCCGTGTGTCAGACTAAATTTTGAAAAACATCCAAAAGGGATTTATGGCCAGCTCCTGAGAGCCATATTTGTCCTTTCTATTAGTTATTATTTGTTAATTAATAATGTATTGCTGTAACTATTTGTTTATTTAGACATTTTAATGTTGTTATTTTGTGTCCATCTAATAATTGGATCGTTTTAATCCTAAAGTCCTGTGTTTATGATTTATTTCAGAAAGCCGTTATAAAAATAAATCCTAAATTCACCATTGATGCTCTATTTAAAATAGTCAAGTTGCCAAATCCCCTATTATTTTCAACCGTCATTCATTCACTCAGTCATTCCCCCTACTTTATTATTCCTTCTAACTAATAAGCTCACAGACCTCGTAAAAGTGAGATGAAATCAGCGAGTAATAAACCAGAAATCCAAACTTTTCTGTGCTCCTTAACCCAAAGGGGGGGTTTGGACCCAAACAAATCTGTTTGTTACTTATAAATCCCACCTGGCAATTAAATACCGTTTCCCAAAAGAGACATATTTAACAGGAGTAATAAGAAATGCAACAGAATAATGATCATCATCCGTTTCCCTGAGAAAGAGCAGCGTGTGACATGATCCAAGCAAAACATCGCCCCACCGATCAGTTGATCACAATCTACCAGCCATTGTATCACCCAGCCTCCTTTTATCCTTTTATATGAAATCATAGCAGCACCTTACCTGTAAATAATGTCGTGTTAGAGCCTCAGCGAAGTTTTCCTACATGTGAACGAAGCTGATCAGCTGTCCTAAATGTAAGCCGTCAGATCACCTCCGCTCCGTGAACACCTCAATCAAAGTCCTCTAAGCAAATAAAAAATATGTAATCAAATCACCCGTCGTCCACAGTAGCCATTTAAAATAACTTTCTAAAACGGTTCACAGCTCCGTTACACCCACCACCATACGTTGCGGCTTCAAACTGAACGCAGCCCGTCTTGCAGTCCCCACTGGAGACGAATACATCCAGCGTTCGTTACATAAAATGAAAAATCATCTTTCGTACCGCCGAGCAGCTGTCCGGTCCGAGCCAATGTCCCGAGTCCCATTTCTCCACCCGGTATTACGCGCACACTCCGATCACTGGCGTGTTAAGTCTGAGGCTGCCTCTCATCCGTACTGTTACAGCACCGTCCGTCACTCTCCTCTGAAACCCTGACCGCGTCCCCAGACTTATATTAAACAAACCATAAGGCGGTAACTTCCCAGATTACAGCATAATAAATATATTACCAGAATCCGCTCATGCATTTCTAAATCTCCTTACCTTACAGAAGAATAAAGATTTGCTTAAGTTAGGTCCTCGATTTCCCAGACCTTCTGAATACGCCCGTCAACTAGTCTAGACAAATCTCCCCCATTATAGTCCACAGGAACAGCCTCAGCTGGGTGACCTGGAGATTCCAGTCAAGTTAAAACATCTATAAATGGGCCTCGTTTGGGCTTGACCAAAATCTTAGTCTCCATTTAAGGCTTTAAGAAACATCGTGTACGTCTTGTGGTGTAAATGTCTTAATAAAATGGATGAGCAGCTATTATTTTAACCCTCAAAATCCAAAGCCCTGATTAGTGTCCTATAAAATCACCCTGTTTTGATTCACCCAGGCAAAAATCAGTGAAGAGCACTCCCCTCTAACAACTACAATCAAAGGGACCCTTTTTTTAAGGGATTATTAACTGACTCGCCATATTCTGATGTAGTTATCTTTATCGGGGATTATTAAAGCTTGAAATAAATATTGTGGCATGTTAATGAAGCTTATTATATTGTTATTAACCAATAACTGGATCCTCCCCTCTGTCTAAGCTAGAAAAGTTAAATCCCACTGCAGTGCATTACACTATTATTACCAGAAACAGGTTTTTTATACTCTATTAATTTAGCTGTTTGTCTGATACATTTCATTTTAAGGAAAACAGAATACTGTAATGAGCTCTAGTACAGCTCATTTATCCTTGTTATTAATCCTCAAAAGGGATCTCTATATCTGGGTAAGAGTTAAGCACCTTTTATTTGTTATCTGCTTCATTCTTGTTTCAGCAAATTGTCGAGGATTAAAAAAATGCCGTGACTTCCTCATGTACTTCATTATCCTGTTATTAACTGACAAATGTATCCTATGTCCTGTTTAAGCTAGAAAAGTTAAATGTTCCTGGAGCTTATTCACTTATCAATATCAATAAGGAGTTTTTATGCTCAATTTAAGATCCAAAAATATTTTAGCTGTTTGTCTGATCCATTTCATTTTAAGGAAAACAGAATAATGTAATGAGTTCTTGTACAGTTCATTTATCATTATTATTAATCCTCCAAGTGGATCCCTATGTCTGGGTAAGAGTTAAACACCTTTTATTTGTTATCTGCTTCATTCTTGTTTCAGCAAATTGTCGAGAATTAAAAAAATGCAGTGACATCCTCATGTACCTCATTATGCTGTTATTAACTGACAAATGTATCCTATGCCCTGTTTAAGCTAGAAAATTTAAATGTTCCTGCAGCTTATTCCCATATCAATATCAATAAGAAGTTTTTATGCTCCATTTAAGATCCAAAATTATTTTAGTTGCTGTCTGCTACAGTCCATTTAAGGGAATGTAGAATAATATAGTGAGCTCTTGTACAGCCCCTTTATTATTGTTGTTAACCTCAAATGGATTCCAGTCTCGATTTAGGGGTTAAGACCTTTTATTTATTGTCTGGTTAATTTCTATATTCAAGGGAAATAGTTGAAGTTTAATATAAATGCAGTGACCTTGTTCATGCCGCTTATCGTATTTTTACTATGCCACCAGAGATCTCAAACTATACTTCAAACTTTCCAAATTCCCTTATCCTTCATTTGGTCTATTTATTTCAAGGAGAATTATTTGAGAACTGCAATCATACAAACAGATACTCGTACTCCTCATTTTTGGGTACTACCCTCCAATAAAAACTAGTTTCTGTGTAAGGTTTGTTTTTTAATAATTTGAAAATATCTTGTTTGTTGTGTAGTTCATTTCCAGTTAGGGAAATCCTTGTAAACCCAAAATAAATTAATATCTTAATGTAAGTCATTTACTGTTACTTATCAGGTGCCAGAGGTCTTCAACCCAGGGTTAGGGTTAGGGTTAGGGTTAGGGTTAGGGTGGTTAGGGTTAGGGTTAGGGTTAGGGTTAGGGTTAGGGTTAGGGTTTAGGGTTAGGGTTAGGGTTAGGATATGGGGTTTTGACGACCGTCGGTACCCCCAAAATGAAACTTTGAAGGCCGATAACTCCGGATAGGAAGGTGTTAGAGACTTGAAACCAAGTTCTACCCCCCCTACCAACGGGTCTGGCTTTCGATTGGTGCCATCCGTTTGGCTCTACGACCTTCCGGTCCGGAGATACGCCCACTTTTTGACTTCCGGTTGCCTGTATCTCCGGAACAGAAGGTCGTAGAAACTCGCGGAGACCACCGTTGGATTCAGAAGTGTCGAATTATGGCAGACGGAGCTTGGTTGCGAGTCTCTACGACCTTCCCTTCCGGGGATATCCGCCGTTGAAGTAGTCTCATTGAAACGAATGTTAGGCGGGTGACCGAAAAATTTCTGTGTCAGAAGCCAATTTCTTCCCACAGAAACCTCAAATGAGCACGTTTCAGACCATTTGGAGTCTAATGGTACCTACTTTGAGTGACCGCTTTTCCCAACCCATTGTTAGGGTCAGCATAAGTGGGTCAGCGTAAGTTAAAGTGTATGTGTATGTGTTAGGGTAAGAGTAAGTGATAGGGTAGGTGATAGTGTAAGTGTAAGAGTCCGTTACCTTGTGACGATCCTCTGCGTGGAGCCGGACAAGGGGGTGTGCTCCCGAGGTCTGTCAGAGACAGACTGAGCGTTGTAGGGCAGTTTTTGTCCCTTTAATTGCATTTAAATGTAGTTTAATGTAATTTTATTAAAAATACAAAATTTCAAGTGACTTTATCTCTTGATAGGAAGGTCGTAGGAAAAAACTGATGGCACCTACCCCCCCAAAGTCGATGCCTGGCTTTCCAACGGTGGAAACCCCGTTGTTCTACGCCCCACCTGAGGTGAGATAATGTTGTTTTTACAGTGTATTTTCTGTATCTCCGGAACGGAAGGTTGTAGAATCTCGGGGAGACCACCGCCGGATTCAGAAGGGTCGAATTAGGGCAGGCGGAAGGTGGTTTGGAGTCTCTACGACCTTCCCTTCTGGAGATATAAGAGGTCAAAGTTTGGCAAACTTGGTCCTACTTTATCTCATCAACCGATCGTCACAGAAACAAGAGGACAAAACCTGTGCCCTGCCTAGACCTCGCCGGATCCAACGGTGAAAACCCCGAGTCTCTATGACCTTTGGTTCCGGAGATATAGAAGGTCGAGTGTGGGACATTCGTCCTTCTTTATCTCATCAACCGATCGTCACAGAAACAAGGGGACAAAACCTGTGCACTGCCTAGACCACGCCGGATCCAACGGTGAAAACCCCCAGTCTCTACGACCTTCCTAGCCGGAGAAATCCACCATTGAAGGTGCCCCATTGAAACGAATGGGAGGTGGGTGACTGGAGTTAGGTGGAGTAGATGGAGTAGATAAATCTCAGTGAGTTCCCCCTGAATTGGTAGGTGTAAATTATTTATCTCGTCGACTCCCCCTGCCTCATCCGACGACTCAGCAGTTGAACTAGGGAGCCAAAGGCAATGCACTGGCCGACGCACGTCATCCGCAGCTCTTGTCTCCTTATTGACTACCAACTTGTTTCAAGAGTTGCAACCCAAATCGGTCTTATTGGCCATTCTATTTCTCCATTTCTGTTGTAGTATCGTACAGGATCGTGTTCCAGTGTTGGTCTGCTTTGTTCATCTTTTCATGACACCATGTTTGGGCTATCGTATGCCCCTGAGGAGTTCCTAACTGGCGTTGGTTCATCCTCCTTAAAAGTCAATGAGCCAAGTCAGGTGTTCCTGTGTGCCCTTCAGGCATAGGGTAGGGTTAATATCCTTTAGGGTCAGAGTTATGATAAGGCGCTTGTTTGTTGTCCTAGATGGTAGGGTTTGGGTTTATGTTTAGGGTTAGGATTAAGTTAGGGTTAGGGTTAGGGTTAGGGTTAGGGTTTGGGTTAGGGTTAGGGTTAGGTGGAGTAGATGGAGTAGATGTATCTCAGTGACATCCCCCTGAATCAGTACCTTGACCAAAACAGTTTGGAGTAGAGAGTCACTGGCAATGCACGGGCCGGCGCGTGTCACTCAGAAACTCCCCTCCAATGTTGGTTTGTCTCAATGTAGAATAGAAAAACAGAATAGGAAAAGATTGAAAAGATAGAATAAAGAACAAACGAGAAAGACAGAATAGAGAATACAGAAAAAAGGAAGAAAAAGACGAAAGAAACAGGGATGGAAAAGAATTTGATGAAAAACAGGTAACAGATGTGGCGTCGTCGTATGACGCTCCTCCACACCCGAGCCGGTCTAGGCTTAACCTGTCTCGCCCGATTCCCGCTCCTAAATATAGGAGAAGGAATGGGAGAGGAGAAGAGATGAGCAGGCAGACAATGCTGGAATGTAGAGTTTATAGGTGAAAAGTAAAGTGGGTAGATGGCACGAACTAAGGGTTAGGGTTAGGGTTAGGGTTAGGGTTAGGTGGAGTAGATGGAGTAGATGTATCTCAGTGACATCCCCCTGAATCGGTACCTTGACCGAAACAGTTTGGAGTAGAGAGTCACTGGCAATGCACGGGCCGACGCATGTCACTCAGAAACTCCCCTCCATTGTTGGTTCGTATCAATGCGGAATAGAAAAACAGAATAGAAAAAGAATAGAAAAGGATAGAAAAGATAGAAAAGAGAAAAACCGAGAAAGACAGAATAGAGAATACAGAAAAAAGGAAGAAAAAGAAGAAAGAAACAGGGATGGAAAAGAATTTGATGAAGAACAGGTAACAGATGTGGCGTCGTCGTATGACGCTCCTCTACACCCGAGCCGGTCTAGGCTTAACCTGTCTCGCCCGATTCCCGCTCCTAAATATAGGAGAAGGAATGGGAGAGGAGAAGAGATGAGCAGACAGACAATGCTGGAATGTAGAGTTTATAGGTGAAAAGTAAAGTGGGTAGATGGCACGAACTAACCTCCATAATGTTAAACATTCTTCCTAAATGAATACTAATTGGCCACAAGGGGTCTAGATTAAGATTAGCGCTACAACTCAGGGTTAGCTTCTAGAAAGTAAGATTGGTTAAGATTGTAACTAACTTCAGGATTAGGGGTTCAACAGGGATAGAAAAGAACTTGAGAAGGAACAGGTAACAGATGTGGTGTCGTCGTACGACGCTCCTCCACACCCGAGCCGGTCTAGGCTTAACCTGTCTCGCCCAATTCCCGCTCCTAGATGTAGGAGAAGGAATGGGAGAGGAGAAGAGATGAGCAGGCAGACAATGCTGGAATGTAGAGTTTATAGGTGAAAAGTAAAGTGGGTAGATGGCAAAAACTAACCTCCATAGTCTTAAACATTCTTGGCTAAAGACTAATATTTTAAACCCACCAACCTTAAGGTTAGGGTGGGGTGAAGGGTGAGGGTTAGATTTCAAGGTCACAATGGGTAGGAGACTAATAGCATACAGCTAAAAACTAATGATTTAAACCCACCATCCTTAAGGTTAGGGTGGGGTGAAGGGTGAGGGTTAGATTTCAAGGTTACAATGGGTAGGAGACTAATAGGGTTAGGGTTAGGGTTAGGGTTAGGGTTAGGGTTTGGGTTAGGTATAAGGGGTAAGTACCACTTGATGATCGCGGTTCTTTCTGGCTGTGAACCACTCAGAGCCACCATTCAACTTTTGCCGCGCTCAGGGGGACCGGCCGGAGGCGGGGGTACCAAAGAACCCAAGATTGCCGCAAAGCATCATGGGTAAAAACAATCAAACATCTCTCACGGCCGGAAAAGTTGGTTCTTAGCTTAGGGACCGCGGCTACCCCCCCATTTGTGGCCACGCCGAATCCAACGGTACCACCCACAAGTCTCTACGACCTTCCTAGCCGGAGATATGATTGGTTGAAGTCGCCCCATTGAAACGAATGGGAGGCGGGTGACTGAAAAATTTCTAAGTGTCAGGGCCCAAATCCTTCCCCCAGAAACCTCACATGAGCACGTTTCAGACCATTTGGAGTCCAATGGTACCTACTTTGAGTGACCACTTTTCCCAACCCATACTTAGGGTAAGTGTAAGTGATAGGGTAAGTGATAGTGCAATTGTATGTGTGAGTGTTAGGGTAAGAGTAAGTGATAAGTGAAAGTGTATTTGTATGTCTTAGGGTAAGAGTAAGTGATAGGGTAGGTGATAGTGTAAGTGTAAGAGTCCGTTACCTTGTGACGGTCCTCTGCGTGGAGCCGGACAAGGGGGTGTGCTCCCGAGGTCTGTCAGAGACAGACTGAGCGTTGTAGGGCAGTTTGTGTCCCTTTAAATGCATTTAAATGTAATTTAATGTAATTTTATTAAAAATACAAAATTTCAAGTGACTTTATCTCTTGATAGGAAGGTCGTAGGAAAAAACGGATGGCACCTACCCCCCCAAAGTCGATGTCTGGCTTTCCAACGGTGGAAACCCCGTAGTTCTACGCCCCACCTGAGGTGAGATAATGTCGTTTTTACAGTGTATTTTCTGTATCTCCGGAACGGAAGGTCGTAGAAACTCGGGGAGACCACCGTTGGATTCAGAAGGGTCGAATTAGGGCAGGCGGAAGCTGGTTTGGAGTCTCTACGACCTTCCGTTCTGGAGATATAAGAGGTCAAAGTTTGGGAAACTTGGTCCTTCTTTATCTCATCAACCGATCGTCACAGAAACAAGCGGACAAAACCTTTGCCCTGCTTAGACCACGCCGGACCCAACGGTGAAAACCCCGAGTCTCTATGACCTTTGGTTCCGGAGATATAGAAGGTCGAGTGTGGGACATTCGTCCTTCTTTATCTCATCAACCGATCGTCACAGAAACAAGGGGACAAAACCTGTGCACTGCCTAGACCACGCCGGATCCAACGGTGAAAACCCCCAGTCTCTACGACCTTCCTAGCCGGAGAAATCCACCATTGAAGGTGCCCCATTGAAACGAATGGGAGGTGGGTGACTGGAGTTAGGTGGAGTAGATGGAGTAGATAAATCTCAGTGAGTTCCCCCTGAATTGGTAGGTGTAAATTATTTATCTCGTCGACTCCCCCTGCCTCATCCGACGACTCAGCAGTTGAACTAGGGAGCCAAAGGCAATGCACTGGCCGACGCACGTCATCCGCAGCTCTTGTCTCCTTATTGACTACCAACTTGTTTCAAGAGTTGCAACCCAAATCGGTCTTATTGGCCATTCTATTTCTCCATTTCTGTTGTAGTATCGTACAGGATCGTGTTCCAGTGTTGGTCTGCTTTGTTCATCTTTTCATGACACCATGTTAGGGTTAGGGTTAGGGTTAGGGTTAGGGTTAGGTATAAGGGGTAAGTACCACTTTGTTTTCGCTGGGCAAACTTTTTGAGGACCAGCTAGAGACACCATTCCACTTCACAGGGCTTCAGGGGGCCCGGCTGGAGGCTGTGGTAAAGTTGCCCAAATTTTGCCCGCAATGCATCATGGGTAAAAACAATCAAACGTCTCTCACCGCTAGGGGGAAGTGGGCGTAGCTTAGGGACCGCGGCTACCCCCCCATTTGTGGCCACGCCGAATCCAACGGTACCACCCACAAGTCTCTACGACCTTCCTAGCCGGAGATATGATTGGTTGAAGTCGCCCCATTGAAACGAATGGGAGGCGGGTGACTGAAAAATTTCTAAGTGTCAGGGCCCAAATCGGGTTAGGGTTAGGGTTAGGGTTAGGGTTAGGGTTAGGGTTAGGGTTAGGATATGGGGTTTTGACGACCGTCGGTACCCCCAAAATGAAACTTTGAAGGCCGATAACTCCGGATAGGAAGGTGTTAGAGACTTGAAACCAAGTTCTACCCCCCCTACCAACGGGTCTGGCTTTCGATTGGTGCCATCCGTTTGGCTCTACGACCTTCCGGTCCGGAGATACGCCCACTTTTTGACTTCCGGTTGCCTGTATCTCCGGAACAGAAGGTCGTAGAAACTCGCGGAGACCACCGTTGGATTCAGAAGTGTCGAATTATGGCAGACGGAGCTTGGTTGCGAGTCTCTACGACCTTCCCTTCCGGGGATATCCGCCGTTGAAGTAGTCTCATTGAAACGAATGTTAGGCGGGTGACCGAAAAATTTCTGTGTCAGAAGCCAATTTCTTCCCACAGAAACCTCAAATGAGCACGTTTCAGACCATTTGGAGTCTAATGGTACCTACTTTGAGTGACCGCTTTTCCCAACCCATTGTTAGGGTCAGCATAAGTGGGTCAGCGTAAGTTAAAGTGTATGTGTATGTGTTAGGGTAAGAGTAAGTGATAGGGTAGGTGATAGTGTAAGTGTAAGAGTCCGTTACCTTGTGACGATCCTCTGCGTGGAGCCGGACAAGGGGGTGTGCTCCCGAGGTCTGTCAGAGACAGACTGAGCGTTGTAGGGCAGTTTTTGTCCCTTTAATTGCATTTAAATGTAGTTTAATGTAATTTTATTAAAAATACAAAATTTCAAGTGACTTTATCTCTTGATAGGAAGGTCGTAGGAAAAAACTGATGGCACCTACCCCCCCAAAGTCGATGCCTGGCTTTCCAACGGTGGAAACCCCGTTGTTCTACGCCCCACCTGAGGTGAGATAATGTTGTTTTTACAGTGTATTTTCTGTATCTCCGGAACGGAAGGTTGTAGAATCTCGGGGAGACCACCGCCGGATTCAGAAGGGTCGAATTAGGGCAGGCGGAAGGTGGTTTGGAGTCTCTACGACCTTCCCTTCTGGAGATATAAGAGGTCAAAGTTTGGCAAACTTGGTCCTACTTTATCTCATCAACCGATCGTCACAGAAACAAGAGGACAAAACCTGTGCCCTGCCTAGACCTCGCCGGATCCAACGGTGAAAACCCCGAGTCTCTATGACCTTTGGTTCCGGAGATATAGAAGGTCGAGTGTGGGACATTCGTCCTTCTTTATCTCATCAACCGATCGTCACAGAAACAAGGGGACAAAACCTGTGCACTGCCTAGACCACGCCGGATCCAACGGTGAAAACCCCCAGTCTCTACGACCTTCCTAGCCGGAGAAATCCACCATTGAAGGTGCCCCATTGAAACGAATGGGAGGTGGGTGACTGGAGTTAGGTGGAGTAGATGGAGTAGATAAATCTCAGTGAGTTCCCCCTGAATTGGTAGGTGTAAATTATTTATCTCGTCGACTCCCCCTGCCTCATCCGACGACTCAGCAGTTGAACTAGGGAGCCAAAGGCAATGCACTGGCCGACGCACGTCATCCGCAGCTCTTGTCTCCTTATTGACTACCAACTTGTTTCAAGAGTTGCAACCCAAATCGGTCTTATTGGCCATTCTATTTCTCCATTTCTGTTGTAGTATCGTACAGGATCGTGTTCCAGTGTTGGTCTGCTTTGTTCATCTTTTCATGACACCATGTTTGGGCTATCGTATGCCCCTGAGGAGTTCCTAACTGGCGTTGGTTCATCCTCCTTAAAAGTCAATGAGCCAAGTCAGGTGTTCCTGTGTGCCCTTCAGGCATAGGGTAGGGTTAATATCCTTTAGGGTCAGAGTTATGATAAGGCGCTTGTTTGTTGTCCTAGATGGTAGGGTTTGGGTTTATGTTTAGGGTTAGGATTAAGTTAGGGTTAGGGTTAGGGTTAGGGTTTGGGTTAGGGTTAGGGTTAGGTGGAGTAGATGGAGTAGATGTATCTCAGTGACATCCCCCTGAATCAGTACCTTGACCAAAACAGTTTGGAGTAGAGAGTCACTGGCAATGCACGGGCCGGCGCGTGTCACTCAGAAACTCCCCTCCAATGTTGGTTTGTCTCAATGTAGAATAGAAAAACAGAATAGGAAAAGATTGAAAAGATAGAATAAAGAACAAACGAGAAAGACAGAATAGAGAATACAGAAAAAAGGAAGAAAAAGACGAAAGAAACAGGGATGGAAAAGAATTTGATGAAAAACAGGTAACAGATGTGGCGTCGTCGTATGACGCTCCTCCACACCCGAGCCGGTCTAGGCTTAACCTGTCTCGCCCGATTCCCGCTCCTAAATATAGGAGAAGGAATGGGAGAGGAGAAGAGATGAGCAGGCAGACAATGCTGGAATGTAGAGTTTATAGGTGAAAAGTAAAGTGGGTAGATGGCACGAACTAAGGGTTAGGGTTAGGGTTAGGGTTAGGGTTAGGGTTAGGTGGAGTAGATGGAGTAGATGTATCTCAGTGACATCCCCCTGAATCGGTACCTTGACCGAAACAGTTTGGAGTAGAGAGTCACTGGCAATGCACGGGCCGACGCATGTCACTCAGAAACTCCCCTCCATTGTTGGTTCGTATCAATGCGGAATAGAAAAACAGAATAGAAAAAGAATAGAAAAGGATAGAAAAGATAGAAAAGAGAAAAACCGAGAAAGACAGAATAGAGAATACAGAAAAAAGGAAGAAAAAGAAGAAAGAAACAGGGATGGAAAAGAATTTGATGAAGAACAGGTAACAGATGTGGCGTCGTCGTATGACGCTCCTCTACACCCGAGCCGGTCTAGGCTTAACCTGTCTCGCCCGATTCCCGCTCCTAAATATAGGAGAAGGAATGGGAGAGGAGAAGAGATGAGCAGACAGACAATGCTGGAATGTAGAGTTTATAGGTGAAAAGTAAAGTGGGTAGATGGCACGAACTAACCTCCATAATGTTAAACATTCTTCCTAAATGAATACTAATTGGCCACAAGGGGTCTAGATTAAGATTAGCGCTACAACTCAGGGTTAGCTTCTAGAAAGTAAGATTGGTTAAGATTGTAACTAACTTCAGGATTAGGGGTTCAACAGGGATAGAAAAGAACTTGAGAAGGAACAGGTAACAGATGTGGTGTCGTCGTACGACGCTCCTCCACACCCGAGCCGGTCTAGGCTTAACCTGTCTCGCCCAATTCCCGCTCCTAGATGTAGGAGAAGGAATGGGAGAGGAGAAGAGATGAGCAGGCAGACAATGCTGGAATGTAGAGTTTATAGGTGAAAAGTAAAGTGGGTAGATGGCAAAAACTAACCTCCATAGTCTTAAACATTCTTGGCTAAAGACTAATATTTTAAACCCACCAACCTTAAGGTTAGGGTGGGGTGAAGGGTGAGGGTTAGATTTCAAGGTCACAATGGGTAGGAGACTAATAGCATACAGCTAAAAACTAATGATTTAAACCCACCATCCTTAAGGTTAGGGTGGGGTGAAGGGTGAGGGTTAGATTTCAAGGTTACAATGGGTAGGAGACTAATAGGGTTAGGGTTAGGGTTAGGGTTAGGGTTAGGGTTAGGGTTTGGGTTAGGTATAAGGGGTAAGTACCACTTGATGATCGCGGTTCTTTCTGGCTGTGAACCACTCAGAGCCACCATTCAACTTTTGCCGCGCTCAGGGGGACCGGCCGGAGGCGGGGGTACCAAAGAACCCAAGATTGCCGCAAAGCATCATGGGTAAAAACAATCAAACATCTCTCACGGCCGGAAAAGTTGGTTCTTAGCTTAGGGACCGCGGCTACCCCCCCATTTGTGGCCACGCCGAATCCAACGGTACCACCCACAAGTCTCTACGACCTTCCTAGCCGGAGATATGATTGGTTGAAGTCGCCCCATTGAAACGAATGGGAGGCGGGTGACTGAAAAATTTCTAAGTGTCAGGGCCCAAATCCTTCCCCCAGAAACCTCACATGAGCACGTTTCAGACCATTTGGAGTCCAATGGTACCTACTTTGAGTGACCACTTTTCCCAACCCATACTTAGGGTAAGTGTAAGTGATAGGGTAAGTGATAGTGCAATTGTATGTGTGAGTGTTAGGGTAAGAGTAAGTGATAAGTGAAAGTGTATTTGTATGTCTTAGGGTAAGAGTAAGTGATAGGGTAGGTGATAGTGTAAGTGTAAGAGTCCGTTACCTTGTGACGGTCCTCTGCGTGGAGCCGGACAAGGGGGTGTGCTCCCGAGGTCTGTCAGAGACAGACTGAGCGTTGTAGGACAGTTTGTGTCCCTTTAAATGCATTTAAATGTAATTTAATGTAATTTTATTAAAAATACAAAATTTCAAGTGACTTTATCTCTTGATAGGAAGGTCGTAGGAAAAAACGGATGGCACCTACCCCCCCAAAGTCGATGTCTGGCTTTCCAACGGTGGAAACCCCGTAGTTCTACGCCCCACCTGAGGTGAGATAATGTCGTTTTTACAGTGTATTTTCTGTATCTCCGGAACGGAAGGTCGTAGAAACTCGGGGAGACCACCGTTGGATTCAGAAGGGTCGAATTAGGGCAGGCGGAAGCTGGTTTGGAGTCTCTACGACCTTCCGTTCTGGAGATATAAGAGGTCAAAGTTTGGGAAACTTGGTCCTTCTTTATCTCATCAACCGATCGTCACAGAAACAAGCGGACAAAACCTTTGCCCTGCTTAGACCACGCCGGACCCAACGGTGAAAACCCCGAGTCTCTATGACCTTTGGTTCCGGAGATATAGAAGGTCGAGTGTGGGACATTCGTCCTTCTTTATCTCATCAACCGATCGTCACAGAAACAAGGGGACAAAACCTGTGCACTGCCTAGACCACGCCGGATCCAACGGTGAAAACCCCCAGTCTCTACGACCTTCCTAGCCGGAGAAATCCACCATTGAAGGTGCCCCATTGAAACGAATGGGAGGTGGGTGACTGGAGTTAGGTGGAGTAGATGGAGTAGATAAATCTCAGTGAGTTCCCCCTGAATTGGTAGGTGTAAATTATTTATCTCGTCGACTCCCCCTGCCTCATCCGACGACTCAGCAGTTGAACTAGGGAGCCAAAGGCAATGCACTGGCCGACGCACGTCATCCGCAGCTCTTGTCTCCTTATTGACTACCAACTTGTTTCAAGAGTTGCAACCCAAATCGGTCTTATTGGCCATTCTATTTCTCCATTTCTGTTGTAGTATCGTACAGGATCGTGTTCCAGTGTTGGTCTGCTTTGTTCATCTTTTCATGACACCATGTTAGGGTTAGGGTTAGGGTTAGGGTTAGGTATAAGGGGTAAGTACCACTTTGTTTTCGCTGGGCAAACTTTTTGAGGACCAGCTAGAGACACCATTCCACTTCACAGGGCTTCAGGGGGCCCGGCTGGAGGCTGTGGTAAAGTTGCCCAAATTTTGCCCGCAATGCATCATGGGTAAAAACAATCAAACGTCTCTCACCGCTAGGGGGAAGTGGGCGTAGCTTAGGGACCGCGGCTACCCCCCCATTTGTGGCCACGCCGAATCCAACGGTACCACCCACAAGTCTCTACGACCTTCCTAGCCGGAGATATGATTGGTTGAAGTCGCCCCATTGAAACGAATGGGAGGCGGGTGACTGAAAAATTTCTAAGTGTCAGGGCCCAAATCGGGTTAGGGTTAGGGTTAGGGTTAGGGTTAGGGTTAGGATATGGGGTTTTGACGACCGTCGGTACCCCCAAAATGAAACTTTGAAGGCCGATAACTCCGGATAGGAAGGTGTTAGAGACTTGAAACCAAGTTCTACCCCCCCTACCAACGGGTCTGGCTTTCGATTGGTGCCATCCGTTTGGCTCTACGACCTTCCGGTCCGGAGATACGCCCACTTTTTGACTTCCGGTTGCCTGTATCTCCGGAACAGAAGGTCGTAGAAACTCGCGGAGACCACCGTTGGATTCAGAAGTGTCGAATTATGGCAGACGGAGCTTGGTTGCGAGTCTCTACGACCTTCCCTTCCGGGGATATCCGCCGTTGAAGTAGTCTCATTGAAACGAATGTTAGGCGGGTGACCGAAAAATTTCTGTGTCAGAAGCCAATTTCTTCCCACAGAAACCTCAAATGAGCACGTTTCAGACCATTTGGAGTCTAATGGTACCTACTTTGAGTGACCGCTTTTCCCAACCCATTGTTAGGGTCAGCATAAGTGGGTCAGCGTAAGTTAAAGTGTATGTGTATGTGTTAGGGTAAGAGTAAGTGATAGGGTAGGTGATAGTGTAAGTGTAAGAGTCCGTTACCTTGTGACGATCCTCTGCGTGGAGCCGGACAAGGGGGTGTGCTCCCGAGGTCTGTCAGAGACAGACTGAGCGTTGTAGGGCAGTTTTTGTCCCTTTAATTGCATTTAAATGTAGTTTAATGTAATTTTATTAAAAATACAAAATTTCAAGTGACTTTATCTCTTGATAGGAAGGTCGTAGGAAAAAACTGATGGCACCTACCCCCCCAAAGTCGATGCCTGGCTTTCCAACGGTGGAAACCCCGTTGTTCTACGCCCCACCTGAGGTGAGATAATGTTGTTTTTACAGTGTATTTTCTGTATCTCCGGAACGGAAGGTTGTAGAATCTCGGGGAGACCACCGCCGGATTCAGAAGGGTCGAATTAGGGCAGGCGGAAGGTGGTTTGGAGTCTCTACGACCTTCCCTTCTGGAGATATAAGAGGTCAAAGTTTGGCAAACTTGGTCCTACTTTATCTCATCAACCGATCGTCACAGAAACAAGAGGACAAAACCTGTGCCCTGCCTAGACCTCGCCGGATCCAACGGTGAAAACCCCGAGTCTCTATGACCTTTGGTTCCGGAGATATAGAAGGTCGAGTGTGGGACATTCGTCCTTCTTTATCTCATCAACCGATCGTCACAGAAACAAGGGGACAAAACCTGTGCACTGCCTAGACCACGCCGGATCCAACGGTGAAAACCCCCAGTCTCTACGACCTTCCTAGCCGGAGAAATCCACCATTGAAGGTGCCCCATTGAAACGAATGGGAGGTGGGTGACTGGAGTTAGGTGGAGTAGATGGAGTAGATAAATCTCAGTGAGTTCCCCCTGAATTGGTAGGTGTAAATTATTTATCTCGTCGACTCCCCCTGCCTCATCCGACGACTCAGCAGTTGAACTAGGGAGCCAAAGGCAATGCACTGGCCGACGCACGTCATCCGCAGCTCTTGTCTCCTTATTGACTACCAACTTGTTTCAAGAGTTGCAACCCAAATCGGTCTTATTGGCCATTCTATTTCTCCATTTCTGTTGTAGTATCGTACAGGATCGTGTTCCAGTGTTGGTCTGCTTTGTTCATCTTTTCATGACACCATGTTTGGGCTATCGTATGCCCCTGAGGAGTTCCTAACTGGCGTTGGTTCATCCTCCTTAAAAGTCAATGAGCCAAGTCAGGTGTTCCTGTGTGCCCTTCAGGCATAGGGTAGGGTTAATATCCTTTAGGGTCAGAGTTATGATAAGGCGCTTGTTTGTTGTCCTAGATGGCAGGGTTTGGGTTTATGTTTAGGGTTAGGATTAAGTTAGGGTTAGGGTTAGGGTTAGGGTTTGGGTTAGGGTTAGGTGGAGTAGATGGAGTAGATGTATCTCAGTGACATCCCCCTGAATCAGTACCTTGACCAAAACAGTTTGGAGTAGAGAGTCACTGGCAATGCACGGGCCGGCGCGTGTCACTCAGAAACTCCCCTCCAATGTTGGTTTGTCTCAATGTAGAATAGAAAAACAGAATAGGAAAAGATTGAAAAGATAGAATAAAGAACAAACGAGAAAGACAGAATAGAGAATACAGAAAAAAGGAAGAAAAAGACGAAAGAAACAGGGATGGAAAAGAATTTGATGAAAAACAGGTAACAGATGTGGCGTCGTCGTATGACGCTCCTCCACACCCGAGCCGGTCTAGGCTTAACCTGTCTCGCCCGATTCCCGCTCCTAAATATAGGAGAAGGAATGGGAGAGGAGAAGAGATGAGCAGGCAGACAATGCTGGAATGTAGAGTTTATAGGTGAAAAGTAAAGTGGGTAGATGGCACGAACTAAGGGTTAGGGTTAGGGTTAGGGTTAGGGTTAGGGTTAGGTGGAGTAGATGGAGTAGATGTATCTCAGTGACATCCCCCTGAATCGGTACCTTGACCGAAACAGTTTGGAGTAGAGAGTCACTGGCAATGCACGGGCCGACGCATGTCACTCAGAAACTCCCCTCCATTGTTGGTTCGTATCAATGCGGAATAGAAAAACAGAATAGAAAAAGAATAGAAAAGGATAGAAAAGATAGAAAAGAGAAAAACCGAGAAAGACAGAATAGAGAATACAGAAAAAAGGAAGAAAAAGAAGAAAGAAACAGGGATGGAAAAGGGTTAGGGTTAGGGTTAGGGTTAGGGTTAGGGTTAGGATATGGGGTTTTGACGACCGTCGGTACCCCCAAAATGAAACTTTGAAGGCCGATAACTCCGGATAGGAAGGTGCTAGAGACTTGAAACCAAGATCTACCCCCCCTACCAACGGGTCTGGCTTTCGATTGGTGCCATCCGTTTGGCTCTACGACCTTCCGGTCCGGAGATACGCCCACTTTTTGACTTCCGGTTGCCTGTATCTCCGGAACGGAAGGTCGTAGAAACTCGCGGAGACCACCGTTGGATTCAGAAGGTTCGAATTATGGCAGACGGAGCTTGGTTGCGAGTCTCTACGACCTTCCGTTCCGGAGATATCCGCCGTTGAAGTCGTCCCATTGAAACGAATGGGAGGCGGGTGACCGAAAAATTTCTAAGTGCCAGGGCCCAAATCCTTCCCCCAGAAACCTCATAGGAGCACGTTTCAGAGCATTTGAAGTCCAATGGTACCACCTTTGAGTGACCAGTTTTCCCAACCCATACTTAGGGTAAGTGTAAGTGATAGGGTAAGTGATAGTGAAATTGTATGTGTGAGTGTTAAGGTAAGAGTAAGTGATAGGGTAGGTGATAGTGAAAGAGTCTGTTGCCCTGTGATCCTCTGAGTGGAGACGGACAAGGTGATGTGCTCCCTAGGTCTTTATGTGTTAGGGTAAGAGTAAGTGATAGGGTAGGTGATAGTGTAAGTGTAAGAGTCCGTTACCTTGTGACGATCCTCTGCGTGGAGCCGGATAAGGGGGTGTGCTCCCGAGGTCTGTCAGAGACAGACTGAGCGTTCTAGGGCAGTTTGTGTCCCTTTAAATGCATTTAAATGTAATTTTATGTAATTTTATTAAAAATACCAAATTTCAAGTGACTTTATCTCTTGATAGGAAGGTCGTAGGAAAAAACTGATGGCACCTACCCCCCCAAAGTCGATGTCTGGCTTCCCAACGGTGGAAACCCCGTTGTTCTACGCCCCACCTGAGGTGAGATAATGTTGTTTTTACAGTGTATTTTCTGTATCTCCGGAACGGAAGGTCGTAGAAACTCGGGGAGACCACCGTTGGATTCAGAAGGGTCGAATTAGGGCAGGCGGAAGCTGGTTTGGAGTCTCTACGACCTTCCGTTCTTGAGATATAAGAGGTCAAAGTTTAGCAAAATTGGTCCTACTTTATCTCATCAACCGATCGTCACAGAAACAAGAGGACAAAACCTGTGCCCTGCCTAGACCACGCCGGATCCAACGGTGAAAACCCCGAGTCTCTATGACCTTTGGTTCCGGAGATATAGAAGGTCGAGTGTGGGACATTCGTCCTTCTTTATCTCATTAACCGATCGTCACAGAAACAAGCGGACAAAACCTGTGAACTGTCTAGACCACGCCGGATCCAACGGTGAAAACCCCGAGTCTCTACGACCTTCCGTTCCGGAGATATCCGCCGTTGAAGTCGTCCCATTGAAACGAATGGGAGGCGGGTGACTGAAAAATTTCTAAGTGGGTTAGGTGTAAATTATTTATCTCGTCGACTCCCCCTGCCTCATCCGACGACTCAGCAGTTGAACTAGGGAGCCAAAGGCAATGCACTGGCCGACGCACGTCATCCGCAGCTCTTGTCTCCTTATTGACTACCAACTTGTTTCAAGAGTTGCAACCCAAATCGGTCTTATTGGCCATTCTATTTCTCCATTTCTGTTGTAGTATCGTACAGGATCGTGTTCCAGTGTTGGTCTGCTTTGTTCATCTTTTCATGACACCATGTTTGGGCTATCGTATGCCCCTGAGGAGTTCCTAACTGGCGTTGGTTCATCCTCCTTAAAAGTCAATGAGCCAAGTCAGGTGTTCCTGTGTGCCCTTCAGGCATAGGGTAGGGTTAATATCCTTTAGGGTCAGAGTTATGATAAGGCGCTTGTTTGTTGTCCTAGATGGTAGGGTTTGGGTTTATGTTTAGGATTAAGTTCTAGGGTTAGGGCTAAGTTCTAGGGTTAGGGCTAAGTTTTAGGGTTAGGGCTAAGTTTTAGGGTTAGGGCTAAGTTTTAGGGTTAGGGTTAGGGTTAGGTGGAGTAGATGGAGTAGATAAATCTCAGTGAGTTCCCCCTGAATTGGTAAATTAACCAAAACAGTTTGAATAGGGAGTCACTGGCAATGCACGGGCCGTCGCATGTCACTCTGGAACCCCTCCCCAACCGTTGGTTCGTATCAATAAAAAGTAAAACAATAGAGTAGGGAAAAAATAAAAGGATCCAATAAAGGAACACTAAGAAGTAGCAAAAATTAGAATAAATAAAGAAGAATAAAGAAAAAAACTAGGTTGGAACAAAAACCGGTACGGAACAGGTACCCGATCTGGTGTCATGGTGTAATGTCACCCACATCCGAGCCAGCATTGGTAAACCATGGTCCTCCCAAGTTCAAATCCAAAGTGTAGCAGAGAGGGAAGGGGAAAGGCCAAGAGATAAGAACAGAATAGAGAATACAGAAAAAATCCTTAAGGTAAGGGCGGGGTGAAGGGTGAGGGTTAGATTCTAGGTTTACAATGAGTAGGAGACTAGTAGCATACAGCTAAAGACTAATGATTTAAACCCACCATCCTTAAGGTAAGGGTGGGGTGAAGGGTGAGGGTTAGATTCTAGGTTTACAATGAGTAGGAGACTAGTAGCATACAGCTAAAGACTAATGATTTAAACCCACCATCCTTAAGGTAAGGGCGGGGTGAAGAGTGAAGGTTAGATTCTAGGTTTACTATGAGTAGGAGACTAGTAGCATACAGCTAAAGACCAATGATTTAAACCCACCATCCTTAAGGTAAGGGCGGGGTGAAGGGTGAGGGTTAGATTCTAGGTTTACAATGAGTAGGAGACTAGTAGCATACAGCTACAGGCTAATGATTTAAACCCACCATCCTTAAGGTAAGGGCGGGGTGAAGGGTGAGGGTTAGGTTCTAGATTTACAATGAGTAGGAGACTAGTAGCATACAGCCAAAGACTAATGATTTAAACCCACCATCCTTAAGGTAAGAGTGGGGTGAAGGGTGAGGGTTAGATTCTAGGTGTACAATGAGTAGGAGACTAGTAGCATACAGCTACAGGCTAATGATTTAAACCCACCATCCTTAAGGTAAGGGCGGGGTGAAGGGTGAGGGTTAGGTTCTAGATTTACAATGAGTAGGAGACTAATAGCATACAGCCAAAGACTAATGATTTAAACCCACCATCCTTAAGGTAAGAGTGGGGTGAAGGGTGAGGGTTAGATTCTAGGTGTACAATGAGTAGGAGACTAGTAGCATACAGCCAAAGACTAATGATTTAAACCCACCATCCTTAAGGTAAGAGTGGGGTGAAGGGTGAGGGTTAGATTATAAGTTTACAATGAGTTGGAGACTAGTATCATACAGTTAAAAACTAATGATTTAAACCCACCAACCTTAAAGTAAGGGTGGGGTGAAGGGTGAGGGTTAGATTCTAGGTTTACAATGAGTAGGAGACTAGTATCATACAGTTAAGGGTTAGGGTTAGGGTTAGGGTTAGGGTTAGGGGTTAGGGTTAGGGTTAGGGTTAGGGTTAGGTATAAGGGGTAAGTACCACTTTGTTTTCGCTGGGCAAACTTTTTGAGGACCAGCTAGAGACACCATTCCACTTCACAGGGCTTCAGGGGGCCCGGCTGGAGGCTGTGGTAAAGTTGCCCAAATTTTGCCCGCAATGCATCATGGGTAAAAACAATCAAACGTCTCTCACCGCTAGGGGGAAGTGGGCGTAGCTTAGGGACCGCGGCTACCCCCCCATTTGCGGCCACGCCGAATCCAACGGTACCACCCACAAGTCTCTACGACCTTCGTAGCCGGAGATATGATTGGTTGAAGTCGCCCCATTGAAACGAATGGGAGGCGGGTGACCGAAAAATTTCTAAGTGCCAGGGCCCAAATCCTTCCCCCAGAAACCTCATAGGAGCACGTTTCAGAGCATTTGGAGTCCAATGGTACCTACTTTGAGTGAGCAGTTTTCCCAACCCATACTTAGGGTAAGTGTAAGTGATAGGGTAAGTGATAGTGAAATTGTATGTGTGAGTGTTAAGGTAAGAGTAAGTGATAGGGTAGGTGATAGTGTAAGAGTCTGTTGCCCTGTGATCCTCTGAGTGGAGACGGACAAGGTGATGTGCTCCCTAGGTCTGTATGTGTTAGGGTAAGAGTAAGTGATAGGGTAGGTGATAGTGTAAGTGTAAGAGTCCGTTACCTTGTGACGATCCTCTGCGTGGAGCCGGACAAGGGGGTGTGCTCCCGAGGTCTGTCAGAGACAGACTGAGCGTTCTAGGGCAGTTTGTGTCCCTTTAAATGCATTTAAATGTAATTTAATGTAATTTTATTAAAAATACAAAATTTCAAGTGACTTTATCTCTTGATAGGAAGGTCGTAGGAAAAAACCGATGGCACCTACCCTCCCAAAGTCGATGTCTGGCTTTCCATCGGTGGAAACCCCGTAGTTCTACGCCCCACCTGAGGTGAGATAATGTCGTTTTTACAGTGTATTTTCTGTATCTCCGGAACGGAAGGTCGTAGAAACTCGGGGAGACCACCGTTGGATTCAGAAGGGTCGAATTAGGGCAGGCGGAAGCTAGTTTGGAGTCTCTACGACCTTCCGTTCTGGAGATATAAGAGGTCAAAGTTTGGCAAACTTGGTCCTACTTTATCTCATCAACCGATCGTCACAGAAACAAGAGGACAAAACCTGTGCCCTGCCTAGACCACGCCGGATCCAACGGTGAAAACCCCGAGTCTCTATGACCTTTGGTTCCGGAGATATAGAAGGTTGAGTCTGGGACATTCGTCCTTCTTTATCTCATCAACCGATCGTCACAGAAACAAGGGGACAAAACCTGTGCACTGCCTAGACCACGCCGGATCCAACGGTGAAAACCCCGAGTCTCTACGACCTTTGGTTAGGGTTAGGGTTAGGTGGAGTAGATGGAGTAGATGTATCTCAGTGACATCCCCCTGAATCAGTACCTTGACCAAAACAGTTTGGAGTAGAGAGTCACTGGCAATGCACGGTTAGGGTTAGGGTTAGGGTTAGGGTTAGGGTTAGGAATAAGGGGTAAGTACCACTTTAAAATATGGGGGCAAACTTTTTGAGGACCAGCTAGAGACACCATTCCACTTCACAGGGCTTCAGGGGGCCCGGCTGGAGGCTGTGGTAAAGTTGCCCAAAGTTTGCCCCCAATGCATCATGGGTAAAAACAATCAAACATCTCTCACGGCCAGGGAAGTGGGGGCAAAGCTCAGGGGCCGCGGCTACCCCCCCATTTGTGGCCACGCCGAATCCAACGGTACCACCCACAAGTCTCTACGACCTTCCTAGCCGGAGCTGTGTCAACTTCCTGTAGAAGGGGGGCGTGGCCTGGAGACTCCGCCTACCCCCCATTGTCGATTGGCACCGCCCCCCAAGACACGCCCCTTTTAGGGTTAGGGTTAGGGTTAGGGTTAGGTGGAGTAGATGGAGTAGATGGGTTAGGGTTAGGGTTAGGGTTAGGGTTAGGGTTAGGGTTAGGGTTAGGATATGGGGTTTTGACGACCGTCGGTACCCCCAAAATGAAACTTTGAAGGCCGATAACTCCGGATAGGAAGGTGCTAGAGACTTGAAACCAAGATCTACCCCCCCTACCAACGGGTCTGGCTTTCGATTGGTGCCATCCGTTTGGCTCTACGACCTTCCGGTCCGGAGATACGCCCACTTTTTGACTTCCGGTTGCCTGTATCTCCGGAACGGAAGGTCGTAGAAACTCGCGGAGACCACCGTTGGATTCAGAAGGTTCGAATTATGGCAGACGGAGCTTGGTTGCGAGTCTCTACGACCTTCCGTTCCGGAGATATCCGCCGTTGAAGTCGTCCCATTGAAACGAATGGGAGGCGGGTGACCGAAAAATTTCTAAGTGCCAGGGCCCAAATCCTTCCCCCAGAAACCTCATAGGAGCACGTTTCAGAGCATTTGAAGTCCAATGGTACCACCTTTGAGTGACCAGTTTTCCCAACCCATACTTAGGGTAAGTGTAAGTGATAGGGTAAGTGATAGTGAAATTGTATGTGTGAGTGTTAAGGTAAGAGTAAGTGATAGGGTAGGTGATAGTGAAAGAGTCTGTTGCCCTGTGATCCTCTGAGTGGAGACGGACAAGGTGATGTGCTCCCTAGGTCTTTATGTGTTAGGGTAAGAGTAAGTGATAGGGTAGGTGATAGTGTAAGTGTAAGAGTCCGTTACCTTGTGACGATCCTCTGCGTGGAGCCGGATAAGGGGGTGTGCTCCCGAGGTCTGTCAGAGACAGACTGAGCGTTCTAGGGCAGTTTGTGTCCCTTTAAATGCATTTAAATGTAATTTTATGTAATTTTATTAAAAATACCAAATTTCAAGTGACTTTATCTCTTGATAGGAAGGTCGTAGGAAAAAACTGATGGCACCTACCCCCCCAAAGTCGATGTCTGGCTTTCCAACGGTGGAAACCCCGTTGTTCTACGCCCCACCTGAGGTGAGATAATGTTGTTTTTACAGTGTATTTTCTGTATCTCCGGAACGGAAGGTCGTAGAAACTCGGGGAGACCACCGTTGGATTCAGAAGGGTCGAATTAGGGCAGGCGGAAGCTGGTTTGGAGTCTCTACGACCTTCCGTTCTTGAGATATAAGAGGTCAAAGTTTAGCAAAATTGGTCCTACTTTATCTCATCAACCGATCGTCACAGAAACAAGAGGACAAAACCTGTGCCCTGCCTAGACCACGCCGGATCCAACGGTGAAAACCCCGAGTCTCTATGACCTTTGGTTCCGGAGATATAGAAGGTCGAGTGTGGGACATTCGTCCTTCTTTATCTCAGGGTTAGGGTTAGGGTTAGGGTTAGGGTTAGGGTTAGGGTTAGGATATGGGGTTTTGACGACCGTCGGTACCCCCAAAATGAAACTTTGAAGGCCGATAACTCCGGATAGGAAGGTGCTAGAGACTTGAAACCAAGATCTACCCCCCCTACCAACGGGTCTGGCTTTCGATTGGTGCCATCCGTTTGGCTCTACGACCTTCCGGTCCGGAGATACGCCCACTTTTTGACTTCCGGTTGCCTGTATCTCCGGAACGGAAGGTCGTAGAAACTCGCGGAGACCACCGTTGGATTCAGAAGGTTCGAAGGGTTAGGGTTAGGGTTAGGGTTAGGGTTAGGGTTAGGGTTAGGTTAGGGTTAGGGTTAGGGTTAGGGTTAGGATATGGGGTTTTGACGACCGTCGGTACCCCCAAAATGAAACTTTGAAGGCCGATAACTCCGGATAGGAAGGTGCTAGAGACTTGAAACCAAGATCTACCCCCCCTACCAACGGGTCAGGGTTAGGGTTTGGGTTAGGGTTAGGGTTAGGGTTAGGGTTAGGGTTAGGATATGGGGTTTTGACGACCGTCGGTACCCCCAAAATGAAACTTTGAAGGCCGATAACTCCGGATAGGAAGGTGCTAGAGACTTGAAACCAAGATCTACCCCCCCTACCAACGGGTCTGGCTTTCGATTGGTGCCATCCGTTTGGCTCTACGACCTTCCGGTCCGGAGATACGCCCACTTTTTGACTTCCGGTTGCCTGTATCTCCGGAACGGAAGGTCGTAGAAACTCGCGGAGACCACCGTTGGATTCAGAAGGTTCGAATTATGGCAGACGGAGCTTGGTTGCGAGTCTCTACGACCTTCCGTTCCGGAGATATCCGCCGTTGAAGTCGTCCCATTGAAACGAATGGGAGGCGGGTGACCGAAAAATTTCTAAGTGCCAGGGCCCAAATCCTTCCCCCAGAAACCTCATAGGAGCACGTTTCAGAGCATTTGAAGTCCAATGGTACCACCTTTGAGTGACCAGTTTTCCCAACCCATACTTAGGGTAAGTGTAAGTGATAGGGTAAGTGATAGTGAAATTGTATGTGTGAGTGTTAAGGTAAGAGTAAGTGATAGGGTAGGTGATAGTGAAAGAGTCTGTTGCCCTGTGATCCTCTGAGTGGAGACGGACAAGGTGATGTGCTCCCTAGGTCTTTATGTGTTAGGGTAAGAGTAAGTGATAGGGTAGGTGATAGTGTAAGTGTAAGAGTCCGTTACCTTGTGACGATCCTCTGCGTGGAGCCGGATAAGGGGGTGTGCTCCCGAGGTCTGTCAGAGACAGACTGAGCGTTCTAGGGCAGTTTGTGTCCCTTTAAATGCATTTAAATGTAATTTTATGTAATTTTATTAAAAATACCAAATTTCAAGTGACTTTATCTCTTGATAGGAAGGTCGTAGGAAAAAACTGATGGCACCTACCCCCCCAAAGTCGATGTCTGGCTTTCCAACGGTGGAAACCCCGTTGTTCTACGCCCCACCTGAGGTGAGATAATGTTGTTTTTACAGTGTATTTTCTGTATCTCCGGAACGGAAGGTCGTAGAAACTCGGGGAGACCACCGTTGGATTCAGAAGGGTCGAATTAGGGCAGGCGGAAGCTGGTTTGGAGTCTCTACGACCTTCCGTTCTTGAGATATAAGAGGTCAAAGTTTAGCAAAATTGGTCCTACTTTATCTCATCAACCGATCGTCACAGAAACAAGAGGACAAAACCTGTGCCCTGCCTAGACCACGCCGGATCCAACGGTGAAAACCCCGAGTCTCTATGACCTTTGGTTCCGGAGATATAGAAGGTCGAGTGTGGGACATTCGTCCTTCTTTATCTCAGGGTTAGGGTTAGGGTTAGGGTTAGGGTTAGGGTTAGGGTTAGGATATGGGGTTTTGACGACCGTCGGTACCCCCAAAATGAAACTTTGAAGGCCGATAACTCCGGATAGGAAGGTGCTAGAGACTTGAAACCAAGATCTACCCCCCCTACCAACGGGTCTGGCTTTCGATTGGTGCCATCCGTTTGGCTCTACGACCTTCCGGTCCGGAGATACGCCCACTTTTTGACTTCCGGTTGCCTGTATCTCCGGAACGGAAGGTCGTAGAAACTCGCGGAGACCACCGTTGGATTCAGAAGGTTCGAATTATGGCAGACGGAGCTTGGTTGCGAGTCTCTACGACCTTCCGTTCCGGAGATATCCGCCGTTGAAGTCGTCCCATTGAAACGAATGGGAGGCGGGTGACCGAAAAATTTCTAAGTGCCAGGGCCCAAATCCTTCCCCCAGAAACCTCATAGGAGCACGTTTCAGAGCATTTGAAGTCCAATGGTACCACCTTTGAGTGACCAGTTTTCCCAACCCATACTTAGGGTAAGTGTAAGTGATAGGGTAAGTGATAGTGAAATTGTATGTGTGAGTGTTAAGGTAAGAGTAAGTGATAGGGTAGGTGATAGTGAAAGAGTCTGTTGCCCTGTGATCCTCTGAGTGGAGACGGACAAGGTGATGTGCTCCCTAGGTCTTTATGTGTTAGGGTAAGAGTAAGTGATAGGGTAGGTGATAGTGTAAGTGTAAGAGTCCGTTACCTTGTGACGATCCTCTGCGTGGAGCCGGATAAGGGGGTGTGCTCCCGAGGTCTGTCAGAGACAGACTGAGCGTTCTAGGGCAGTTTGTGTCCCTTTAAATGCATTTAAATGTAATTTTATGTAATTTTATTAAAAATACCAAATTTCAAGTGACTTTATCTCTTGATAGGAAGGTCGTAGGAAAAAACTGATGGCACCTACCCCCCCAAAGTCGATGTCTGGCTTTCCAACGGTGGAAACCCCGTTGTTCTACGCCCCACCTGAGGTGAGATAATGTTGTTTTTACAGTGTATTTTCTGTATCTCCGGAACGGAAGGTCGTAGAAACTCGGGGAGACCACCGTTGGATTCAGAAGGGTCGAATTAGGGCAGGCGGAAGCTGGTTTGGAGTCTCTACGACCTTCCGTTCTTGAGATATAAGAGGTCAAAGTTTAGCAAAATTGGTCCTACTTTATCTCATCAACCGATCGTCACAGAAACAAGAGGACAAAACCTGTGCCCTGCCTAGACCACGCCGGATCCAACGGTGAAAACCCCGAGTCTCTATGACCTTTGGTTCCGGAGATATAGAAGGTCGAGTGTGGGACATTCGTCCTTCTTTATCTCAGGGTTAGGGTTAGGGTTAGGGTTAGGGTTAGGGTTAGGGTTAGGATATGGGGTTTTGACGACCGTCGGTACCCCCAAAATGAAACTTTGAAGGCCGATAACTCCGGATAGGAAGGTGCTAGAGACTTGAAACCAAGATCTACCCCCCCTACCAACGGGTCTGGCTTTCGATTGGTGCCATCCGTTTGGCTCTACGACCTTCCGGTCCGGAGATACGCCCACTTTTTGACTTCCGGTTGCCTGTATCTCCGGAACGGAAGGTCGTAGAAACTCGCGGAGACCACCGTTGGATTCAGAAGGTTCGAATTATGGCAGACGGAGCTTGGTTGCGAGTCTCTACGACCTTCCGTTCCGGAGATATCCGCCGTTGAAGTCGTCCCATTGAAACGAATGGGAGGCGGGTGACCGAAAAATTTCTAAGTGCCAGGGCCCAAATCCTTCCCCCAGAAACCTCATAGGAGCACGTTTCAGAGTATTTGAAGTCCAATGGTACCACCTTTGAGTGACCAGTTTTCCCAACCCATACTTAGGGTAAGTGTAAGTGATAGGGTAAGTGATAGTGAAATTGTATGTGTGAGTGTTAAGGTAAGAGTAAGTGATAGGGTAGGTGATAGTGAAAGAGTCTGTTGCCCTGTGATCCTCTGAGTGGAGACGGACAAGGTGATGTGCTCCCTAGGTCTTTATGTGTTAGGGTAAGAGTAAGTGATAGGGTAGGTGATAGTGTAAGTGTAAGAGTCCGTTACCTTGTGACGATCCTCTGCGTGGAGCCGGATAAGGGGGTGTGCTCCCGAGGTCTGTCAGAGACAGACTGAGCGTTCTAGGGCAGTTTGTGTCCCTTTAAATGCATTTAAATGTAATTTTATGTAATTTTATTAAAAATACCAAATTTCAAGTGACTTTATCTCTTGATAGGAAGGTCGTAGGAAAAAACTGATGGCACCTACCCCCCCAAAGTCGATGTCTGGCTTTCCAACGGTGGAAACCCCGTTGTTCTACGCCCCACCTGAGGTGAGATAATGTTGTTTTTACAGTGTATTTTCTGTATCTCCGGAACGGAAGGTCGTAGAAACTCGGGGAGACCACCGTTGGATTCAGAAGGGTCGAATTAGGGCAGGCGGAAGCTGGTTTGGAGTCTCTACGACCTTCCGTTCTTGAGATATAAGAGGTCAAAGTTTAGCAAAATTGGTCCTACTTTATCTCATCAACCGATCGTCACAGAAACAAGAGGACAAAACCTGTGCCCTGCCTAGACCACGCCGGATCCAACGGTGAAAACCCCGAGTCTCTATGACCTTTGGTTCCGGAGATATAGAAGGTCGAGTGTGGGACATTCGTCCTTCTTTATCTCAGGGTTAGGGTTAGGGTTAGGGTTAGGGTTAGGGTAGGGTTAGGGTTAGGGTTAGGGTTAGGGTTAGGGTTAGGGTTAGGGTTAGGATATGGGGTTTTGACGACCGTCGGTACCCCCAAAATGAAACTTTGAAGGCCGATAACTCCGGATAGGAAGGTGCTAGAGACTTGAAACCAAGTTCTACCCCCCCTACCAACGGGTCTGGCTTTCGATTGGTGCCATCCGTTTGGCTCTACGACCTTCCGGTCCGGAGATACGCCCACTTTTTGACTTCCGGTTGCCTGTATCTCCGGAACGGAAGGTCGTAGAAACTCGCGGAGACCACCGTTGGATTCAGAAGGGTCGAATTATGGCAGACGGAGCTTGGTTGCGAGTCTCTACGACCTTCCGTTCCGGAGATATCCGCCGTTGAAGTCGTCCCATTGAAACGAATGGGAGGCGGGTGACCGAAAAATTTCTAAGTGCCAGGGCCCAAATCCTTCCCCCAGAAACCTCATAGGAGCACGTTTCAGAGCATTTGGAGTCCAATGGTACCTACTTTGAGTGACCAGTTTCCCCAACCCATACTTCGGGTAAGTGTAAGTGGTAGGGTAAGTGATAGTGAAATTGTGTGTGTGAGTGTTAGGGTAAGAGTAAGTGATAGGGTAGGTGATAGTGAAAGAGTCTGTTGCCCTGTGATCCTCTGAGTGGAGACGGACAAGGTGATGTGCTCCCTAGGTCTGTATGTGTTAGGGTAAGAGTAAGTGATAGGGTAGGTGATAGTGTAAGAGTCCGTTACCTTGTGACGATCCTCTGCGTGGAGCCGGACAAGGGGGTGTGCTCCCGAGGTCTGTCAGGGACAGACTGAGCGTTCTAGGGCAGTTTGTGTCCCTTTAAATGCATTTAAATGTAATTTAATGTAATTTAATTAAAATTTCAAAATTTCAAGTGACTTTATCTCTTGATAGGAAGGTCATAGGAAAAAACGGATGGCACCTACCCCCCCAAAGTCGATGTCTGGCTTTCCAACGGTGGAAACCCCGTAGTTCTACGCCCCACCTGAGGTGAGATAATGTCATTTTTACAGTGTATTTTCTGTATCTCCGGAAAGGAAGGTCGTAGAAACTCGGGGAGACCACCGTTGGATTCAGAAGGGTCGAATTAGGGCAGGCGGAAGGTAGTTTGGAGTCTCTACGACCTTCCGTTCTGGAGATAAAAGAGGTCAAAGTTTGGGAAACTTGGTCCTTCTTTATCTCATCAACCGATCGTCACAGAAACAAGAGGACAAAACCTGTGAACTGCCTAGACCACGCCGGATCCAACGGTGAAAACCCCGAGTCTCTACGACCTTTGGTTCCGGAGATATAGAAGGTCGAGTGTGGGACATTCGTCCTTCTTTATCTCATCAACCGATCGTCACAGAAACAAGCGGACAAAACCTGTGAACTGTCTAGACCACGCCGGATCCAACGGTGAAAACCCCGAGTCTCTACGACCTTCCGGTCCGGAGATATCCGCCGTTGAAGTTGTCCCATTGAAACGAATGGGAGGCGGGTGACTGAAAAATTTCGAAGTGTCAGGGGCCAAATCCTTCCCCCAGAAACCTCACATGAGCACGTTTCAGACCATTTGGAGTCCAATGGTACCTACTTTGAGTGACCACTTTTCCCAACCCATACTTAGGGTAAGTGTAAGTGATAGGGTAAGTGGTTAGGGTTAGGGTTAGGGTTAGGGTTAGGTGGAGTAGATGGAGTAGATGTATCTCAGTGACATCCCCCTGAATCAGTACCTTGACCAAAACAGTTTGGAGTAGAGAGTCACTGGCAATGCACGGGCCGGCGCGTGTCACTCAGAAACTCCCCTCCAATGTTGGTTTGTCTCAATGTAGAATAGAAAAACAGAATAGGAAAAGATTGAAAAGATAGAATAAAGAACAAACGAGAAAGACAGAATAAATAATACAGGAAAAAGGAAGAAAAAGAAGAAAGAAACAGGGATGGAAAAGAATTTGATGAAGAACAGGTAACAGATGTGGCGTCGTCGTATGACGCTCATCCACACCCGAGCCGGTCTAGGCTTAACCTGTCTCGCCCGATTCCCGCTCCTAAATATAGGAGAAGGAATGGGAGAGGAGAAGAGATGAGCAGGCAGACAATGCTGGAATGTAGAGTTTATAGGTGAAAAGTAAAGTGGGTAGATGGCACGAACTAACCTCCATAATGTTAAACATTCTTCCTAAATGAATACTAATTGGCCACAAGGGGTCTAGATTAAGATTAGCGCTACAACTCAGGGTTAGCTTCTAGAAAGTAAGATTGGTTAAGATTGTAACTAACTTCAGGATTAGGGGTTCAACAGGGATAGAAAAGAACTTGAGAAGGAACAGGTAACAGATGTGGCGTCGTCGTATGACGCTCCTCCACACCCGAGCCGGTCTAGGCTTAACCTGTCTCGCCCAATTCCCGCTCCTAAATATAGGAGAAGGAATGGGAGAGGAAAAGAGATGAGCAGGCAGAAAATGCTGGAATGTTGAGTTTATAGGTGAAAAATAAAGTGGGTAGATGGCACAAACTAACCTCCATAGTCTTAAACATTCTTGGCTAAAGACTAATAATTAAAACCCACCAACCTTAAGGTTAGGGTGGGGTGAAGGGTGAGGGTTAGGGTTAGGGTTAGGGTTAGGGTTAGGGTTAGGGTTAGGGTTAGGATATGGGGTTTTGACGACCGTCGGTACCCCCAAAATGAAACTTTGAAGGCCGATAACTCCGGATAGGAAGGTGCTAGAGACTTGAAACCAAGTTCTACCCCCCCTACCAACGGGTCTGGCTTTCGATTGGTGCCATCCGTTTGGCTCTACGACCTTCCGGTCCGGAGATACGCCCACTTTTTGACTTCCGGTTGCCTGTATCTCCGGAACGGAAGGTCGTAGAAACTCGCGGAGACCACCGTTGGATTCAGAAGGGTCGAATTATGGCAGACGGAGCTTGGTTGCGAGTCTCTACGACCTTCCGTTCCGGAGATATCCGCCGTTGAAGTCGTCCCATTGAAACGAATGGGAGGGTTAGGGTTAGGGTTAGGGTTAGGGTTAGGGTTAGGGTTAGGGTTTGGGTTAGGGTTAGGGTTAGGGTTAGGGTTAGGATATGGGGTTTTGACGACCGTCGGTACCCCCAAAATGAAACTTTGAAGGCCGATAACTCCGGATAGGAAGGTGCTAGAGACTTGAAACCAAGTTCTACCCCCCCTACCAACGGGTCTGGCTTTCGATTGGTGCCATCCGTTTGGCTCTACGACCTTCCGGTCCGGAGATACGCCCACTTTTTGACTTCCGGTTGCCTGTATCTCCGGAACGGAAGGTCGTAGAAACTCGCGGAGACCACCGTTGGATTCAGAAGGGTCGAATTATGGCAGACGGAGCTTGGTTGCGAGTCTCTACGACCTTCCGTTCCGGAGATATCCGCCGTTGAAGTCGTCCCATTGAAACGAATGGGAGGCGGGTGACCGAAAAATTTCTAAGTGCCAGGGCCCAAATCCTTCCCCCAGAAACCTCATAGGAGCACGTTTCAGAGCATTTGGAGTCCAATGGTACCTACTTTGAGTGACCAGTTTCCCCAACCCATACTTCGGGTAAGTGTAAGTGGTAGGGTAAGTGATAGTGAAATTGTGTGTGTGAGTGTTAGGGTAAGAGTAAGTGATAGGGTAGGTGATAGTGAAAGAGTCTAGGGTAGGGTTAGGGTTAGGGTTAGGGTTAGGGTAAGGGTTAGGGTTAGGGTTAGGGTTAGGGTTAGGGTTAGGGTTAGGATATGGGGTTTTGACGACCGTCGGTACCCCCAAAATGAAACTTTGAAGGCCGATAACTCCGGATAGGAAGGTGCTAGAGACTTGAAACCAAGTTCTACCCCCCCTACCAACGGGTCTGGCTTTCGATTGGTGCCATCCGTTTGGCTCTACGACCTTCCGGTCCGGAGATACGCCCACTTTTTGACTTCCGGTTGCCTGTATCTCCGGAACGGAAGGTCGTAGAAACTCGCGGAGACCACCGTTGGATTCAGAAGGGTCGAATTATGGCAGACGGAGCTTGGTTGCGAGTCTCTACGACCTTCCGTTCCGGAGATATCCGCCGTTGAAGTCGTCCCATTGAAACGAATGGGAGGCGGGTGACCGAAAAATTTCTAAGTGCCAGGGCCCAAATCCTTCCCCCAGAAACCTCATAGGAGCACGTTTCAGAGCATTTGGAGTCCAATGGTACCTACTTTGAGTGACCAGTTTCCCCAACCCATACTTCGGGTAAGTGTAAGTGGTAGGGTAAGTGATAGTGAAATTGTGTGTGTGAGTGTTAGGGTAAGAGTAAGTGATAGGGTAGGTGATAGTGAAAGAGTCTGTTGCCCTGTGATCCTCTGAGTGGAGACGGACAAGGTGATGTGCTCCCTAGGTCTGTATGTGTTAGGGTAAGAGTAAGTGATAGGGTAGGTGATAGTGTAAGAGTCCGTTACCTTGTGACGATCCTCTGCGTGGAGCCGGACAAGGGGGTGTGCTCCCGAGGTCTGTCAGGGACAGACTGAGCGTTCTAGGGCAGTTTGTGTCCCTTTAAATGCATTTAAATGTAATTTAATGTAATTTAATTAAAATTTCAAAATTTCAAGTGACTTTATCTCTTGATAGGAAGGTCATAGGAAAAAACGGATGGCACCTACCCCCCCAAAGTCGATGTCTGGCTTTCCAACGGTGGAAACCCCGTAGTTCTACGCCCCACCTGAGGTGAGATAATGTCATTTTTACAGTGTATTTTCTGTATCTCCGGAAAGGAAGGTCGTAGAAACTCGGGGAGACCACCGTTGGATTCAGAAGGGTCGAATTAGGGCAGGCGGAAGGTAGTTTGGAGTCTCTACGACCTTCCGTTCTGGAGATAAAAGAGGTCAAAGTTTGGGAAACTTGGTCCTTCTTTATCTCATCAACCGATCGTCACAGAAACAAGAGGACAAAACCTGTGAACTGCCTAGACCACGCCGGATCCAACGGTGAAAACCCCGAGTCTCTACGACCTTTGGTTCCGGAGATATAGAAGGTCGAGTGTGGGACATTCGTCCTTCTTTATCTCATCAACCGATCGTCACAGAAACAAGCGGACAAAACCTGTGAACTGTCTAGACCACGCCGGATCCAACGGTGAAAACCCCGAGTCTCTACGACCTTCCGGTCCGGAGATATCCGCCGTTGAAGTTGTCCCATTGAAACGAATGGGAGGCGGGTGACTGAAAAATTTCGAAGTGTCAGGGGCCAAATCCTTCCCCCAGAAACCTCACATGAGCACGTTTCAGACCATTTGGAGTCCAATGGTACCTACTTTGAGTGACCACTTTTCCCAACCCATACTTAGGGTAAGTGTAAGTGATAGGGTAAGTGGTTAGGGTTAGGGTTAGGGTTAGGGTTAGGTGGAGTAGATGGAGTAGATGTATCTCAGTGACATCCCCCTGAATCAGTACCTTGACCAAAACAGTTTGGAGTAGAGAGTCACTGGCAATGCACGGGCCGGCGCGTGTCACTCAGAAACTCCCCTCCAATGTTGGTTTGTCTCAATGTAGAATAGAAAAACAGAATAGGAAAAGATTGAAAAGATAGAATAAAGAACAAACGAGAAAGACAGAATAAATAATACAGGAAAAAGGAAGAAAAAGAAGAAACAGGGATGGAAAAGAATTTGATGAAGAACAGGTAACAGATGTGGCGTCGTCGTATGACGCTCATCCACACCCGAGCCGGTCTAGGCTTAACCTGTCTCGCCCGATTCCCGCTCCTAAATATAGGAGAAGGAATGGGAGAGGAGAAGAGATGAGCAGGCAGACAATGCTGGAATGTAGAGTTTATAGGTGAAAAGTAAAGTGGGTAGATGGCACGAACTAACCTCCATAATGTTAAACATTCTTCCTAAATGAATACTAATTGGCCACAAGGGGTCTAGATTAAGATTAGCGCTACAACTCAGGGTTAGCTTCTAGAAAGTAAGATTGGTTAAGATTGTAACTAACTTCAGGATTAGGGGTTCAACAGGGATAGAAAAGAACTTGAGAAGGAACAGGTAACAGATGTGGCGTCGTCGTATGACGCTCCTCCACACCCGAGCCGGTCTAGGCTTAACCTGTCTCGCCCAATTCCCGCTCCTAAATATAGGAGAAGGAATGGGAGAGGAAAAGAGATGAGCAGGCAGAAAATGCTGGAATGTTGAGTTTATAGGTGAAAAATAAAGTGGGTAGATGGCACAAACTAACCTCCATAGTCTTAAACATTCTTGGCTAAAGACTAATAATTAAAACCCACCAACCTTAAGGTTAGGGTGGGGTGAAGGGTGAGGGTTAGGGTTAGGGTTAGGGTTAGGGTAGGGTTAGGGTTAGGGTTAGGGTTAGGGTTAGGGTTAGGGTAGGGTTAGGGTTAGGGTTAGGGTTAGGGTTAGGGTTAGGGTTAGGATATGGGGTTTTGACGACCGTCGGTACCCCCAAAATGAAACTTTGAAGGCCGATAACTCCGGATAGGAAGGTGCTAGAGACTTGAAACCAAGATCTACCCCCCCTACCAACGGGTCTGGCTTTCGATTGGTGCCATCCGTTTGGCTCTACGACCTTCCGGTCCGGAGATACGCCCACTTTTTGACTTCCGGTTGCCTGTATCTCCGGAACGGAAGGTCGTAGAAACTCGCGGAGACCACCGTTGGATTCAGAAGGTTCGAATTATGGCAGACGGAGCTTGGTTGCGAGTCTCTACGACCTTCCGTTCCGGAGATATCCGCCGTTGAAGTCGTCCCATTGAAACGAATGGGAGGCGGGTGACCGAAAAATTTCTAAGTGCCAGGGCCCAAATCCTTCCCCCAGAAACCTCATAGGAGCACGTTTCAGAGCATTTGAAGTCCAATGGTACCACCTTTGAGTGACCAGTTTTCCCAACCCATACTTAGGGTAAGTGTAAGTGATAGGGTAAGTGATAGTGAAATTGTATGTGTGAGTGTTAAGGTAAGAGTAAGTGATAGGGTAGGTGATAGTGAAAGAGTCTGTTGCCCTGTGATCCTCTGAGTGGAGACGGACAAGGTGATGTGCTCCCTAGGTCTTTATGTGTTAGGGTAAGAGTAAGTGATAGGGTAGGTGATAGTGTAAGTGTAAGAGTCCGTTACCTTGTGACGATCCTCTGCGTGGAGCCGGATAAGGGGGTGTGCTCCCGAGGTCTGTCAGAGACAGACTGAGCGTTCTAGGGCAGTTTGTGTCCCTTTAAATGCATTTAAATGTAATTTTATGTAATTTTATTAAAAATACCAAATTTCAAGTGACTTTATCTCTTGATAGGAAGGTCGTAGGAAAAAACTGATGGCACCTACCCCCCCAAAGTCGATGTCTGGCTTTCCAACGGTGGAAACCCCGTTGTTCTACGCCCCACCTGAGGTGAGATAATGTTGTTTTTACAGTGTATTTTCTGTATCTCCGGAACGGAAGGTCGTAGAAACTCGGGGAGACCACCGTTGGATTCAGAAGGGTCGAATTAGGGCAGGCGGAAGCTGGTTTGGAGTCTCTACGACCTTCCGTTCTTGAGATATAAGAGGTCAAAGTTTAGCAAAATTGGTCCTACTTTATCTCATCAACCGATCGTCACAGAAACAAGAGGACAAAACCTGTGCCCTGCCTAGACCACGCCGGATCCAACGGTGAAAACCCCGAGTCTCTATGACCTTTGGTTCCGGAGATATAGAAGGTCGAGTGTGGGACATTCGTCCTTCTTTATCTCAGGGTTAGGGTTAGGGTTAGGGTTAGGGTTAGGGTTAGGGTTAGGATATGGGGTTTTGACGACCGTCGGTACCCCCAAAATGAAACTTTGAAGGCCGATAACTCCGGATAGGAAGGTGCTAGAGACTTGAAACCAAGATCTACCCCCCCTACCAACGGGTCTGGCTTTCGATTGGTGCCATCCGTTTGGCTCTACGACCTTCCGGTCCGGAGATACGCCCACTTTTTGACTTCCGGTTGCCTGTATCTCCGGAACGGAAGGTCGTAGAAACTCGCGGAGACCACCGTTGGATTCAGAAGGTTCGAATTATGGCAGACGGAGCTTGGTTGCGAGTCTCTACGACCTTCCGTTCCGGAGATATCCGCCGTTGAAGTCGTCCCATTGAAACGAATGGGAGGCGGGTGACCGAAAAATTTCTAAGTGCCAGGGCCCAAATCCTTCCCCCAGAAACCTCATAGGAGCACGTTTCAGAGCATTTGAAGTCCAATGGTACCACCTTTGAGTGACCAGTTTTCCCAACCCATACTTAGGGTAAGTGTAAGTGATAGGGTAAGTGATAGTGAAATTGTATGTGTGAGTGTTAAGGTAAGAGTAAGTGATAGGGTAGGTGATAGTGAAAGAGTCTGTTGCCCTGTGATCCTCTGAGTGGAGACGGACAAGGTGATGTGCTCCCTAGGTCTTTATGTGTTAGGGTAAGAGTAAGTGATAGGGTAGGTGATAGTGTAAGTGTAAGAGTCCGTTACCTTGTGACGATCCTCTGCGTGGAGCCGGATAAGGGGGTGTGCTCCCGAGGTCTGTCAGAGACAGACTGAGCGTTCTAGGGCAGTTTGTGTCCCTTTAAATGCATTTAAATGTAATTTTATGTAATTTTATTAAAAATACCAAATTTCAAGTGACTTTATCTCTTGATAGGAAGGTCGTAGGAAAAAACTGATGGCACCTACCCCCCCAAAGTCGATGTCTGGCTTTCCAACGGTGGAAACCCCGTTGTTCTACGCCCCACCTGAGGTGAGATAATGTTGTTTTTACAGTGTATTTTCTGTATCTCCGGAACGGAAGGTCGTAGAAACTCGGGGAGACCACCGTTGGATTCAGAAGGGTCGAATTAGGGCAGGCGGAAGCTGGTTTGGAGTCTCTACGACCTTCCGTTCTTGAGATATAAGAGGTCAAAGTTTAGCAAAATTGGTCCTACTTTATCTCATCAACCGATCGTCACAGAAACAAGAGGACAAAACCTGTGCCCTGCCTAGACCACGCCGGATCCAACGGTGAAAACCCCGAGTCTCTATGACCTTTGGTTCCGGAGATATAGAAGGTCGAGTGTGGGACATTCGTCCTTCTTTATCTCAGGGTTAGGGTTAGGGTTAGGGTTAGGGTTAGGGTTAGGGTAGGGTTAGGGTTAGGGTTAGGGTTAGGGTTAGGGTTAGGGTTAGGATATGGGGTTTTGACGACCGTCGGTACCCCCAAAATGAAACTTTGAAGGCCGATAACTCCGGATAGGAAGGTGCTAGAGACTTGAAACCAAGTTCTACCCCCCCTACCAACGGGTCTGGCTTTCGATTGGTGCCATCCGTTTGGCTCTACGACCTTCCGGTCCGGAGATACGCCCACTTTTTGACTTCCGGTTGCCTGTATCTCCGGAACGGAAGGTCGTAGAAACTAAGGGACAATGCTGGCATGCTCAGAAGGGTCGAATTATGGCAGACGGAGCTTGGTTGCGAGTCTCTACGACCTTCCGTTCCGGAGATATCCGCCGTTGAAGTCGTCCCATGGAAACGAATGGGAGGCGGGTGACTGAAAAATTTGTGTCAGGGGCCAAATCCTTCCCCCAGAAACCTCAAATGAGCACGTTTCAGACCATTTGGAGTCTAATGGTACCTACCTTGAGTGACCAGTTTTCCCAACCCATACTTAGGTTAAGTGTAAGTGATAGGGTAAGTGATGGTGAAATTGGATGTGTGAGTGTTAGGGTAAGAGTAAGTGATAGGGTAGGTGATAGTGTAAGTGTAAGAGTCCGTTGCCCTGTGATCCTCTGAGTGGAGACGGACAAGGTGATGTGCTCCCTAGGTCTGTATGTGTTAGGGTAAGAGTAAGTGATAGGGTAGGTGATAGTGTAAGTGTAAGAGTCCGTTACCTTGTGACGATCCTCTGCGTGGAGCCGGACAGGGGGTGTGCTCCCGAGGTCTGTCAGAGACAGACTGAGCGTTCTAGGGCAGTTTGTGTCCCTTTAAATGCATTTAAATGTAATTTAATGTAATTTTATTAAAATTTCAAAATTTCAAGTGACTTTATCTCTTGATAGGAACGTCGTAGGAAAAAACCGATGGCACCTACCCCCCCAAAGTCGATGTCTGGCTTTCCAACGGTGGAAACCCCGTCGTTCTACGCCCCACCTGTGGTGAGATAATGTCGTTTTTACAGTGTATTTTCTGTATCTCCGGAAGGGAAGGTCGTAGAAACTCGGGGAGACCACCGTTGGATTCAGAAGGGTCGAATTAGGGCAGGCGGAAGGTGGTTTGGAGTCTCTACGACCTTCCCTTCTGGAGATATAAGAGGTCAAAGTTTGGCAAACTTGGTCCTACTTTATCTCATCAACCGATCGTCACAGAAACAAGAGGACAAAACCTGTGCCCTGCCTAGACCTCGCCGGATCCAACGGTGAAAACCCCGAGTCTCTATGACCTTTGGTTCCGGAGATATAGAAGGTCGAGTGTGGGACATTCGTCCTTCTTTATCTCATCAACCGATCGTCACAGAAACAAGGGGACAAAACCTGTGCACTGCCTAGACCACGCCGGATCCAACGGTGAAAACCCCCAGTCTCTACGACCTTCCTAGCCGGAGAAATCCACCATTGAAGGTGCCCCATTGAAACGAATGGGAGGTGGGTGACTGGAGTTAGGTGGAGTAGATGGAGTAGATAAATCTCAGTGAGTTCCCCCTGAATTGGTAGGTGTAAATTATTTATCTCGTCGACTCCCCCTGCCTCATCCGACGACTCAGCAGTTGAACTAGGGAGCCAAAGGCAATGCACTGGCCGACGCACGTCATCCGCAGCTCTTGTCTCCTTATTGACTACCAACTTGTTTCAAGAGTTGCAACCCAAATCGGTCTTATTGGCCATTCTATTTCTCCATTTCTGTTGTAGTATCGTACAGGATCGTGTTCCAGTGTTGGTCTGCTTTGTTCATCTTTTCATGACACCATGTTTGGGCTATCGTATGCCCCTGAGGAGTTCCTAACTGGCGTTGGTTCATCCTCCTTAAAAGTCAATGAGCCAAGTCAGGTGTTCCTGTGTGCCCTTCAGGTATAGGGTAGGGTTAATATCCTTTAGGGTCAGAGTTATGATAAGGCGCTTGTTTGTTGTCCTAGATGGTAGGGTTTGGGTTTATGTTTAGGGTTAGGATTAAGTTTTAGGGTTAGGGCTAAGTTCTAGGGTTAGGGCTAAGTTTTAGGGTTAGGGCTAAGTTTTAGGGTTAGGGCTAAGTTTTAGGGTTAGGGCTAAGTTTTAGGGTTAGGGCTAAGTTTTAGGGTTAGGGCTAAGTTCTGGTTAGGGTTAGGGTTAGGGTTAGGGTTAGGGTTAGGGTATGGGGTTTTGACGATCGTCGGTACCCCCGAAATGAAACTTTGAAGGCGAATAATTCCGGATAGGAAGGTGATAGAGACTTGAAACCAGTTCTACCCCCCCTACCAACGGGTCTGGCTTTCGATTGGTGCCATCCGTTTGGCTCTACGAACTTCCGGTCCGGAGATACGCCCACTTTTTGACTTCCAGTTGCCTGTATCTCCGGAACGGAAGGTCGCAGTAACTAAGGGACAATGCTGGCATGCTCAGAAGGGTCGAATTATGGCAGACGGAGCTTGGTTGCGAGTCTCTACGACCTTCCGTTCCGGAGATATCCGCCGTTGAAGTCGTCCCATGGAAACGAATGGGAGGCGGGTGACTGAAAAATTTGTGTCAGGGGCCAAATCCTTCCCCCAGAAACCTCAAATGAGCACGTTTCAGACCATTTGGAGTCTAATGGTACCTACCTTGAGTGACCAGTTTTCCCAACCCATACTTAGGTTAAGTGTAAGTGATAGGGTAAGTGATGGTGAAATTGGATGTGTGAGTGTTAGGGTAAGAGTAAGTGATAGGGTAGGTGATAGTGTAAGTGTAAGAGTCCGTTGCCCTGTGATCCTCTGAGTGGAGACGGACAAGGTGATGTGCTCCCTAGGTCTGTATGTGTTAGGGTAAGAGTAAGTGATAGGGTAGGTGATAGTGTAAGTGTAAGAGTCCGTTACCTTGTGACGATCCTCTGCGTGGAGCCGGACAGGGGGTGTGCTCCCGAGGTCTGTCAGAGACAGACTGAGCGTTCTAGGGCAGTTTGTGTCCCTTTAAATGCATTTAAATGTAATTTAATGTAATTTTATTAAAATTTCAAAATTTCAAGTGACTTTATCTCTTGATAGGAACGTCGTAGGAAAAAACCGATGGCACCTACCCCCCCAAAGTCGATGTCTGGCTTTCCAACGGTGGAAACCCCGTCGTTCTACGCCCCACCTGTGGTGAGATAATGTCGTTTTTACAGTGTATTTTCTGTATCTCCGGAAGGGAAGGTCGTAGAAACTCGGGGAGACCACCGTTGGATTCAGAAGGGTCGAATTAGGGCAGGCGGAAGGTGGTTTGGAGTCTCTACGACCTTCCCTTCTGGAGATATAAGAGGTCAAAATTTGGCAAACTTGGTCCTACTTTATCTCATCAACCGATCGTCACAGAAACAAGAGGACAAAACCTGTGCCCTGCCTAGACCTCGCCGGATCCAACGGTGAAAACCCCGAGTCTCTATGACCTTTGGTTCCGGAGATATAGAAGGTCGAGTGTGGGACATTCGTCCTTCTTTATCTCATCAACCGATCGTCACAGAAACAAGGGGACAAAACCTGTGCACTGCCTAGACCACGCCGGATCCAACGGTGAAAACCCCCAGTCTCTACGACCTTCCTAGCCGGAGAAATCCACCATTGAAGGTGCCCCATTGAAACGAATGGGAGGTGGGTGACTGGAGTTAGGTGGAGTAGATGGAGTAGATAAATCTCAGTGAGTTCCCCCTGAATTGGTAGGTGTAAATTATTTATCTCGTCGACTCCCCCTGCCTCATCCGACGACTCAGCAGTTGAACTAGGGAGCCAAAGGCAATGCACTGGCCGACGCACGTCATCCGCAGCTCTTGTCTCCTTATTGACTACCAACTTGTTTCAAGAGTTGCAACCCAAATCGGTCTTATTGGCCATTCTATTTCTCCATTTCTGTTGTAGTATCGTACAGGATCGTGTTCCAGTGTTGGTCTGCTTTGTTCATCTTTTCATGACACCATGTTTGGGCTATCGTATGCCCCTGAGGAGTTCCTAACTGGCGTTGGTTCATCCTCCTTAAAAGTCAATGAGCCAAGTCAGGTGTTCCTGTGTGCCCTTCAGGTATAGGGTAGGGTTAATATCCTTTAGGGTCAGAGTTATGATAAGGCGCTTGTTTGTTGTCCTAGATGGTAGGGTTTGGGTTTATGTTTAGGGTTAGGATTAAGTTTTAGGGTTAGGGCTAAGTTCTAGGGTTAGGGCTAAGTTTTAGGGTTAGGGCTAAGTTTTAGGGTTAGGGCTAAGTTTTAGGGTTAGGGCTAAGTTTTAGGGTTAGGGCTAAGTTCTGGTTAGGGTTAGGGTTAGGGTTAGGGTTAGGGTTAGGGTTAGGGTTAGGGTTAGGGTATGGGGTTTTGACGATCGTCGGTACCCCCGAAATGAAACTTTGGGTTAGGGTTAGGGTTAGGGTTAGGGTTAGGGTTAGGGGTTAGGGTTAGGGTTAGGGTTAGGGTTAGGGGTTAGGGTTAGGGTTAGGGTTAGGGTTAGGGTTTGGGTTAGGGTTAGGGTTAGGGTTAGGGTTAGGGTAGGGTTAGGGTTAGGATATGGGGTTTTGACGACCGTCGGTACCCCCAAAATGAAACTTTGAAGGCCGATAACTCCGGATAGGAAGGTGCTAGAGACTTGAAACCAAGATCTACCCCCCCTACCAACGGGTCTGGCTTTCGATTGGTGCCATCCGTTTGGCTCTACGACCTTCCGGTCCGGAGATACGCCCACTTTTTGACTTCCGGTTGCCTGTATCTCCGGAACGGAAGGTCGTAGAAACTCGCGGAGACCACCGTTGGATTCAGAAGGTTCGAATTATGGCAGACGGAGCTTGGTTGCGAGTCTCTACGACCTTCCGTTCCGGAGATATCCGCCGTTGAAGTCGTCCCATTGAAACGAATGGGAGGCGGGTGACCGAAAAATTTCTAAGTGCCAGGGCCCAAATCCTTCCCCCAGAAACCTCATAGGAGCACGTTTCAGAGCATTTGAAGTCCAATGGTACCACCTTTGAGTGACCAGTTTTCCCAACCCATACTTAGGGTAAGTGTAAGTGATAGGGTAAGTGATAGTGAAATTGTATGTGTGAGTGTTAAGGTAAGAGTAAGTGATAGGGTAGGTGATAGTGAAAGAGTCTGTTGCCCTGTGATCCTCTGAGTGGAGACGGACAAGGTGATGTGCTCCCTAGGTCTTTATGTGTTAGGGTAAGAGTAAGTGATAGGGTAGGTGATAGTGTAAGTGTAAGAGTCCGTTACCTTGTGACGATCCTCTGCGTGGAGCCGGATAAGGGGGTGTGCTCCCGAGGTCTGTCAGAGACAGACTGAGCGTTCTAGGGCAGTTTGTGTCCCTTTAAATGCATTTAAATGTAATTTTATGTAATTTTATTAAAAATACCAAATTTCAAGTGACTTTATCTCTTGATAGGAAGGTCGTAGGAAAAAACTGATGGCACCTACCCCCCCAAAGTCGATGTCTGGCTTCCCAACGGTGGAAACCCCGTTGTTCTACGCCCCACCTGAGGTGAGATAATGTTGTTTTTACAGTGTATTTTCTGTATCTCCGGAACGGAAGGTCGTAGAAACTCGGGGAGACCACCGTTGGATTCAGAAGGGTCGAATTAGGGCAGGCGGAAGCTGGTTTGGAGTCTCTACGACCTTCCGTTCTTGAGATATAAGAGGTCAAAGTTTAGCAAAATTGGTCCTACTTTATCTCATCAACCGATCGTCACAGAAACAAGAGGACAAAACCTGTGCCCTGCCTAGACCACGCCGGATCCAACGGTGAAAACCCCGAGTCTCTATGACCTTTGGTTCCGGAGATATAGAAGGTCGAGTGTGGGACATTCGTCCTTCTTTATCTCATTAACCGATCGTCACAGAAACAAGCGGACAAAACCTGTGAACTGTCTAGACCACGCCGGATCCAACGGTGAAAACCCCGAGTCTCTACGACCTTCCGTTCCGGAGATATCCGCCGTTGAAGTCGTCCCATTGAAACGAATGGGAGGCGGGTGACTGAAAAATTTCTAAGTGGGTTAGGTGTAAATTATTTATCTCGTCGACTCCCCCTGCCTCATCCGACGACTCAGCAGTTGAACTAGGGAGCCAAAGGCAATGCACTGGCCGACGCACGTCATCCGCAGCTCTTGTCTCCTTATTGACTACCAACTTGTTTCAAGAGTTGCAACCCAAATCGGTCTTATTGGCCATTCTATTTCTCCATTTCTGTTGTAGTATCGTACAGGATCGTGTTCCAGTGTTGGTCTGCTTTGTTCATCTTTTCATGACACCATGTTTGGGCTATCGTATGCCCCTGAGGAGTTCCTAACTGGCGTTGGTTCATCCTCCTTAAAAGTCAATGAGCCAAGTCAGGTGTTCCTGTGTGCCCTTCAGGCATAGGGTAGGGTTAATATCCTTTAGGGTCAGAGTTATGATAAGGCGCTTGTTTGTTGTCCTAGATGGTAGGGTTTGGGTTTATGTTTAGGATTAAGTTCTAGGGTTAGGGCTAAGTTCTAGGGTTAGGGCTAAGTTTTAGGGTTAGGGCTAAGTTTTAGGGTTAGGGCTAAGTTTTAGGGTTAGGGTTAGGGTTAGGTGGAGTAGATGGAGTAGATAAATCTCAGTGAGTTCCCCCTGAATTGGTAAATTAACCAAAACAGTTTGAATAGGGAGTCACTGGCAATGCACGGGCCGTCGCATGTCACTCTGGAACCCCTCCCCAACCGTTGGTTCGTATCAATAAAAAGTAAAACAATAGAGTAGGGAAAAAATAAAAGGATCCAATAAAGGAACACTAAGAAGTAGCAAAAATTAGAATAAATAAAGAAGAATAAAGAAAAAAACTAGGTTGGAACAAAAACCGGTACGGAACAGGTACCCGATCTGGTGTCATGGTGTAATGTCACCCACATCCGAGCCAGCATTGGTAAACCATGGTCCTCCCAAGTTCAAATCCAAAGTGTAGCAGAGAGGGAAGGGGAAAGGCCAAGAGATAAGAACAGAATAGAGAATACAGAAAAAATCCTTAAGGTAAGGGCGGGGTGAAGGGTGAGGGTTAGATTCTAGGTTTACAATGAGTAGGAGACTAGTAGCATACAGCTAAAGACTAATGATTTAAACCCACCATCCTTAAGGTAAGGGTGGGGTGAAGGGTGAGGGTTAGATTCTAGGTTTACAATGAGTAGGAGACTAGTAGCATACAGCTAAAGACTAATGATTTAAACCCACCATCCTTAAGGTAAGGGCGGGGTGAAGAGTGAAGGTTAGATTCTAGGTTTACTATGAGTAGGAGACTAGTAGCATACAGCTAAAGACCAATGATTTAAACCCACCATCCTTAAGGTAAGGGCGGGGTGAAGGGTGAGGGTTAGATTCTAGGTTTACAATGAGTAGGAGACTAGTAGCATACAGCTACAGGCTAATGATTTAAACCCACCATCCTTAAGGTAAGGGCGGGGTGAAGGGTGAGGGTTAGGTTCTAGATTTACAATGAGTAGGAGACTAGTAGCATACAGCCAAAGACTAATGATTTAAACCCACCATCCTTAAGGTAAGAGTGGGGTGAAGGGTGAGGGTTAGATTCTAGGTGTACAATGAGTAGGAGACTAGTAGCATACAGCTACAGGCTAATGATTTAAACCCACCATCCTTAAGGTAAGGGCGGGGTGAAGGGTGAGGGTTAGGTTCTAGATTTACAATGAGTAGGAGACTAATAGCATACAGCCAAAGACTAATGATTTAAACCCACCATCCTTAAGGTAAGAGTGGGGTGAAGGGTGAGGGTTAGATTCTAGGTGTACAATGAGTAGGAGACTAGTAGCATACAGCCAAAGACTAATGATTTAAACCCACCATCCTTAAGGTAAGAGTGGGGTGAAGGGTGAGGGTTAGATTATAAGTTTACAATGAGTTGGAGACTAGTATCATACAGTTAAAAACTAATGATTTAAACCCACCAACCTTAAAGTAAGGGTGGGGTGAAGGGTGAGGGTTAGATTCTAGGTTTACAATGAGTAGGAGACTAGTATCATACAGTTAAGGGTTAGGGTTAGGGTTAGGGTTAGGGTTAGGGGTTAGGGTTAGGGTTAGGGTTAGGGTTAGGGTTAGGTATAAGGGGTAAGTACCACTTTGTTTTCGCTGGGCAAACTTTTTGAGGACCAGCTAGAGACACCATTCCACTTCACAGGGCTTCAGGGGGCCCGGCTGGAGGCTGTGGTAAAGTTGCCCAAATTTTGCCCGCAATGCATCATGGGTAAAAACAATCAAACGTCTCTCACCGCTAGGGGGAAGTGGGCGTAGCTTAGGGACCGCGGCTACCCCCCCATTTGCGGCCACGCCGAATCCAACGGTACCACCCACAAGTCTCTACGACCTTCGTAGCCGGAGATATGATTGGTTGAAGTCGCCCCATTGAAACGAATGGGAGGCGGGTGACCGAAAAATTTCTAAGTGCCAGGGCCCAAATCCTTCCCCCAGAAACCTCATAGGAGCACGTTTCAGAGCATTTGGAGTCCAATGGTACCTACTTTGAGTGAGCAGTTTTCCCAACCCATACTTAGGGTAAGTGTAAGTGATAGGGTAAGTGATAGTGAAATTGTATGTGTGAGTGTTAAGGTAAGAGTAAGTGATAGGGTAGGTGATAGTGTAAGAGTCTGTTGCCCTGTGATCCTCTGAGTGGAGACGGACAAGGTGATGTGCTCCCTAGGTCTGTATGTGTTAGGGTAAGAGTAAGTGATAGGGTAGGTGATAGTGTAAGTGTAAGAGTCCGTTACCTTGTGACGATCCTCTGCGTGGAGCCGGACAAGGGGGTGTGCTCCCGAGGTCTGTCAGAGACAGACTGAGCGTTCTAGGGCAGTTTGTGTCCCTTTAAATGCATTTAAATGTAATTTAATGTAATTTTATTAAAAATACAAAATTTCAAGTGACTTTATCTCTTGATAGGAAGGTCGTAGGAAAAAACCGATGGCACCTACCCTCCCAAAGTCGATGTCTGGCTTTCCATCGGTGGAAACCCCGTAGTTCTACGCCCCACCTGAGGTGAGATAATGTCGTTTTTACAGTGTATTTTCTGTATCTCCGGAACGGAAGGTCGTAGAAACTCGGGGAGACCACCGTTGGATTCAGAAGGGTCGAATTAGGGCAGGCGGAAGCTAGTTTGGAGTCTCTACGACCTTCCGTTCTGGAGATATAAGAGGTCAAAGTTTGGCAAACTTGGTCCTACTTTATCTCATCAACCGATCGTCACAGAAACAAGAGGACAAAACCTGTGCCCTGCCTAGACCACGCCGGATCCAACGGTGAAAACCCCGAGTCTCTATGACCTTTGGTTCCGGAGATATAGAAGGTTGAGTCTGGGACATTCGTCCTTCTTTATCTCATCAACCGATCGTCACAGAAACAAGGGGACAAAACCTGTGCACTGCCTAGACCACGCCGGATCCAACGGTGAAAACCCCGAGTCTCTACGACCTTTGGTTAGGGTTAGGGTTAGGTGGAGTAGATGGAGTAGATGTATCTCAGTGACATCCCCCTGAATCAGTACCTTGACCAAAACAGTTTGGAGTAGAGAGTCACTGGCAATGCACGGTTAGGGTTAGGGTTAGGGTTAGGGTTAGGGTTAGGAATAAGGGGTAAGTACCACTTTAAAATATGGGGGCAAACTTTTTGAGGACCAGCTAGAGACACCATTCCACTTCACAGGGCTTCAGGGGGCCCGGCTGGAGGCTGTGGTAAAGTTGCCCAAAGTTTGCCCCCAATGCATCATGGGTAAAAACAATCAAACATCTCTCACGGCCAGGGAAGTGGGGGCAAAGCTCAGGGGCCGCGGCTACCCCCCCATTTGTGGCCACGCCGAATCCAACGGTACCACCCACAAGTCTCTACGACCTTCCTAGCCGGAGCTGTGTCAACTTCCTGTAGAAGGGGGGCGTGGCCTGGAGACTCCGCCTACCCCCCATTGTCGATTGGCACCGCCCCCCAAGACACGCCCCTTTTAGGGTTAGGGTTAGGGTTAGGGTTAGGTGGAGTAGATGGAGTAGATGGGTTAGGGTTAGGGTTAGGGTTAGGGTTAGGGTTAGGGTTAGGGTTAGGATATGGGGTTTTGACGACCGTCGGTACCCCCAAAATGAAACTTTGAAGGCCGATAACTCCGGATAGGAAGGTGCTAGAGACTTGAAACCAAGATCTACCCCCCCTACCAACGGGTCTGGCTTTCGATTGGTGCCATCCGTTTGGCTCTACGACCTTCCGGTCCGGAGATACGCCCACTTTTTGACTTCCGGTTGCCTGTATCTCCGGAACGGAAGGTCGTAGAAACTCGCGGAGACCACCGTTGGATTCAGAAGGTTCGAATTATGGCAGACGGAGCTTGGTTGCGAGTCTCTACGACCTTCCGTTCCGGAGATATCCGCCGTTGAAGTCGTCCCATTGAAACGAATGGGAGGCGGGTGACCGAAAAATTTCTAAGTGCCAGGGCCCAAATCCTTCCCCCAGAAACCTCATAGGAGCACGTTTCAGAGCATTTGAAGTCCAATGGTACCACCTTTGAGTGACCAGTTTTCCCAACCCATACTTAGGGTAAGTGTAAGTGATAGGGTAAGTGATAGTGAAATTGTATGTGTGAGTGTTAAGGTAAGAGTAAGTGATAGGGTAGGTGATAGTGAAAGAGTCTGTTGCCCTGTGATCCTCTGAGTGGAGACGGACAAGGTGATGTGCTCCCTAGGTCTTTATGTGTTAGGGTAAGAGTAAGTGATAGGGTAGGTGATAGTGTAAGTGTAAGAGTCCGTTACCTTGTGACGATCCTCTGCGTGGAGCCGGATAAGGGGGTGTGCTCCCGAGGTCTGTCAGAGACAGACTGAGCGTTCTAGGGCAGTTTGTGTCCCTTTAAATGCATTTAAATGTAATTTTATGTAATTTTATTAAAAATACCAAATTTCAAGTGACTTTATCTCTTGATAGGAAGGTCGTAGGAAAAAACTGATGGCACCTACCCCCCCAAAGTCGATGTCTGGCTTTCCAACGGTGGAAACCCCGTTGTTCTACGCCCCACCTGAGGTGAGATAATGTTGTTTTTACAGTGTATTTTCTGTATCTCCGGAACGGAAGGTCGTAGAAACTCGGGGAGACCACCGTTGGATTCAGAAGGGTCGAATTAGGGCAGGCGGAAGCTGGTTTGGAGTCTCTACGACCTTCCGTTCTTGAGATATAAGAGGTCAAAGTTTAGCAAAATTGGTCCTACTTTATCTCATCAACCGATCGTCACAGAAACAAGAGGACAAAACCTGTGCCCTGCCTAGACCACGCCGGATCCAACGGTGAAAACCCCGAGTCTCTATGACCTTTGGTTCCGGAGATATAGAAGGTCGAGTGTGGGACATTCGTCCTTCTTTATCTCAGGGTTAGGGTTAGGGTTAGGGTTAGGGTTAGGGTTAGGGTTAGGATATGGGGTTTTGACGACCGTCGGTACCCCCAAAATGAAACTTTGAAGGCCGATAACTCCGGATAGGAAGGTGCTAGAGACTTGAAACCAAGATCTACCCCCCCTACCAACGGGTCTGGCTTTCGATTGGTGCCATCCGTTTGGCTCTACGACCTTCCGGTCCGGAGATACGCCCACTTTTTGACTTCCGGTTGCCTGTATCTCCGGAACGGAAGGTCGTAGAAACTCGCGGAGACCACCGTTGGATTCAGAAGGTTCGAAGGGTTAGGGTTAGGGTTAGGGTTAGGGTTAGGGTTAGTTAGGTTAGGGTTAGGGTTAGGGTTAGGGTTAGGGTTAGGGTTAGGATATGGGGTTTTGACGACCGTCGGTACCCCCAAAATGAAACTTTGAAGGCCGATAACTCCGGATAGGAAGGTGCTAGAGACTTGAAACCAAGATCTACCCCCCCTACCAACGGGTCAGGGTTAGGGTTTGGGTTAGGGTTAGGGTTAGGGTTAGGGTTAGGGTTAGGATATGGGGTTTTGACGACCGTCGGTACCCCCAAAATGAAACTTTGAAGGCCGATAACTCCGGATAGGAAGGTGCTAGAGACTTGAAACCAAGATCTACCCCCCCTACCAACGGGTCTGGCTTTCGATTGGTGCCATCCGTTTGGCTCTACGACCTTCCGGTCCGGAGATACGCCCACTTTTTGACTTCCGGTTGCCTGTATCTCCGGAACGGAAGGTCGTAGAAACTCGCGGAGACCACCGTTGGATTCAGAAGGTTCGAATTATGGCAGACGGAGCTTGGTTGCGAGTCTCTACGACCTTCCGTTCCGGAGATATCCGCCGTTGAAGTCGTCCCATTGAAACGAATGGGAGGCGGGTGACCGAAAAATTTCTAAGTGCCAGGGCCCAAATCCTTCCCCCAGAAACCTCATAGGAGCACGTTTCAGAGCATTTGAAGTCCAATGGTACCACCTTTGAGTGACCAGTTTTCCCAACCCATACTTAGGGTAAGTGTAAGTGATAGGGTAAGTGATAGTGAAATTGTATGTGTGAGTGTTAAGGTAAGAGTAAGTGATAGGGTAGGTGATAGTGAAAGAGTCTGTTGCCCTGTGATCCTCTGAGTGGAGACGGACAAGGTGATGTGCTCCCTAGGTCTTTATGTGTTAGGGTAAGAGTAAGTGATAGGGTAGGTGATAGTGTAAGTGTAAGAGTCCGTTACCTTGTGACGATCCTCTGCGTGGAGCCGGATAAGGGGGTGTGCTCCCGAGGTCTGTCAGAGACAGACTGAGCGTTCTAGGGCAGTTTGTGTCCCTTTAAATGCATTTAAATGTAATTTTATGTAATTTTATTAAAAATACCAAATTTCAAGTGACTTTATCTCTTGATAGGAAGGTCGTAGGAAAAAACTGATGGCACCTACCCCCCCAAAGTCGATGTCTGGCTTTCCAACGGTGGAAACCCCGTTGTTCTACGCCCCACCTGAGGTGAGATAATGTTGTTTTTACAGTGTATTTTCTGTATCTCCGGAACGGAAGGTCGTAGAAACTCGGGGAGACCACCGTTGGATTCAGAAGGGTCGAATTAGGGCAGGCGGAAGCTGGTTTGGAGTCTCTACGACCTTCCGTTCTTGAGATATAAGAGGTCAAAGTTTAGCAAAATTGGTCCTACTTTATCTCATCAACCGATCGTCACAGAAACAAGAGGACAAAACCTGTGCCCTGCCTAGACCACGCCGGATCCAACGGTGAAAACCCCGAGTCTCTATGACCTTTGGTTCCGGAGATATAGAAGGTCGAGTGTGGGACATTCGTCCTTCTTTATCTCAGGGTTAGGGTTAGGGTTAGGGTTAGGGTTAGGGTTAGGGTTAGGGTTAGGATATGGGGTTTTGACGACCGTCGGTACCCCCAAAATGAAACTTTGAAGGCCGATAACTCCGGATAGGAAGGTGCTAGAGACTTGAAACCAAGATCTACCCCCCCTACCAACGGGTCTGGCTTTCGATTGGTGCCATCCGTTTGGCTCTACGACCTTCCGGTCCGGAGATACGCCCACTTTTTGACTTCCGGTTGCCTGTATCTCCGGAACGGAAGGTCGTAGAAACTCGCGGAGACCACCGTTGGATTCAGAAGGTTCGAATTATGGCAGACGGAGCTTGGTTGCGAGTCTCTACGACCTTCCGTTCCGGAGATATCCGCCGTTGAAGTCGTCCCATTGAAACGAATGGGAGGCGGGTGACCGAAAAATTTCTAAGTGCCAGGGCCCAAATCCTTCCCCCAGAAACCTCATAGGAGCACGTTTCAGAGCATTTGAAGTCCAATGGTACCACCTTTGAGTGACCAGTTTTCCCAACCCATACTTAGGGTAAGTGTAAGTGATAGGGTAAGTGATAGTGAAATTGTATGTGTGAGTGTTAAGGTAAGAGTAAGTGATAGGGTAGGTGATAGTGAAAGAGTCTGTTGCCCTGTGATCCTCTGAGTGGAGACGGACAAGGTGATGTGCTCCCTAGGTCTTTATGTGTTAGGGTAAGAGTAAGTGATAGGGTAGGTGATAGTGTAAGTGTAAGAGTCCGTTACCTTGTGACGATCCTCTGCGTGGAGCCGGATAAGGGGGTGTGCTCCCGAGGTCTGTCAGAGACAGACTGAGCGTTCTAGGGCAGTTTGTGTCCCTTTAAATGCATTTAAATGTAATTTTATGTAATTTTATTAAAAATACCAAATTTCAAGTGACTTTATCTCTTGATAGGAAGGTCGTAGGAAAAAACTGATGGCACCTACCCCCCCAAAGTCGATGTCTGGCTTTCCAACGGTGGAAACCCCGTTGTTCTACGCCCCACCTGAGGTGAGATAATGTTGTTTTTACAGTGTATTTTCTGTATCTCCGGAACGGAAGGTCGTAGAAACTCGGGGAGACCACCGTTGGATTCAGAAGGGTCGAATTAGGGCAGGCGGAAGCTGGTTTGGAGTCTCTACGACCTTCCGTTCTTGAGATATAAGAGGTCAAAGTTTAGCAAAATTGGTCCTACTTTATCTCATCAACCGATCGTCACAGAAACAAGAGGACAAAACCTGTGCCCTGCCTAGACCACGCCGGATCCAACGGTGAAAACCCCGAGTCTCTATGACCTTTGGTTCCGGAGATATAGAAGGTCGAGTGTGGGACATTCGTCCTTCTTTATCTCAGGGTTAGGGTTAGGGTTAGGGTTAGGGTTAGGGTTAGGGTTAGGATATGGGGTTTTGACGACCGTCGGTACCCCCAAAATGAAACTTTGAAGGCCGATAACTCCGGATAGGAAGGTGCTAGAGACTTGAAACCAAGATCTACCCCCCCTACCAACGGGTCTGGCTTTCGATTGGTGCCATCCGTTTGGCTCTACGACCTTCCGGTCCGGAGATACGCCCACTTTTTGACTTCCGGTTGCCTGTATCTCCGGAACGGAAGGTCGTAGAAACTCGCGGAGACCACCGTTGGATTCAGAAGGTTCGAATTATGGCAGACGGAGCTTGGTTGCGAGTCTCTACGACCTTCCGTTCCGGAGATATCCGCCGTTGAAGTCGTCCCATTGAAACGAATGGGAGGCGGGTGACCGAAAAATTTCTAAGTGCCAGGGCCCAAATCCTTCCCCCAGAAACCTCATAGGAGCACGTTTCAGAGCATTTGAAGTCCAATGGTACCACCTTTGAGTGACCAGTTTTCCCAACCCATACTTAGGGTAAGTGTAAGTGATAGGGTAAGTGATAGTGAAATTGTATGTGTGAGTGTTAAGGTAAGAGTAAGTGATAGGGTAGGTGATAGTGAAAGAGTCTGTTGCCCTGTGATCCTCTGAGTGGAGACGGACAAGGTGATGTGCTCCCTAGGTCTTTATGTGTTAGGGTAAGAGTAAGTGATAGGGTAGGTGGGTTAGGGTTAGGGTTAGGGTTAGGGTTAGGGTTAGGGTTAGGGTTAGGGTTAGGGTTAGGGTTAGGGTCAGGGTCAGGGTTAGGGTTAGGGTTAGGGTTAGGGTTAGGGTTAGGGTTAGGGTTAGGGTTAGGATATGGGGTTTTGACGACCGTCGGTACCCCCAAAATGAAACTTTGAAGGCCGATAACTCCGGATAGGAAGGTGCTAGAGACTTGAAACCAAGTTCTACCCCCCCTACCAACGGGTCTGGCTTTCGATTGGTGCCATCCGTTTGGCTCTACGACCTTCCGGTCCGGAGATACGCCCACTTTTTGACTTCCGGTTGCCTGTATCTCCGGAACGGAAGGTCGTACAAACTCGCGGAGACCATCGTTGGATTCAGAAGGGTCGAATTAGGGCAGACGGAGCTTGGTTGCGAGTCTCTACGACCTTCCCTTCCGGAGATATCCGCCGTTGAAGTCGTCCCATTGAAACGAATGGGAGGCGGGTGACCGAAAAATTTCTAAGTGTCAGAAGCCAATTTCTTCCCACAGAAACCTCAAATGAGCACGTTTCAGACCATTTGGAGTCTAATGGTACCTACTTTGAGTGACCGCTTTTCCCAACCCATTGTTAGGGTCAGCGTAAGTGGGTCAGCGTAAGTTAAAGTGTATGTGTATGTGTATGTGTATGTGTATGTGTATGTGTTAGGGTTAGGGTTAGGGTTAGGGTTAGGGTTAGGGTTAGGGTTAGGGTTAGGGTTAGGGTTAGGGTTAGGGTTAGGGTTAGGGTTAGGGTTAGGGTTAGGGTTAGGGTTAGGGTTAGGGTTAGGGTTAGGGTTAGGGTTAGGGTTAGGGTTAGGGTTAGGGTTAGGGTTAGGGTTAGGGTTAGGGTTAGGGTTAGGGTTAGGGTTAGGGTTAGGGTTAGGGTTAGGGTTAGGGTTAGGGTTAGGGTTAGGGTTAGGGTTAGGGTTAGGGTTAGGGTTAGGGTTAGGGTTAGGGTTAGGGTTAGGGTTAGGGTTAGGGTTAGGGTTAGGGTTAGGGTTAGGGTTAGGGTTAGGGTTAGGGTTAGGGTTAGGGTTAGGGTTAGGGTTAGGGTTAGGGTTAGGGTTAGGGTTAGGGTTAGGGTTAGGGTTAGGGTTAGGGTTAGGGTTAGGGTTAGGGTTAGGGTTAGGGTTAGGGTTAGGGTTAGGGTTAGGGTTAGGGTTAGGGTTAGGGTTAGGGTTAGGGTTAGGGTTAGGGTTAGGGTTAGGGTTAGGGTTAGGGTTAGGGTTAGGGTTAGGGTTAGGGTTAGGGTTAGGGTTAGGGTTAGGGTTAGGGTTAGGGTTAGGGTTAGGGTTAGGGTTAGGGTTAGGGTTAGGGTTAGGGTTAGGGTTAGGGTTAGGGTTAGGGTTAGGGTTAGGGTTAGGGTTAGGGTTAGGGTTAGGGTTAGGGTTAGGGTTAGGGTTAGGGTTAGGGTTAGGGTTAGGGTTAGGGTTAGGGTTAGGGTTAGGGTTAGGGTTAGGGTTAGGGTTAGGGTTAGGGTTAGGGTTAGGGTTAGGGTTAGGGTTAGGGTTAGGGTTAGGGTTAGGGTTAGGGTTAGGGTTAGGGTTAGGGTTAGGGTTAGGGTTAGGGTTAGGGTTAGGGTTAGGGTTAGGGTTAGGGTTAGGGTTAGGGTTAGGGTTAGGGTTAGGGTTAGGGTTAGGGTTAGGGTTAGGGTTAGGGTTAGGGTTAGGGTTAGGGTTAGGGTTAGGGTTAGGGTTAGGGTTAGGGTTAGGGTTAGGGTTAGGGTTAGGGTTAGGGTTAGGGTTAGGGTTAGGGTTAGGGTTAGGGTTAGGGTTAGGGTTAGGGTTAGGGTTAGGGTTAGGGTTAGGGTTAGGGTTAGGGTTAGGGTTAGGGTTAGGGTTAGGGTTAGGGTTAGGGTTAGGGTTAGGGTTAGGGTTAGGGTTAGGGTTAGGGTTAGGGTTAGGGTTAGGGTTAGGGTTAGGGTTAGGGTTAGGGTTAGGGTTAGGGTTAGGGTTAGGGTTAGGGTTAGGGTTAGGGTTAGGGTTAGGGTTAGGGTTAGGGTTAGGGTTAGGGTTAGGGTTAGGGTTAGGGTTAGGGTTAGGGTTAGGGTTAGGGTTAGGGTTAGGGTTAGGGTTAGGGTTAGGGTTAGGGTTAGGGTTAGGGTTAGGGTTAGGGTTAGGGTTAGGGTTAGGGTTAGGGTTAGGGTTAGGGTTAGGGTTAGGGTTAGGGTTAGGGTTAGGGTTAGGGTTAGGGTTAGGGTTAGGGTTAGGGTTAGGGTTAGGGTTAGGGTTAGGGTTAGGGTTAGGGTTAGGGTTAGGGTTAGGGTTAGGGTTAGGGTTAGGGTTAGGGTTAGGGTTAGGGTTAGGGTTAGGGTTAGGGTTAGGGTTAGGGTTAGGGTTAGGGTTAGGGTTAGGGTTAGGGTTAGGGTTAGGGTTAGGGTTAGGGTTAGGGTTAGGGTTAGGGTTAGGGTTAGGGTTAGGGTTAGGGTTAGGGTTAGGGTTAGGGTTAGGGTTAGGGTTAGGGTTAGGGTTAGGGTTAGGGTTAGGGTTAGGGTTAGGGTTAGGGTTAGGGTTAGGGTTAGGGTTAGGGTTAGGGTTAGGGTTAGGGTTAGGGTTAGGGTTAGGGTTAGGGTTAGGGTTAGGGTTAGGGTTAGGGTTAGGGTTAGGGTTAGGGTTAGGGTTAGGGTTAGGGTTAGGGTTAGGGTTAGGGTTAGGGTTAGGGTTAGGGTTAGGGTTAGGGTTAGGGTTAGGGTTAGGGTTAGGGTTAGGGTTAGGGTTAGGGTTAGGGTTAGGGTTAGGGTTAGGGTTAGGGTTAGGGTTAGGGTTAGGGTTAGGGTTAGGGTTAGGGTTAGGGTTAGGGTTAGGGTTAGGGTTAGGGTTAGGGTTAGGGTTAGGGTTAGGGTTAGGGTTAGGGTTAGGGTTAGGGTTAGGGTTAGGGTTAGGGTTAGGGTTAGGGTTAGGGTTAGGGTTAGGGTTAGGGTTAGGGTTAGGGTTAGGGTTAGGGTTAGGGTTAGGGTTAGGGTTAGGGTTAGGGTTAGGGTTAGGGTTAGGGTTAGGGTTAGGGTTAGGGTTAGGGTTAGGGTTAGGGTTAGGGTTAGGGTTAGGGTTAGGGTTAGGGTTAGGGTTAGGGTTAGGGTTAGGGTTAGGGTTAGGGTTAGGGTTAGGGTTAGGGTTAGGGTTAGGGTTAGGGTTAGGGTTAGGGTTAGGGTTAGGGTTAGGGTTAGGGTTAGGGTTAGGGTTAGGGTTAGGGTTAGGGTTAGGGTTAGGGTTAGGGTTAGGGTTAGGGTTAGGGTTAGGGTTAGGGTTAGGGTTAGGGTTAGGGTTAGGGTTAGGGTTAGGGTTAGGGTTAGGGTTAGGGTTAGGGTTAGGGTTAGGGTTAGGGTTAGGGTTAGGGTTAGGGTTAGGGTTAGGGTTAGGGTTAGGGTTAGGGTTAGGGTTAGGGTTAGGGTTAGGGTTAGGGTTAGGGTTAGGGTTAGGGTTAGGGTTAGGGTTAGGGTTAGGGTTAGGGTTAGGGTTAGGGTTAGGGTTAGGGTTAGGGTTAGGGTTAGGGTTAGGGTTAGGGTTAGGGTTAGGGTTAGGGTTAGGGTTAGGGTTAGGGTTAGGGTTAGGGTTAGGGTTAGGGTTAGGGTTAGGGTTAGGGTTAGGGTTAGGGTTAGGGTTAGGGTTAGGGTTAGGGTTAGGGTTAGGGTTAGGGTTAGGGTTAGGGTTAGGGTTAGGGTTAGGGTTAGGGTTAGGGTTAGGGTTAGGGTTAGGGTTAGGGTTAGGGTTAGGGTTAGGGTTAGGGTTAGGGTTAGGGTTAGGGTTAGGGTTAGGGTTAGGGTTAGGGTTAGGGTTAGGGTTAGGGTTAGGGTTAGGGTTAGGGTTAGGGTTAGGGTTAGGGTTAGGGTTAGGGTTAGGGTTAGGGTTAGGGTTAGGGTTAGGGTTAGGGTTAGGGTTAGGGTTAGGGTTAGGGTTAGGGTTAGGGTTAGGGTTAGGGTTAGGGTTAGGGTTAGGGTTAGGGTTAGGGTTAGGGTTAGGGTTAGGGTTAGGGTTAGGGTTAGGGTTAGGGTTAGGGTTAGGGTTAGGGTTAGGGTTAGGGTTAGGGTTAGGGTTAGGGTTAGGGTTAGGGTTAGGGTTAGGGTTAGGGTTAGGGTTAGGGTTAGGGTTAGGGTTAGGGTTAGGGTTAGGGTTAGGGTTAGGGTTAGGGTTAGGGTTAGGGTTAGGGTTAGGGTTAGGGTTAGGGTTAGGGTTAGGGTTAGGGTTAGGGTTAGGGTTAGGGTTAGGGTTAGGGTTAGGGTTAGGGTTAGGGTTAGGGTTAGGGTTAGGGTTAGGGTTAGGGTTAGGGTTAGGGTTAGGGTTAGGGTTAGGGTTAGGGTTAGGGTTAGGGTTAGGGTTAGGGTTAGGGTTAGGGTTAGGGTTAGGGTTAGGGTTAGGGTTAGGGTTAGGGTTAGGGTTAGGGTTAGGGTTAGGGTTAGGGTTAGGGTTAGGGTTAGGGTTAGGGTTAGGGTTAGGGTTAGGGTTAGGGTTAGGGTTAGGGTTAGGGTTAGGGTTAGGGTTAGGGTTAGGGTTAGGGTTAGGGTTAGGGTTAGGGTTAGGGTTAGGGTTAGGGTTAGGGTTAGGGTTAGGGTTAGGGTTAGGGTTAGGGTTAGGGTTAGGGTTAGGGTTAGGGTTAGGGTTAGGGTTAGGGTTAGGGTTAGGGTTAGGGTTAGGGTTAGGGTTAGGGTTAGGGTTAGGGTTAGGGTTAGGGTTAGGGTTAGGGTTAGGGTTAGGGTTAGGGTTAGGGTTAGGGTTAGGGTTAGGGTTAGGGTTAGGGTTAGGGTTAGGGTTAGGGTTAGGGTTAGGGTTAGGGTTAGGGTTAGGGTTAGGGTTAGGGTTAGGGTTAGGGTTAGGGTTAGGGTTAGGGTTAGGGTTAGGGTTAGGGTTAGGGTTAGGGTTAGGGTTAGGGTTAGGGTTAGGGTTAGGGTTAGGGTTAGGGTTAGGGTTAGGGTTAGGGTTAGGGTTAGGGTTAGGGTTAGGGTTAGGGTTAGGGTTAGGGTTAGGGTTAGGGTTAGGGTTAGGGTTAGGGTTAGGGTTAGGGTTAGGGTTAGGGTTAGGGTTAGGGTTAGGGTTAGGGTTAGGGTTAGGGTTAGGGTTAGGGTTAGGGTTAGGGTTAGGGTTAGGGTTAGGGTTAGGGTTAGGGTTAGGGTTAGGGTTAGGGTTAGGGTTAGGGTTAGGGTTAGGGTTAGGGTTAGGGTTAGGGTTAGGGTTAGGGTTAGGGTTAGGGTTAGGGTTAGGGTTAGGGTTAGGGTTAGGGTTAGGGTTAGGGTTAGGGTTAGGGTTAGGGTTAGGGTTAGGGTTAGGGTTAGGGTTAGGGTTAGGGTTAGGGTTAGGGTTAGGGTTAGGGTTAGGGTTAGGGTTAGGGTTAGGGTTAGGGTTAGGGTTAGGGTTAGGGTTAGGGTTAGGGTTAGGGTTAGGGTTAGGGTTAGGGTTAGGGTTAGGGTTAGGGTTAGGGTTAGGGTTAGGGTTAGGGTTAGGGTTAGGGTTAGGGTTAGGGTTAGGGTTAGGGTTAGGGTTAGGGTTAGGGTTAGGGTTAGGGTTAGGGTTAGGGTTAGGGTTAGGGTTAGGGTTAGGGTTAGGGTTAGGGTTAGGGTTAGGGTTAGGGTTAGGGTTAGGGTTAGGGTTAGGGTTAGGGTTAGGGTTAGGGTTAGGGTTAGGGTTAGGGTTAGGGTTAGGGTTAGGGTTAGGGTTAGGGTTAGGGTTAGGGTTAGGGTTAGGGTTAGGGTTAGGGTTAGGGTTAGGGTTAGGGTTAGGGTTAGGGTTAGGGTTAGGGTTAGGGTTAGGGTTAGGGTTAGGGTTAGGGTTAGGGTTAGGGTTAGGGTTAGGGTTAGGGTTAGGGTTAGGGTTAGGGTTAGGGTTAGGGTTAGGGTTAGGGTTAGGGTTAGGGTTAGGGTTAGGGTTAGGGTTAGGGTTAGGGTTAGGGTTAGGGTTAGGGTTAGGGTTAGGGTTAGGGTTAGGGTTAGGGTTAGGGTTAGGGTTAGGGTTAGGGTTAGGGTTAGGGTTAGGGTTAGGGTTAGGGTTAGGGTTAGGGTTAGGGTTAGGGTTAGGGTTAGGGTTAGGGTTAGGGTTAGGGTTAGGGTTAGGGTTAGGGTTAGGGTTAGGGTTAGGGTTAGTTAGGGTTAGGGTTAGGGTTAGGGTTAGGGTTAGGGTTAGGGTTAGGGTTAGGGTTAGGGTTAGGGTTAGGGTTAGGGTTAGGGTTAGGGTTAGGGTTAGGGTTAGGGTTAGGGTTAGGGTTAGGGTTAGGGTTAGGGTTAGGGTTAGGGTTAGGGTTAGGGTTAGGGTTAGGGTTAGGGTTAGGGTTAGGGTTAGGGTTAGGGTTAGGGTTAGGGTTAGGGTTAGGGTTAGGGTTAGGGTTAGGGTTAGGGTTAGGGTTAGGGTTAGGGTTAGGGTTAGGGTTAGGGTTAGGGTTAGGGTTAGGGTTAGGGTTTAGGGTTAGGGTTAGGGTTAGGGTTAGGGTTAGGGTTAGGGTTAGGGTTTGGGTTAGGGTTAGGGTTAGGGTTAGGGTTAGGGTTAGGGTTAGGGTTAGGGTTAGGGTTAGGGTTAGGGTTAGGGTTAGGGTTAGGGTTAGGGTTAGGGTTAGGGTTAGGGTTAGGGTTAGGGTTAGGGTTAGGGTTAGGGTTAGGGTTAGGGTTAGGGTTAGGGTTAGGGTTAGGGTTAGGGTTAGGGTTTGGGTTAGGGTTAGGGTTAGGGTTAGGGTTAGGGTTAGGGTTAGGGTTAGGGTTAGGGTTAGGGTTAGGGTTAGGGTTAGGGTTAGGGTTAGGGTTAGGGTTAGGGTTAGGGTTAGGGTTAGGGTTAGGGTTAGGGTTAGGGTTAGGGTTAGGGTTAGGGTTAGGGTTAGGGTTAGGGTTAGGGTTAGGGTTAGGGTTAGGGTTAGGGTTA